>NC_135236.1:530287150-530590722 GCF_051348905.1 Ranitomeya variabilis
ATAGTGACAGTTGGGTGTGAAGTGTTGTCATGGAAACGGGAGGAGTCAGTCTGTGAGGAGTTAGGCAGAGGAGAGCTGAGAAGAGAGGAGCTCCTGAGAGAAGAGGTCCTAGGGGCCAGGGAAGTGAAGAATCCACTCGTGGCGCCCGAAAGCATGCTGACCGTAGTCGGGTGGAGGGACCAGGTTGCAGAGGGGACCGGCCACAGACTATTAAAGAGACTGTAGGACTCGGCTAGCAAAACGGAGGCTGTGGTGTCTGTATGTGCCACAGCCAAATCTACACACATTCGCTAAAAAGGCAGCCACATAGGGTCAAGGGGACCAGGAGGACATCACCCGACAGGACCTAAGGCTGCTGGCTTGGGACACTATGTGAGGCGCAGGGCAGCAGGGTGTGAGCCAGCACAGAGAAAGGTACAACAAGGGGGTCCTCGAAAAGTGCACCTAAACTACCCGAGAGCAGGCTGGACCACCGATCTGGAGGACACAGCACCCGGCTGGTGATTACTCATGGACTTAGGTTACAAAGTGTGAAGACTGCACCCTGCTGTGTTCTCAGAATTATTTACTGCATCACCTGCCCAGTACTACAATAGTACCCATCGCCTAGTTTACCTTATATATGCCCTGGGGGAGAGCTGGAACATCTTTGCTGTGTCACCATCGGCCCCAGTGGACCTGAATCGCAGCATCGGCCATCCTTTGCCGAACACCACCGTTGGCATCACAAATCAATCCCATATAACTTCCCCCTTGCATTTTTATTGCACGCCCAGGGCCACGGAGCCGGGTCATGGCCCCGTGACTTCCCCAAAGAACTGTCTGACCTGGTTCTGAGTATCCCACGGCCCTGGTGGGTGTCTCATTCCCCCACCCCATGCTAAAAATCAGCTTTCAGCCGCTCCAGAAATATTATTTTAATTCTTCAACAGGGGACACTGGCTACACTGGAATGGGTGATGACAAGAGTATGGCTTAATTAAGATTGATTTAAAGGAGTCTGTGTCATTCTTTGAATTGGAGTACTTTATTCTGTGTTTTTATACAATACTAGCTGAAAAGCCCAGCGTTGCCTGGGCATAGTAAATATCGGTGGTTAGTTATAGCACCTCACTTCTTATTTTCCCATCACGCCTCTCATTTTCCCCCTCACATCTCTCATTTTCTCCCTCATACCTCTCATTTTCCCTCAGTCCTCTTATTTTCCCCCTCCTCTCATTCCCCCCTAACACATCTGTCATTTTCTGATCACTGCACTATTCTCCCTCATTCCTCTCATTTTGCACTCGCACCTTTTCATTTTCACCTCACACCTCTCATTTTCCCCTCGGTATATACATGTTTGTCATCTCCCTTATATATAGTATATACCTGTATGTCATCTCCCCTGTATATAGTATATACCTGTATGTCCTCTCTCCTGTAAATAGTATATACCTGTGTGTCATCTCCTCCTGTATATTGTATATATCTGTCATCTCCTCCTGTATATAGTATATAACTGTCATCTCCTCCTATATATAGTATATACGTGTGTCATCTCCTGTATATAGTATATACGTGTTATCTCCTGTATATAGTATGTACCTGCTGTCATCTCCTCCTGTATATACCTGTGTCATCTCCTCTTTTATATAGTATATACCTGTATGTCATCTCCTCCTGTATATAGTATATACTGTACCTGTATGCCATCTCCTCCTATATATAGTATATACCTGTGTCATCTCCTGTATATAGCATATACCTGTCATCTCCTGTATATAGTGTATACCTGTATGCAATCTCCCCTGTATATAGTATGTACCTGCTGTATGTCATCTCCTCCTGTATATACGTGTCATCTCCTCTTTTATATAGTATACTAGATGGTAGCCCAATTCTAAGGCAGCGTGGTTCAAATCCCGCGCCAATTCGCGGCCGGACTGCACCTGTCGCTGATTGTTCGCGGCCAGCCATGTAGTATATAACAGCCCACGGAGTATATAGCACGGCCCACGGAGTATATAGCACGGCCCAGGGAGTATATAGCACGGCCCACGGAGTATATAGCACGGCCCACGGAGTATATAGCACGGCCCACGGAGTATATAGCACGGCCCACGGAGTATATAGCACGGCCCACGGAGTATATAGCACGGCCCACGGAGTATATAGCACGGCCCAGGGAGTATATAGCACGGCCCACGTAGCGTATAACACAGCCCACGCATGTAGTGTATAGCACAGGCCATGTAGTGTATAGCACAGGCCACATAGTGTATAGCAGTGTGGGCATCATATCCCTGTTAAAAAAAAAATAATAAATAAATAAAAAAATAAAAAAAAGTTATACACTCACCTTTCGTTGGCCCCGGATCCAGGCGAAGCGGTTGCCGACGCTCCTCGCGTGCTCCGGTCCCAAGAGTGCATTGCGGTCTCGCGAGATGATGACGTAGCGGTCTCGCGAGACCGCAATGCAAGGTGCGGTCACCAGAGCGTCGCGAGAAGCGGGAAAGGCCGGTTCTGGATCCGAGGGGCCGACGGACGGTGAGTATATAACGATTTTTTTTTTTTTTTTAATTATTTTTAACATTAGATCTTTTAACTATTGATGCCGCATAGGCAGCATCAATAGTAAAAAGTTGGTCACACAGGGTTAATACCAGCGGTAACGGAGTGCGTTACCCGCGGCATAACGCGGTCCATTACCGCTGCCATTAACCCTGTGTGAGCGCTGACTGCGGGGACTATGGAGCGGGCGCTGACTGCGGGGACTATGGAGCGGCCATTTTGCCGCCGGACTGTACCCGTTGCTGATTGGTCGTGGCAAAACGATCAGCGACTTGGATTTCCATGACAGACAGAGGCTGAGACCAATGAATATCCGTGACAGACAGACAGACAGAAGTGACCTTCAGACAATTATATAGTAGATACATGTATGTCATCTCCTCCTGTACATAGTATATACCTGTATGTCATCTCCTCCTATATATAGTATATATCTGTCATCTCCTGTATATAGTATATACCTGTATGTCATCTCCCCTGTATATAGTATGTACCTGCTGTATGTAATCTCCTCCTGTATATACCTGTCATCTCCTCTTTTATATAGTATATACCTGTGTCATCTCCTCCTGTATATACCTGTGTTATCTCCTGTATATAGTATATACCTGTATGTCATCTCCTCTTATATATATAGTATATACCTGTATGTCATCTCCTCCTGTATTGGACCTCGTTCACACGTTATTTGGTATTTTTACCTCAGTATTTGTAAGTCATCTCCTCCTGTATATAGTATATACCTGTATGTCATCGCCTCTTATATATAGTATATACCTGTAAGTCCTCTCCTCCTGTATTAGACCTCGTTCACACGTTATTTGGTCAGTATTTTTACCTCAGTATTTGTAAGTCATCTCCTCCTGTATATAGTATATACCGGTGTCATCTCCTCTTTTATATAGTATATATAACTGTCATCTCCTCCTGTATATAGTATATACTGTACCTGTGTCATCTGCTCCTGTATATAGTACATATCTGTGTGTCATCTCCTCCTGTATATAGTATATATCTGTATGTCATCTCCTCCTGTATTGGACCTCGTTCACACGTTATTTGCTCAGTATTTTTACCTCAGTATTTGTAAGCTAAATTGGCAGCCTGATAAATCCCCAGCCAACAGGAAGCCCTCCCCCCTGGCAGTATATATTAGCTCACACATACACATAATAGACAGGTCATGTGACTGACAGCGGCCGTATTTCCTATATGGTACATTTGTTGCTCTTGCAGTTTGTCTGCTTATTAATCCGATTTTTATTTTTGAAGGATAATACCAGACTTGTGTGTGTTTTAGGGCGAGTTTCATGTGTCAAGTTGTGTGTGTTGAGTTTTGTGTGGCGACATGCGTGTAGCAACTTTTGTGTGTCGAGTTTCATGTGACAGGTCAGTGTAGCAAGTTGTGTGAAGCAAGTTTTGCGCATGGCGAGTTTTGCAAGTAGCGAGTTTCATGTGTGGTGCGTTTTGAGTATGTGCAAGTTTTGTGTGAGGCAACTTTTGCATGTGTTGCAAAACTTGCATACGTGGAAAAATTGCCACATGTATAAAAGTTGCGTGTGGCGAGTTTTTCATGAGGTGAGTTTTGCACGTGTGGCGAGTTTTTTGTGTGAGCCTAGTTTTGCATGTGGCGAATCTTGCGCATGGTGAGTTTTGAGTGGCAACTTTTGTGTTTTGACTTTTATGTGGCGAGGTTGGTGTATGTGTGGTGAAATGTGTGCTGAGGGTGGTATGTGTTCAAGCACGTGGTAGTGTGTGGTGAGTATCCCATGTCGGGGCCCCACCTTAGCAACTGTACGGTATATACTCTCTGGCGCCATCGCTCTCACTCTTTAAGTCCCCCTTGTTCACATCTGGCAGCTGTCAATTTGCCTCCAACACTTTTCCTTTCACTTTTTCCCCCCATTATGTAGATAGGGGCAAAATTGGTGAATTGGAAAGCGCGGGTTAAAATTTTGCCTCACTGTGCAATATTTTGTGGCTGTAGCTGCGACGGTACAGAAGCCAATCCCGGGGACACACACACACACACACACACACACACACACACACACACACACACACACACACACACACACACACACACACACACACACACACACACACATACACACACACACATCCAGCTATATTACATGACTGAGTTTAGTAATGGGAATGTCTTAGACGCCTCTCCATTACTAACCTCTGGGCTTGATGTTGCCTAACAATACAAAGGTGACCTCTCCCTCCGCAACTAGCAACCCACTTGCCACCGCACCAGGGACTGTAAGAGCGAGGCTAAGTGTCAGAATTGGCGCATCTTAAAATGCACCTTTTCTGGGGCGGCTGAGAGCTGTTTTTTTGCCAATATCCATGGCCCCTTCCTATGCTATTAATATCAGTTTGCAGTTGTCTGCCTAGCCTTTGCTGGTTATTAATTATTGGGGGACCTTACGTCATTTTGTATTCGGGGGGGTCCCACATTTTAATAACCAGGAAAGGCTAAGTATACATTTGTGAGCTGATATAAATAGCCTGAGAAGTTCCATGGGTATTACCTCCTTCCCAGGCTATAAACATCAGCAAACATCTGTCCATTTTCCCTTTGCTGGTTGAGAAAATTACATGGGAGGCCATGTCATTTTTTTTTTCTTCAGAAAAATAATCACTAATTAAATACATATACAGGAATCTGCATACACAAAGCACTGATTATATGTCTCACTCACATATTTGTTTTTGTATCTATCTGTAAATCTATCTAATCTGTGTGTGTATATGTCATATGTCTGAGGCAGACTCTATATGGTTTGTGTATTTCTATGCGCCCCCCTTGCCTCCAGGAAGAAATGACCGCGAAACGCGCCTCAGGGTTTTCCCTCCTGAGCAACCTCATCTACACAGGTATTGGCCGCACTTCCATTCATCCATTTCTCTATACCTATGT
Source organism: Ranitomeya variabilis (assembly GCF_051348905.1). Lineage (NCBI taxonomy): Eukaryota > Metazoa > Chordata > Amphibia > Anura > Dendrobatidae > Ranitomeya > Ranitomeya variabilis. The sequence continues at coordinate 530,292,633 of NC_135236.1, forward strand.
TTTTTGGATTTTTTTTTGCTGCAATTGCAACTATCTGAATGTCTCTACGCCTTATGCACTTGCACTTTAGCACACTGCCCCTTAATTTTCTGTGGATCATTCATTTCTGACCCCTTATATGTACTATATTATTTATTGTTTTATGCACAGATTTATATGCAATGTCCTTTAACATCATTATTTGTCGCACTAGTGCTTTGCCATGTACATTTACATTTTTGTATTTCTTTAATTGCCACACTTGTGTTTTAAGTTACTTTACCCACTTGGCTTTTATTGTTGTTATACACATTTTATGTGGCTATCACTATTTTACAGCTTTAATTTCTGTACTTGCCTGTTTTACGTGTTTTGCCTGTGATCTTGTTTGCTCTGGGGTCAGCCTTGTTCTCTTCCCATTTCAATCATTTATTTTGTATTATTGCTCTCTTTTAAATAAATTATTTTTATCTGATATTTAAATAAATCCATTTTACCTTGGGCTATTCACTTCCCTTCTTTGGGGTATATTATCATTTTGAAAGTTTCCCCGTTATCCCTGTATGGTATATATTTGGGTTTAGTCTCTACTATAGCATAATGTACTCCTCATAGGCAGACTCTCTATATTGTATAATGCACCCCCCATGGGCAGACTCTATATAGTATAATGCACCCCCCATAGGCAAACTCAATATAGTATAATGCACCGCCATAGACAGACTATATAGTATAAAGCTTCCAGCGCCCGCATATCTCCGGACAGCACCCCCATGGGCAGACTCTATATAGTGTAAATCATCCACCATAGGCAGACTCTATAGTATGTTGCGCCCCCCTATAGACAGAATCTATACTATACTGCACTCTCCTTAGGCAGACAATATAGTATAACGCGCTCCCCATAGGCAGACTCTATACAGTATAATGCACCCCTATAGGCAGACTATATAGTATATTGCACCCCCATAGGGAGACTAGATCGTATAATGCACTCCCCATAGGTAGACTCTATATAATATAATGCACTCCCAATAGGCAGATTCTATATAGTATAATGCACTCCCCATAGGTAGACTCATTATATGATATAATGCATTTCCCCTAGGCAGACTCGATATAGTATAATGCACCCCCATAAGCAGACTCTATATAGTATAATGCACTCCCCATAGGCAGACTCTATATAGTATAATGCACTCCCCATAGGTAGACTCATTATATGATATAATGTATTTCCCATAGGCAGACTCTATATAGTATAATGCACCCCCATAAGCAGACTCTATACAGTATAATGCACTCCCCATAGGCAGGCTCTATACAGTATAATGCACTCCCCATAGGCAGACTCTATATAGTGTAATGCATTCCCCATAGGCAGACTATATAGTATAAAGCCCCCCATCTCTCCTCCTTGTTCCTCCGCTGCTTCCAGCACCCGCACATCTCCGGACAGTAGGCGCCAAGTAGTGACGTCATCACGACCCTTTGTCAGTGTCTGCCTCAGTGACGTCAGATACTGACAGGGGGATTATGGCAGAGGGAGCGTAACGCTCCCTCTCTCATCAATTCGGACAGCTGTATCTGCATCCAGGCTACGTTCACATTTGCGGTGTGCGCCGCAGCGTCGGGCGCCGCAGCGTCGCCGCATGCGTCATGCGCCCCTATATTTAACATGGGGGCGCATGGACATGCGTCGCACTTGTGTTTTGCGCCGCATGCGTTGCTGCGGCGCCCGCGTCTGGGCGCAGAGGACGCAGCAAGTTGCATTTTTGCTGCGTCCAAAATCAATTAAAAAAAGGACGCATGCGGCGCAAAACGCAGCGTTGTGCATGCGTTTGTTTGCGTTGTGCGCTGCGGCGCCGACGCTGCGGCGCACAACGCAAATGTGAACGTAGCCTTATACAGTTGCATTTGCAATGACAGGACAAATCACTTCTCCTTGCTCTGCTGCAGTGTAAGGGCGTGCTGTGCACACCAATACAGTTACAGTAGTGTAGCTCTGGGTGGCCCTCAGAACGCGGAGCCTGGGGCTGCTCCCGTGGTAGAGCTATGCTTCTGACAAGTAGAATAGAAACACGTCACCACTTCTGCATTTATCACTCACTCCTGGTTTTGGCTTATAAAGACTGATGTAAAATACTGACCAAATCCTGAATGTGTGAACATGACCTTACAATCCTTACAATCCCAGCATTAGAAAGCAGCACGGTGGCTCAGTGGTTAACACGGCAGCCTTGCAGCGCTGGAGTCCTGGGTTCAAATCCCACCAAGGACCTCACCTGCAAGTCCAACATCTGCAAGGAGTTTGTATGATCTCCCCTTATTTGCGTAGGTTTCCTCCGGGTTCTCCCACACTCCAAACACATACTGATAGGGAATTTAGATTGTGATCCCCAATGGGATGATAATGTGTGCAAAGCGCTGTGGAATTAATGGCGCTATATAAGTGAGCAAAATAAAGCTGAGTATTGGGAACTAGCGGCTCTGTAACTGTGTACGCTGTAGGTACTGAGCACTTTCTTTAGATTTAGTCAAGACAATGCACAGATCAGAGACTGTAGCACATACGCTGACATTGGGGCCTATACCCTGGTTCCCCGACCTGCCCCAGGGCGCATTTTCCTGCGTTTCCCCTCCCAACCCCTCTCTGTCATCAGGGAGTCCACACACAGATGTGACCGCTGCTGTGAGTGCTGGTACTCGGCGCAGGACAGGGTCAGATGCGGCACCTGCTGCAGTCTGCGTTCTGCTCTGGGTGCAGAATAGGCTCCGCCCACAGCCTCCTGCAGCGCTAAGGATTGGGGCCACTACTCCCTGCAGCCTCCTTGGCGCCACTTTACCGGCACTAAAACGCAGCAGGCTGTGCCCCTCCCTCTCCTGCCTGCAGGCTAGTAGTCGGGGAGAGGCCCCGCTGTGCGCACATGTATGCGGGCAGTGTGTGCGGGCAGTGCGTGCGCCGGGACGGCTGTGCCCCATCATGGCTGCGCTCCTGATCTGGTGCTGGGCCCAGGACCGCATGCGTGACCGAGAGCCATCCGTCTACAAGAAAAGCAAGTGCATTAATGCTTCATCAGTGGTGCTATGTAGTGTGCGCATAGTGTGTGTATCTACAATGTGTAGGTAACGTGTGCAATTGTCATTTGTGTCTGTACTGTGTAGGCAATGTGTCTATGGGGAGCCATTATACCCAACGGGTGGAACTTGAAGCTCGTGGACCCCATTTTCAGAGATCCAATAGGGCCCCCAATGGTGTGAAAGTGATAGTAATTGTAATTTCCATATGGGCCATAGGCAGCTCTTTAGGCCCCCCAGGTGCGATTGCCTTCCCTTCATCTATTCTAGTCATATAATATATATTTTCAGTATGTAATGTGTACGTCTGTACATTCTTGGACTGTAATTTCTGATGCTTAGAATTTTTTGAACGAACATAACAAAGATAACATCAGCGTCCTCACTGATATATGAAAAACAGGATACAACAGAAAGCTGCAGACAAGCGTAGGATTCTGTGTGGTAAAATCCAATGAATAAGCCAAAAAGTATAAATATAAGTATTAGTTTGTCACACTAGTCCATTAATGAGGCTGTTGGTTGGCAGGAATTAAATCCCTGGTAGGAGTGGATACCCAACGGAAAAAATGTCTACATTGATACAGTCCTGAATGGTAAACTACCCTCTGAGAACGAAGATAAAGTAAAACTAAAATGTGGCATCCAAATCACAATCAAGAAATGAACATTTGATAGTAAAAGGAACCTGTCACCAGGTTTGGCCGATAGGAGATACAGCCATCTCCTTTCAGGACTTGCATACAGCATTCTATAATTCTGTAATCTGCCCCCAATCCGACCTGTAAGAGAAGAAAAATAAATTATCCTCACCTGGGGCGGTCTGGTCCGATGGGTGTCGCAGGTCGGGGTCCGGCACCTCCCTTCTTCTTGGGATGCCGCTCTCCTGCTTGCTTCATGGCTCCCCGACATCGAGCTCCTGCGCAATGCAGTACTTTACTCTGCCCTCAACAGGGCATATGTCTGCGCCGTTCCGGGGAGCCATGAAGCAAGCAGGAGAGCGGAATCCCAAGAAGGGAGGTGCCGGACCCGGACCTGCAACACCCATCGGACCGGACCACCCCTAGGTGAGTATAATTTATTTTTCTTCTCTTCCAGGTCGGATTGGGGGCAGATATACAGAATTATAGTCCAAAATATCTTTGCAAGAACGAATAATGAGGGCACTCACCCGTCTTCATTAAAATTATTCCTTTATTCACGATAACACATCCAGAGAACTGATATGGCCGGGGGAGAGAGAGAGGGCCTCAGCCCGTGTGAGCAGAGGAGAACGACGACGGCCGTTTCGCGCTGTCCTGCGCTTCTACGGGTCCAAGTTTAGTTTTGCCATAATTTTACAGACCTGGAAAATCATGTTTCCAGGTCCATTTTTTTTATCATAAAATTTGTAAATTGTCTTTTTATAAAGGAAGTGGATTAGACCTCTAGCTCCACCTATTGGAAGCTGCAACCCTATAAGTCAATATTTACTCTTTCACAAGCTTTGCAATATGACTTCAGATAAAAGTCAAACCTTGGTCTCAATTTGCATACACTGTTTTGGGGTGTTGCCCCTCGTCAGTGCAAAGTATGTTATCTGATTTGCGTTCCTAAGAAAAAGAAAAATTTGATTAAAAAAATTGTTCTGATGTGAAGTAGACATGTAGGAAATGTTTACTATTTTGTTTGACATATCTCTGATTTAAGGGCATAAGAATTAAAAGTTTAAAAATTGCTTAATTTTGAAAATTTTCGGCAAATTTCAGTTTTTTTCACAAACGTAAGTTATATCAAATTTTTTTTAACCAGTATCGTGAAGTGCAATATGTCAACGAAAAATTTTCTCAGAATCTGTGGGATCCGCTGAAGCATTCCAGAGCTATAACCTCATAAAGTGACACTGGTCAGAAATGTAAAAATTGGCCTTGTACATGCTGGAGTGGAGGGATTAAGGTCCATTTACACTTAAAGATTATCTTGAAAGTATGGGTCAGAAGAGAGATTTGACGGGCTCTGAAAAGTCCAAAATTGTGATATGTCTTGCAGAGGGATTCAGCAGTGTTGAAATTGCCAAGCGTTTGAAGCGTGATCACCAATCACGCGTTTTATGGCAAATAGCCAACAGGGTCGCATGAAGCGTGTTAGGCAAAAAAGCGCAAAATAACTGCCCATGAATTGAGGAAAATCAAGCGTGAAGCTGCCAAGATGCCATTTGCCACCAGTTTTGCCATATTTCAAAGCTGCAACATTACTGGAGTAACAAAAAGCACAAGGTGTGCGATACTCGGGGACATGGCCAAGGTAAGGAAGGCTGAAAAACGACCACCTTTGAACAAGAAACATAAGATAAAACGTCAAGACTGCACCAAGAAATATCTTAAGACTGACTTTTCAAAGGTTTTATGGACTGATGAAATGAGTTACTCTTGATGGGCCAGATGGATGGGCTAGAGGCTGGATCAGTAAAGGGCCACTCCGACTCAGACGCCAGCAAGGTGGAGGTGGGGTACTGGTATGGGCTGGTATCCTCAAAGATGAACTTGTGGGACCTTTTCAGGTTGAGGAGTGAAGCTCAACTCCAAGACCTACTGCCAGTTTCTGGAAGACAACTTCTTCAAGCAGTGGTACAGGAAGAAGTCGGTATCATTCAAGAAAAACATGATTTTCATGCAGGACAATGCTCCATCACATGCCTCCAACTACTCCACAGCGTGGCTGGCCAGTAAAGGTCTCAAAGAAGAAAAAAATGACATGGCCTCCTTGTTCACCTGATCTGAACCCCATAGAGAACCTGTGGTCCCTCATAAAATGTGAGATCTACAGGGAGGGAAAACAGTACACCTCTGGGAACAGTGTCTGGGAGGCTGTGGTGGCTGCTGCATGCAATGTTGATCATAAACAGATCAAGCAACTTACAGAATTTATGGATGGAAGGCTGTTGAGTGTCATCATAAAGAAATGTGGCTATATTGGTCACTAATTTTGGGGGGGTTTGTTTTTGCATGTCAGAAATGTTTATTTCTAAATTTTGTACAGTTGTATTGGTTTGCCTGGTGAAAATAAACAAGTGAGATGGGAATATATTTGGTTTTTATTAAGTTGTCGAATAATTCTGCACAGTAAGGCTATGTGCACACGTCCGGAATTGCCGCAGCAATTCTGGAACTCCCTGCCACTGGAAAAACGCATGTGGAATTGGCATGCGTTTTCCCGCTAAACACTAACGTTTTACAAGCGTAATAAGCTTGCAGAATGCTAGCGTTTTCCCAGCGATCTGTAGCATCGCTTGGAAAACTGACTGACAGTTTGGTCACACTTGTCAAACAGTGTTTGAGAAGTGTGACCAAATTTTTACTATTGATGCTGCCTTTATGCAGCATCAATAGTAAAAAGAAATAATGTTAAAAATAATAAAAAATTGTGGTATTCTCACCTTCCGGCGTCCCCCGCAGCGTTCCCGATGCTCCCGTTCACAGTAATGCAGTGTCAGAATGACCTGTGATGACGTAGTGGTCATTCCGCACAAAGAATGAACATGCTGCGTTTTTTTTCCGGAATACGATTCCGCCACGGAAAAAGCGCAACATGTGCACAAAAATTGCGGGTTGCATTCTAATAATAGGATGCTTAATGGATGCTTATAGTGAAAAACCGCGAAAAATCCTGAACGTGTGCACACAGCCTAATAGTTACCTGCACAAACAGATATCTTCCGAAGATGGCCAAATCTAAAAAAAAAAACATTCCAACTTCCAAAAATATTAAGCTTTGATATGAGTCTTTTGGGTTGTTTGAGAACATAGTTCTTGATCAATAATAAAAATAATCCTCTTAAATACAACTTGCCTAATTATTCTCCACACAGTGTATACTCGCTCATCACTAGTCATAAGCGCACATACCTGAGCTGCTGGAGATGAGGGTCAGCAGAAATAAACGTTATCTTTGGCTGACTGAGGCTGGAGAAAGAATCCTTTATGCTCAGTCTCCCATGCTTATTCGGCCAATGAGAAGATTATTATTTTTTTTTTGCTTTTAGACATTTTTCCAACAGCACCAGGATGTGTGCTTAGCGCTTCTGTCAGTTGAGACACAGGTCTTGGGGCAATTTTCCTTCAGATTGTAGCTTGTCCTGACACGTGACTAGGATGGTCTGCCTTTTTAAATGTGATGGAGGGCATTTTATTACATTTTTGGAGAACCCATTTAACCCCTTTCTGACATATGACGTACTATCCCGTCGAGGTGGGGTGGGCCCGTATGACCACTGACTGGATAGTACGTCATACGCGATTGGCCGCGCTCACGGGGGGGAGTGCGGCCGATCGCGGCCGGGTGTCAGCTGCATATCGCAGCTGACATCCGGCACTATGTGCCAGGAGCGGTCACGGACCGCCCCCGGCACATTAACCCCCGGCACACCGCGATCAAACATGATCGCGGTGTGCCGGCGGTATAGGGAAGCATCGAGCAGGGAGGGGGCTCCCTGCAGGCTTCCCTGAGACCCCCGGAGCAACGCGATGTGATCGTGTTGCACCGTGGGTCTCCTACCTCTTTCCTCGCTGCAGGTCCCGGATCCAAGATGGCCGCGGCATCCGGGTCCTGCAGGGAGGGAGGTGGCTTACCGAGTGCCTGCTCAGAGCAGGCGCTGGTAAGCCTGCAGTGCTGTGAGGCAGATCGGTGATCTGACAGAGTGCTGTGCACACTGTCAGATTACCGATCTGTGATTTCCCCCCCCTGGGACAAAGTAAAAAAAAAAAAATTTCCACTTGTGTAAAAAAAAAAAAAAAAAAAAAAAATCCTAAATAAAGAAGAAACAATAAAAAATATATTATTCCCATAAATACATTTCTTTATCTAAATAAAAAAAAAACCAAACAATAAAAGTACACATGTTTAGTATCGCCGCGTCCGTAACGACCCGCCCTATAAAACTTTCCCACTAGTTAACCCCTTCAGTAAACATCGTAAGAAAAAGAGGCAAAAAACAACGCTTTATTACCATACCGTGGAACAAAAAGTGGAATAACACGCGATCAAAAAGACAGATATAAATAACCATGGTACCGCTGAAAACGTCATCTTATCCCGCAAAAAACAAGCCGCCATACAGCATCATCAGCGAAAAAATAAAAAAGTTATAGTCCTGAGAATAAAGCGATGACAAAATAATTATTTTTTCTATAAAATAGTTTTTATCGTATAAAAGCGCCAAAACATAAAAAAAGATATAAATGAGATCGCTGTAATCGTACTGACCCGACGAATAAAACTGCTTTATCAATATTACCAAACGCAGAAAGGTATAAACGCCTCCCCCAAAAGAAATTCATGAATAGCTGTTTTTGATCATTCTGCCTCACAAAAATCGGAATAAAAAGCGATCAAAAAATGTCACGTGCCCGAAAATGTTACCAATAAAAACGTCAACTCGTCCCGCAAAAAACAAGACCTCACATGACTCTGGACTCAAATATGGAAGAATTATAGCTCTCAAAATGTGGTAACTCAAAAAATATTTTTTGCAATAAAAAGCGTCTTTCAGTGTGTGACGGCTGTCAATCATAAAAATCCGCTAAATAACCCGCTATAAAAGTAAATCAAACCCCCCTTCATCACCCCCTTAGTTAGGGAAAAATAAAAAAATAAAAAAAATGTATTTAGGGTTAGGGTTGGGGCTAGGGTTGGGGCTAGGGTTATTGCTAGGGTTAGGGCTAGGGTTGGGGCTAGGGTTAAGGCTACAGTTAGGGTTGGGGCTAAAGTTAGGGTTAGGGTTTGGATTACATTTATGGTTGGGAATAGGGTTGGGTGTGTCTGGGTTAGAGGTGTGGTTAGGGTTACTGTTGGGATTAGGGTAAGGGGTGTGTTTGGATTAGGGTATCAGTTATAATTGGGTGGTTTCCAATGTTTAGGCACATCAGGGGCTCTCCAAACGGGACATGGCATCCGATCTCAATTCCAGCCAATTCTGCGTTGAAAAAGTAAAACAGTGCTCCTTCCCTTCAGAGCTCTGTCATGCGCCCAAACAGTGGTTCCCCCCCACATATATGGGGTATCAGCATACTCAGGACAAATTGGACAACAACTTTTTGGGTCCAATTTATCCTGATACCCTTGTGAAAATACAAAACTGGGGGCTAAAAAATCATTTTTGTGGGGAAAAAAAAAAAAAGTTTTTATTTTCACGGCTCTGCATTATAAACTTCTGTGAAGCACTTGTTGGGTCAAAGTGCTCACCACACATCTAGATAAGTTCCTTAGGGGGTCTACTTTCCAAAATGGTGTCACTTGTGGGGGGTTTCAATGTTTAGGCACATCAGGGGCTCTCCAAATGCAACATTGCGTCCCATCTCAATTCCAGTCAATTTTGCATTGAAAAGTCAAATGGCGCTCCTTCCCTTCCGAGCAGTGGTTTACCCCCACATATGGGGTATCAGCGTACTCAGGACAAATTGTACAACAACTTTTGTGGTCAATTTTCTCCTGTTACCCTTGGTAAAATAAAACAAATTGGAGCTGAAATAAATTTTGTGTGAAAAAAAGTTAAATGTTCATTTTTATTTAAACATTCCAAAAATTCCTGTGAAACACCTGAAGGGTTAATAAACTTTTTGAAAGTGGTTTTGAGTACCTTGAGGGGTGCAGTTTTTAGAATGGTGTCACACTTGGGTATTTTCTATCATATAGACCCCTCAAAATTACTTCAAATGAGATGTGGTCCCTAAAAAAAAAAAAATGGTGTTGTAAAAATGAGAGATTTCTGATCAACTTTTAACCCTTATTACTCCCTAACAAAAAAAAATGTTGGTTCCAAAAGTGTGCTGATGTAAAGTAGACATGTGGGAAATGTTACTTATTAAGTATTTTGCGTGACATATGTCTGTGATTTAAGGGCATAAAAATTAAAAGTTGGAAAATTGCGAAATTTTCAAAATTTTCGCCAAATATTCGGTTTTTTTCACAAATAAAAGCAAGTTATAGCGAAGAAATTTTACCACTGTCATGAAGTACAATGTCACGAGAAAACAATGTCAGAATCGCCAAGATCCGTTGAAGCGTTCCAAAGTTATAACCTCATAAAGGGACAGTGGTCAGAATTGTAAAAATTGGCCTGGTCATTAACGTGCAAACTACCCTTGGGGGTGAAGGGGTTAACCGTGTAAATAACTATTAAATGACTACCAATCGGTGAATATCAGTCGGCGGTCAGAATCTGGTAATGTAAACCCATCTTTCGAGTGAAAGAAACCCTTGTTAGACCAATAGTGTCACAATAGGATTGTAAAGACATCTATAGGATATAGCTTGCTCTAGCGGTTTGGGGTACATGGAAGTTGGTGGTAGGGTCTGGCCCTTTTCAATTACTTGGAATAATACTTGTAATTTTAAATGCTCACATGGCAATTCCTAAAGCTTCTTTTTAATTCGCCAGCAATAAAGGTAGGAAGGAGCCATAATCTGAGTATAACAAAGCGGCTATGTGCAGATTACCTGAGAGGCACACAGTGCATTTTAAGACACAGATTTTCTAAATAGGATTCCGTTGATTCAGTGTTGTCATAGTAGTAGTCATATAGTTGACAGTGCAGTTTATATTCATTGGTCAAACATTGATGCAATATGCAGGTTTACAATGTTAAATGATACAGTAGTTAATATTTATGGCTGCTTGAAATAAAGGCACACATGCAGACTGTACTGATTGTATGTTTTGTCACGTGGTCCTTGCGTCACTTTTATTAAATAGATTAGAGTCTTACCACAAATAGGATTTACTGGCTTAAGAACCTCGGCCATATGTCTGCTTAAAAACCATAAAGGGAAGGCATCTATTTCTGTCCTCTGACTTCACTAGAAATACAACATTCTGTATTGCTGTACATAAGCCCCCGATGTATCCTGAAAGATAAGAAAAACAGGTTTTATTGTAGTCACCCAGGGGCGGACCTGCTGCGGTCTGGACCGATGGGCGTCGCGGTTCGGTCTGGGGCCTCCCATCTTCATGCAATGATGTCGTATTTCTTGCTTCCTGTCGCGGTCCGAGAAGTCCAGCGCCTACGCACTGCAGCTCTTTGCTCTGCCCTCAGCAGGGCAGATAAAGTACGCCTGCGCAGGAGCCGTGACAGGAAGCAAAGAAGAGGACGACATTGTATGAAGATGGGAGGCACCGGACCGCTTCCTGGTGAGTATAATATAACCTGTTTTTCAGTTTACATTGGGGGGGGGGGAAGCCTTATCTACAACATTACAGAATGCTGTAGATAAGCCCCTGATGGCAGTGGCTGAAGCTTTTATACGAAAAAGTAGGTGACAGATTCCCTTTAAGTAGCGGGCACACGTGATCGCCCGGCCGCTGCAGGAAGCTGGTGGCTGTGACTACTGTGCTCGCTATTAAAGAGAAATGAATATTCACTCCGAGCACAAGTGATTATTAATTTCTGTTTAGAAGGGAGCACAAGAGTTAGCCGCACAGCCTGCTTCCTGTGACCCACTGCTGCTGCTCCACCTCTGTCATGTGTGACCCTGACTCAAGTATAAGCTGAGGGATGGCTTTATCAGCATAACAAAAGGAGCTAAAACACTTGAATCATACTCGAGTATATATGGTAGTTTAAAAAACAAAACAAAGCTACTCCAGGGTTTTCTTTTTTTCGTTTTTTTTTTTCCCCCCAGCGCTGGAGAGTTTCCAGACCTTAGTATTATACTCAATAGCTGTTTTTATCTGTTCCCGGTGCCACTTCGGGCCTGTGACTGCAATTTCTGACTTACTTGGAGTCTATTAATAATCACAAGCTCTCAATGCAAGTCCATAGAAGCCAAGACGAGGATCTCAGACTTGCAGTGAGTTGTGATTCTGTCTCACCCTGCCAATACTGGAGTGATCCAGCATGTCACAATAAGCAGATTATTAGTGGCAGCATTCCAGCAGTAACAGAAAAAAAAGAGTTGGCTTAGTGGTGGACAACTCCTTTAAAAGTACCAAGACATTCCTTCTTAGTCTGAAAGTTTGCCCTTGTTAAAATAAAGCCACCTATACTCTCCTCCTTTGCCAGTGCTTTTTGTTCCCTCGACTGTTCCTTGAGGTTGTTTGGTCATGTCATGTGAGACATTGGTGGAACGGCGCAGGAGGGAAAGTTTGACGTTTTTATTTCAACAGGGGCAAGCATTCGGGTTGATAAAGGGTTGGTCCCAGTAATGGATAATCCCTTTTAAGCCTCATTCACATGCATGAATTGTAAAAAAGACCATGAATTTGCAAAGTTTTTGATGGCATACTAAATGTTTTTTTTTGGTCTTTTAATACATAAATAATAAAACACTATACCCAAGAGTACGCTATTAAAGGGAACCTGTCACCCCCAAAATCGATGGTGAGGTAAGCCCACCGTCATCAGGGGCTTATCTACAGCATTCTGTAATGCTGTAGATAAGCCCCTGATGTTACCTAAAAGAGGAAAAAAAGAGGTTAGATTATACTCATCCAGAGGCAGTCCGGGTCCGATGGGTGTCTGGTCCGGAGCCTCCTATCTTCATTCCATGATGTCCTCTTCTGGTCTTCACGCCGCGGGTGCGGCGCAGGCATACTTTGTCTGCACTGTTGAGGGCAGAGCAAAGTACTGCAGTGCGCAGGCGCCGGGACAGGTCAAAGAGGCCCAGCGCCTGCGCACTGCAGTACTTTGCTCTGCCCACAACAGGGCAGACAAAGTACGCCTGCGCCGCAGCAGCGGTGTGAAGACCAGAAGAGGACGTCATGGAATGAAGATGGGAGGCTCCGGACCGGATCTGAGACACCCATCGGACCCGGACCGCAGCGGGACTGCCCCTGGATGAGTATAATATAACCTCTTCTCCTTTTAGGTAACATCCGGGGCTTATCTACAGAATTACAGAATGCTGTAGATGAGCTCCTGATGACGGTGAGCTTACCTCGCCATCGATTTTGGGGGGTGACAGGTTCCCTTTAAATAAATGTGTTGATTTGGGTGCAAACCACTTTACCAGTGCGGGTCCTTCATGCTGAGAATTGGTGGCAGTCAGCAGGGCTATGGAGTCGGTATAAAATGACCAACTCTAACAATATATAATAAATTGGGCACAGTAGTACAATGTAGGATGAGCTGTAAATGTTTTTAGAATAATTTGGGCTAGTTCTGAAATGTCCTATACATGTCTGTTCAGTTCCTGATCTAAGGATCTTGGCTTTTAGTGGAGATTAATCTGTGCTGCACTTTAAGCACATGCTCAGTAGGGACCGACCAGTGCTGAGGAGCCATAGTGGAGATGAATCTGTGCTGCACTTTATGCACATGCTCAGTAGGGACCAGTGCTGAGGAGTTGGAGGTTTGGTTTACAGATTCCACAGCCTTGGCAGTCAGAGCCTCTAGACCCCCACACTATACCACCTTTTTAATACAAAATCTGGGGCTAATTTATTTTGAAATCAGAGGAATTTGAGCTGGTTGTCTCTGCAATATTCTATATCCTAAATCAGAATAAGCAGTTTTCAACAATTTTCTTGTACTTATTATTTATTTACATAGCACCATTAATTCCATGGTGCTGTACATAAGAAGGGGGTTACATACAGAGTTACATATCATTTACAGTAAATGAATTTACGATGACAGACTGGTACAGAGGGGAGAGGACCCTGTCCTTGCGGACTTACATTCTTCTACTTCAATATAACTATGAAATAATGTCCCCCTCTCTGATCTGTTTCTTTATTTACTTCTGAAGGTACTGTCTTTGGATGTGCGGTAGTATAGGAGTGATGGTGTAAAATAGAATGTTGCCTTCATTTCATTATGAAGCTGCTGGCTAGTAAAATGACTTAATGTATTTCTATTGAAATGCGTCTGGAAGCGAGAATCCGTGCATGTGATACTATCAGTGTGCTGAATCAGAAACTCCGCCGCCAGCCTTTGTTATCATGTAAATAAATGAAAGCGACCTTAGATCTCATTTCTAGAATATTCACTTAGGATCTGATTTGCTTTATGCCGCGTTCAGATGGAAGCTGATGTTTGCAGTCGTGCTAGCTGCTACCTAATGTATTGCCATGATGGCTATAATTTCAAGTGAGATGAGACCACCAGCACACCTAATGTATGGTAATAAATGACTTTGTGCAGGAGAATGACTTTCTGTCTGTATTCATTGAATTTCAATATTCTGTACTGACTGAATTATCATGGTATTGGAGCGGTTAGCTATTCATGCTGGCAAATCATTAACGTGGGGTAGTTTTATAGGGAACCTGTCACTATGAAAATGCATTCCAATCTGCAGGCATCATGTTATAGAGCAGGTGGATATGAACGAATTGATGTATCGCTTTTGTTAGAAAAGATTTGGTTTAATATGTGCGTTAATCCTTTTAAACCTCTTCTCTTTCTGGTATTTTTGGTTCAGTGGGCGGTCCTAGCAGTGATTGACAGTTAGCTCTCTAAGCATATTTATACAAACACTCATCAGACCGCCCACTGGACTGCAGAGGATGAAATCACGGGTTATACCGAATCTTTTCTCCCAGAACGTGCTATCTATCCGTTCAGCTCCCCGTTGCCTGCAGATTGGACTGCATTTTCATGGTGACAGTGTCCTTTTAAGGGAGGCATAGGAATCCTATTTAGTGCAGTGCAAGGAAGATTTGATTTAACGTTGTAGCCATAGATAGCCAAGGAATCCTAATATTCACAGTATTAGAAATTGTGGCTTTTGCCAATATGACAGTAGATGCTGATTTTCCTCATTTGTCCACATTTTCTAAGTTCAGAATGGTCTGTTCTGCAGAATTTACGCTGGGAATGGGTACATACAAATGGATAATTTTCATTCCCACAGCAGCTTCTGCCCTCTCCGTCCACAAGACATGTCCCCCTAAGGCTCCGTCTGCTTTTGTATTGATTTACCTCAGCAGTAACTAGATTTGGCAGCCACTGTGGATAAAAGGCACCTGCGCTACACTGATAATCATGCCAGATTATTGTTGGGTTACAACTGCTAAATTGGGCAAATGTAGCACAAAAATACTGGTTTCAGGATCAGACCCCCATTTCATGGTTTGTTTTTTTTCTCCCCTTTATGTTTGTGTCGTGCTATGTGCCACAATAGACATTTGCATTATGTTTCCCTTTGTGCATAAACGGTAATGTTCTGCTTAATATGCAGAGTTTAATCTCTGGTTTTTATTATGTTTATTGTTTAGAGAAGTCAGTCTAAGTTTCCTTTTAACTGACTATCTCTCCCTCGCCTGCATGATTTTCCAGCCCTGGGTTCATTGATTCTGTGAGCAACACATGCTTCACAGTTTGGTCTTAATGAACTGAATTCATTGACAGAACCATTTTTTTTTTTTAATTGGTTAGAAAGATTTATTTCAACTTACTGTAGCTTTTTATTGCATTTCTGAATTTGTATTTTTATTACTAAAGTAATAAATCATTGTAAGGATGAACTTGAGAAGAGGCTGAAAAAATATCAGATAATGTTTTATTATAACAGAAAAATAGTTGTTTGTAAAAGGGGTTATTGGTTGGCCTGGGGGTTGTTCTGTATACGTCTAAACTCTTAACAAATGAAACTTATAATGATGCCCCCCATTATATATAAACAGATGTAGTGTGCCTTGATGGTGCAATGGTTGCCAATTCTTTCTCGAAGGCAACAAACTTGACTTTTTCAATAGTGTATGACAAATAGACATATATATTAGATTGTGGCCCGATTCTAACGCATCGGGTATTCTAGAATATGCATGTCCCCTTAGTATATGGACAATGATGATTCCAGAATTCGCGGCAGACTGTGCCCGTCGCTGATTGGTCGAGGCAACCTTTATGACATCATCGTCGCCATGCTGTGCCCGTCGCTGACCAATCAGTCGCAGAATTTCCAAGACAGACAGACAGAAAAACCCTTAGACAATTATATATATATCTATATCTCTCGCAATGGCTGTTCAGTCTCCATTTTTACTCAGTGAAATATGATTCTACAGGAAGCAGTTATTTTTTTTTTTTTCCTCTGGGGCACTCAACTTTATTAGCATGCACAAAGACAAAAAAAAGTATGAAAAAAACGCACCAAAGACACACACATCGCTTATCACATCCGCTTGCTGTTGGCACCAGGAACATCTGATTGTCATGGTAACACAAGCCCCATTAAACCCCAAAATAAAGACACATGACACCAGAGAATAATTTTGGAAGAAAATGGCCGTGGCGTTTATTTTGAGTTACTTGTAAAAATAATAATTTAATCCAATAACCAAAGTTAAAGCCATTTGAATAAATAAGGGTAATAATTTTACCTAAGTCGTTACCCCCCAAATGCAATATTAAGTCCGGACTGGGCCAAATCTTCTTTAATCTTCGCATTTCGTCTAATAGTTCCATCCAACGCATTCCTCGCCTGCTAAACCAAAAAACTTGAAGGAAAGAGGGATTAAAAGAAAGATTCTGAGTATGATCTCAAGCTTGCCCTTTTCTTAGCCCAAAGGACATAAGAATGCCCGATGATCCATACTGATAATACACCTAAAAAGGAACCAAAGATTAAAAGGAGTACAAATCAGGGCGAACATACAGTTTGAATCTATTCGATTCCCATCTGCCTATGCTTTTTATGTTACTTTCTTGAAGGCCCGATCTAGCAGCTTCCGTTGCCGCACCAATACGGAAAGAATGAGAGGAAAATTTTTGATCTGATACCTTCAATGTTTTTAAACATTTTTTAAGAATAAAATTAAATTGAAATATCGTTGCAGGGTCCCCATTAAGATGAATAAAAAACGGACCATCACCTCTGGGACGTAACGAAAGCCATCTCCCAGTGTTGGAAACCGGGCAAATGACTTTGTCCGATATAGCATTCAAACGTAAGGAGGAGCCTCTACCTATCTGGTCTGTTTTTGATTTTTTAATATGCAACATGATGTGAGAATCAAAAAGCCTCACATCTTGAAAAAACAGACCAGAAGGGAAAGATTTTTTCTGGGAAACAATTTCGCTTACCCGTAGAGCCGCAAAAAAGGCTAAAGAAAAGGCTGTGGAAAAAAGACAAGCTTCAAATTCATTACTACAGACTGAAGGAAGGATAGAGCAAATGTTTTTGAGCAACTGAAACGAAATAGGGCGACGGTCGTTGGGTTTAAAATTAGCTTTCTTAAAGCCTTTCAAAAACTGCCTAACCTGAAATATTTCTGACATAGGCCGAGCGCCTATCATTTTGAGAAAAAATGAAACTCCCGCAACATTCTTAGACAAAGCCGAGAAAGACAAACCCTTGAACACCATATGCTCCAAAAAACTAAGAGACATCCCGAGGGTACAATTTTCCTTAGGGTGATTCTTAGCTAAGCAAAAATCTATCCATAGCTTCCATGCTTCCGAGTAGTCGGCCCATGTTCTATCCGCCAATGAACGAGCAATAAAGTGTGAAATTACTCCTGAATTATATTCCAAATCCAATGCGGGCAGGAAGCTCTGTTTTCTTCCGCTTCCAACGACTCCTTCTCGGACAGGGGCAGCTGGCGGTGACAAACAGATGTAGATTTAACAGTGTACTCCTTAAGCGAAAAGGAAGCTTTTATCCAAATATTAAACTCCAAGCAAAGAAACACGATCTGTCTAATAATTCTAGCTGCCCATTTATTTTTTGATGAAAGCGTATTAACAGCAAATACCAAACCTTGATTTTCAGATGAAAACAAAATACGCCTATCTTTCAAAAGAGAGCCCCATAGCTGAAGACCTAAAAATATCGAGAATAGATCCAAAACCGTCTGGTTATTTACGACTCCGTTTACCTGCCAAGAAGGCGACCAAGGCTCTGAAACCCAAGAAGTAACGAACGATACAACAAATCCAGAATCTCTATCAGACTGAAAGTATAGACCAAGTTTTTCCGCTGATACAAATGACGTCTGCCACATAGACCTACCATTAAAGTTAGATAGGAACTTCGACCAAACCTTAAGGTCATCTTTCACGTCTCTACCAAGACGTATATGACTTTTAGGGGAAGAAAAACCAGCTGTAGCGTCGTATAGGCCTCTAGAGAAAACCCTGCCAATGGGGATAATTCTTATTGCAAAATTTAAAAGACCTAATAGGGACTGCAATTCTTTTAAAGTAACTTTCTCCAAAGACAAACAACGGGATATTGCAGCTTGCAGTTTAGACAATTTTTCTTGTGGTAAAGAGCAACACATGCTATGGGAATCGATTAGAATACCTAAAAACTCGAGTGAAGTACAGGGATGAACCGTTTTGTCTTTAGCAATGGGAACACCAAAACTACAACAAACTTCCAAAAACCTATCCAGCATAGCCTGGCATTTCCGCGAATTTAAAGGACCTACGAACAAAAAATCATCGAGGTAGTGAAGCATACCACCTCCTGAAAATTCAAACTCAACTACCCATTGAAGAAACGTAGAAAAAGATTCAAAATAAAAGCACGAAAGAGAAAAGCCCATTGGGAGGCATCTATCGAAAAAGAATTTATTTTGAAAAGAAAAACCAAGGGAGTTGAATCCGTCCGGATTAACTGGCAAAATTCTAAATGCAGATTTTATATCCGATTTTGCCATAAGGGCATCGCGACCAAAATTCCGCAATAGATCTAACGCGACGTCAAAAGAAGTATATTGAACCGAACAAGGATAATCACTCACTTCATCATTTAGGGATTCACCTTTAGGGTACGATAAGTGGTGAATGAGTCTAAATGACCCGCTGTCTTTCTTAGGGACTACTCCTAGAGGTGAAATCCTAAAGTTTTCGAATGGGGGGGTATCAAACGGGCCGGAAACCCTACCCAATTCTAATTCGGTTATGATTTTTTCCTCCACTATGCGCGGAAATTCAAGCACGGACGGCAAATTAGACACAGGCTTGCAGCCTGCACCTGAAAATGGGGGCACAAAAAATCCCTTTAAAAAACCATTAAACAAAAGGGAACTAATCTCCTGATCTGGATACATGTTTAGCCATGGAACCATGCTTTCCAGCTTCACTGGAGTCGATGCTTTTAGAAAAGGGTTCTCTGCTGTTATTTTGTTGGTTGCTCTGCATTTGCTTCTTAAAACATTTGGCCATTGTATGAGCGCCCCCACAAAAGGAGCATTCGTGACGAAATCTACAAATCTGGGCCCATTTACACGTTGTCTCATTATAGGCAAAGCACACTCCCTTCTTTACCGTGGGGTTAGGATTCTGGCTATGGGACGGAAACCTCTGATGTAGCATGAGGTTAATCCATAACCCCACATCTTTCGTACCCCACGATAAATTAGGGAACATTGATAGCTTCTGCCTAAATGATTCATCGTAGAGCAACCAAGCCATACCCCCAAAATTGCGATACGCTTCTAGAATGGATTCTAAATGTTGGAATAACCCTGAGCAAAGGTATGGAAACTTCTCCCCCAGTACAGCAGAGTAGATTGAGAACGCCTGAATCCAGTTATTAAATGATTTAACTGGACTGGATTTCTTTCTATCATCCAAGTCCTCCTTCTCAAATCTACCTTGCTGTTCCCTACCAGAAGGCAAAAGGGAAAAAATGTCCACAAATGCTCTGCTCCATATCAATTCTTTCACCGCGGGGGTTAAATGAAAACCCAGCGGTGAAATATCACATGTAAGAGATTCCTTTACAAGAATCTCTGGCATACCTGGCTTCAAAACAGCATTACAGCTACCAGAATTGGTATCCTACAAGAATATCTGGGAGCAGGAGAAAGGACACCACTGCCCAGGTATTCCTCCAACGCCTCCCTGACTAAATCCTTGACATTAATGGGGTTGACAGACGAAGTGACAATTAGGCTCTCGCCACTTCCGTGAAGCCTCCGGTCTTGGGTGACGTGGGATTCGGCACTCAAGCCTGCTCCAGCAGGCAAATGCGCTCGGCGAGGAGGATGTGTCATTTCTCCGCTGGATGCTCCAGATTGGTCCATCCAGGATCTGGCAGCGGCCGATGCAGCGGCTGGAGAGCTAAGGAGGATGGTTTCGCTGGTGCTGAGCTCTGAGTCATGCCAAGGTCCCTGGACCGCCACGGTGCTTGTACGGCCATAGCGGTTAGATGAGGCATTCGATGCGGCTGCAGGTACGGGGGATACTCCCGGATCTTTCCTTCTTGACGTGCCGGACCTAGGTGCGATATCCGGCGCCGGAGGATTAGACTACATCCGGCTCCTCTGGAGATCTCGCGGCGGACTCCGGGATTTCGGCCGCGACGACTTCCGCTTGCTACTGCGCGCCGGCAGTTCAATTTCCGGCGCCAGGGAAGGCGGAGGCGATGGAGAGTAAGTCACTCTCGTTCTCCGATTCCTGGTTGAATTCCGGCTTGACCTCGCCGGCGTCGGGGGAGCTTCGTCCTGTTGAGAGGAGGGTGACTGCCTAGGCGCTGGAGAAGCCGGCACCTCTATATTAGAGGTAGGTTTTATAGCTGGCCTCATCGCCAGGCAACTCCGCAGCCATTCGGCGCTGCCCTCCGCTTCAGCGCTCTGGATCAGCTGCTGTAGAAGGGGATCCATCAGCTGTCTTCTGTCTTCATCAGGTGACTGAGCGACAGCTGATGGAACAGCTGATTATATAGAGGAAAATCTTCCCGCACTTTCCCTATAAGCCAATCATATTTCATAAAAAGTGCGGGAATGAGAACTAGATAAAACCAGAAAGAACCTGCTCACGCAATAGCGCAGCTTACCAGATAAATTAACCCTTTCCAGAAAAAACTTATGTACCTCAGAAAGCTTAATAGGACTTGTGTCTTTTAATTGTATAAATTGCTCCAAATTGATGACATGGGGAGGGGCTGTGTTATCATGCGACCCCCTTCGTAATTTTCAAAGGGGGGGCGTCCAGGATAAGGGTTGAGCGAAACGGATCGGACATTTTCAAAAGTCGCCGACTTTCAGCAAAGTCGGGTTTCATGAAACCCGACCCGATCCCACTGTGGGATCGGCTATGCGGTCGGCGATCTTCGCGCCAAAGTCGCGTTTCATATGACGCTTTCCCCGCCATTTTTTTAGCCAATGAAGGAGTGTGGGCAGCGTGATGACATAGGTTCCGGCTTGCTTTGTGCGGCGTCACAGGGGGTAAAACTGCCATCTTAACGTTTGGGACATAGCGATTTGCACAGTGAAACACAAACTTTGCAGGGACGGAGGAGAGAGAGGGGGGGGGGAGAGAGAAAAGGGGGGGGGAGAGGGGGGGGGGGAGAGAGGAAAAAAAAAATCCCCATTGACCTGCATTGGGTTTCGTGTTTCGGTTGGCCCCCGACTTTTCACAATAATCGGCCGATTTCACACGATCCGACTTTCGAGACAGTCGGGTTTCACGAGACCCGACTCGATCCTAAAATAGCAAAAGTCGCTCAACCCTAGTCCGGAGTACCGGGTGTCGCACTATCCGTGATCGGAGATTGATAATCTATCCTAAGGGTGGATCATCAACACAAGTCCCAAACAACCCCCTTCAGAAAAAACATATTTGAAATATAGAGCTCCATGCAATCAATAGAGCATGGTAGGAATTTTATTTTGTATGTACAATTCCTTATTAAATTACTCTTGGACCTCTCTAGGTAACCTATTATAACTGAAAGCCATGGTCTATAGGTCTGTATCCATGAGAACTTATAGTTGAAATGAATTGTTGCACTAGCTTGCCTTGAATTGTTGCACTAGCTTGCCTTAAACCTAAATATTCAGTATGTTATTCTTAGGGATGAATCAATGCACCCATATTTGCATGTACACATTGCCAACATGCTCTAATGAGCAGTAATGGGCTATAGATCAATAATGGGAATAATGAGGAACACAAAGAACTTTGTTTGAAATGGATTAAATCTCGTCTACTAATCTGTTAATCTGGTAAACATTAAAAACTACATCAATAGCAATTTATTCTTTATTTTACCTTCTCAAACATTGCATTAATATTTTATATGCACAGTAAACCTGGCATATGCATAATTGGTGTCAGTGATCTGTACCACCTGCTGCTGTCTGCTTGCCAGCGCCATCATGCTGCATTTTTATATCGCTGCTTTTACATGCAAGCAAATGTTTTCATTGTGTTCCTTCTTTCACCATAGTTTAATGGTTCAGTAAGTGCAGATGTCCTCTTGTGCAGAATCGGAGACCTGACCGGTACTAAATTCCCACAGGTTTACAATCAGCAAAATGAAGAAGACCATGCAGATGGTATTATTTCTATCACCTCTTGTATGGCTCCCCCTTAAAGGGGTTGTCCAATATCTAGTATAGTAGTCCCCCTTACAAAATCAATATAACAGATACTCCCTTGCCGGCAACAGTTCTACCAAGGTACCCATGATATTGCTATGTCATGTGAGTCCTGCAGACAAGTGTTATAGGAGATCTGGCATTGAGCGGGCAGGTGAGTAGCTGCAGTTATTTTATGTAACTTTATTTAGAAATGGGTTGATCAGCTACAGAACAATCTCTTTAAAGGGAATCTGTCCGTAGGATAAGCAGTCAGTGCGGGCATCTAGGCCTTGGGTCATGGTAAGTTGAATAGAATACCTTGATATTTGCTGTTCGATGTCTTTTCCCAGATAATCATTTTCTTAACATGTAAATGAGCTGTTAAGATTTATTGACTGGACACAGAGCTCCATGATGATAGAGCTGCTTGTAAATGAAAGCTGACGTTACCAGTGTGATGTGTAATGACTGACACTTTACTCTCATAATCGCACACAGCTCTGCGGTGAGATCAGAACTAACACAGTACAGCAGAACTAACACAGTACAGCAGAAGTGAACTTTGGCTCATTACAAACACATTTGCATCAGCTGTCCTTTCGTAGTGGTTCATCTTCATTCTCTCAGGCAGCCATTTTGTGTTAGTGGGGGGGCACAAAAGAGCTGAAAGCAAGGAGAGGACAGCTGCAAATGTATTTGTAGTGAAACACTGTTCAACACTGTTGTACTGTTAACCTTGCTAAACTGTTAGTTTTGATATCAGTTTTGCTGCAGAGCTGTGTGATTGAGAGCAGACTGTCATTACATATCACACTGGCAACGCCCCTCTTCAATTTACCATAAGATCCGGAGGCAGAATATATATATATATATATATATATATATATATATATATATATATATATATATATATATATATATATATATATATATATATATATATGTATGTATATATACACTCACTGGCCACTTTATTAGGTACACCTGTCCAACTTCTTGTTAACACTTAATTTCTAATCAGCCAATCACATGGCGGCAACTCAGTGCATTTAGGCATGTAGACATGGTCAAGACAATCTCCTGCAGTTCAAACCGAGCATTAGTATGGGGAAGAAAGGTGATTTGAGTGCCTTTGAACGTGGCATGGTTGTTGGTGCCAGAAGGGCTGGTCTGAGTATTTCAGAAACTGCTGATCTACTGGGATTTTCACGCACAACCATCTCTAGGGTTTACAGAGAATGGTCCGAAAAAGAAAAAAAATCCAGTGAGCGGCAGTTCTGTGGGCGGAAATGCCTTGTTGATGCCAGAGGTCAGAGGAGAATGGGCAGACTGGTTCGAGCTGATAGAAAGGCAACAGTGACTCAAATCGCCACCCGTTACAACCAAGGTAGGCCTAAGAGCATCTCTGAACGCACAGTGCGTCGAACTTTGAGGCAGATGGGCTACAGCAGCAGAAGACCACACCGGGTACCACTCCTTTCAGCTAAGAACAGGAAACTGAGGCTACAATTTGTACAAGCTCATCGAAATTGGACAGTAGAAGATTGGAAAAACGTGTCTTGGTCTGATGAGTCTCGATTTCTGCTGCGACATTCGGATGGTAGGGTCAGAATTTGGCGTAAACAACATGAAAGCATGGATCCATCCTGCCTTGTATGGAGCATCTTTGGGATGTGCAGCCGACAAATCTGCGGCAACTGTGTGATGCCATCATGTCAATATGGACCAAAATCTCTGAGGAATGCTTCCAGCACCTTGTTGAATCTATGCCACGAAGAATTGAGGCAGTTCTGAAGGCAAAAGGGGTCCAACCCGTTACTAGCATGGTGTACCTAATAAAGTGGCCGGTGAGTGTATGTATATATATGTATATAGTTTCTATGACATTCATCCCATATAGACAGCTTAGGAAGGTTGGTCTGAGAGATTCCCTGTAAAAAATTGGCTTTCTATATTTGTGTATAATAGTTTTATTAACATACGTACCCTCACCACTTCCGCAGCTTTAACCCCCTAAATACTGCGATTGCTTGCTATTGCATCACTTAGCCAGCATGCAGAGGGAGGGAGCCCCCTCTGCACTCCAGTCGGTGCCATTGCAGGGGCTCGATCGTTGCCATGGTTGACCTTATGTCACAATGACAACATCCGGGTCACCAGGCTACGGCAAGCCTCTCATACCATGCACAGAGCACAGTCTCAGGGGCTTGTCAGTACAGCACTGACAGTTATGATCCATTGTAATGCTGGTGCCATCAGTAAAAGTGGGACAAAGTTTTTTTTTTTTTTTTTTTTTTTAAGTCAGAGCAATAATAAATATATTGTGCTGATTTCTATTTTTTTGTAAAAAAAAAACCCCAAAAAAACAAAAAGAAAACAGACGTTTGGTATCGTACCGCGTACGGGATGACCTGACCCATAAAACTGTCCAACAGTTTTTTTTTTTTTTTTTTTTTTTTTTTTGTGACAGCAGCCCAACATAATAATAATAATAATAATAATAAAATAATTAAATCTGTTATCGCTGTAATTGCACCGACCCAAAGAATAGTTGTCTGCGTCCAAAGCACTGACGGCTTTGGAATGCAGGTGACTCCACATGTGTTCATTGAATTGTGCGGAATCACCGCGTCCAATACATTCTATGGTGAGTTATCTTGTGAAGGCTCGTGTCTCCGCAAGATGAATTGACATGCTGAGGTCTGGAAAGACGTGCCACATGTCCGTCTCCGCAGTAAAGCTGCGGGCGTCGGTGCATGCATAGCGGGCATGGTATTTCTTGAAATCTTATCCACTATGCTGTAACAGCTAGACACTGGGGGGGGGGGGGGGTTGCACACGGCGGATGTATGCAGCGTCCAACCCTCAATGTTTACGGACTAATGTGCACCTACGCTTCAAAGCAGCTTTTTATTTACATACATTTTTTATTTAAAAAAACGCAGCATGTGAACATCAGCTCTTCACTTTTGAACATTTTTTTTTTTTTTTTTTTTAACAGAAGCCCCCTTGCAATTAAGTACGGCATATCAGAAAGTCCTATGTAAAAATAATTGCAACAATCTTCAGTGCAAGTAAAACAATAAAATATCTCCCCCACCCATCGTGCAGTGATACAAGCCTGATATTCTGTGTGGCTCCAGTGACATTTAGCGTCTTTTAGTGTCATAATGGTTTAATGGTGGGTAGAGCCAAACTACTCTCCTTTACGCCTTTCTGCATTTATACCCCTAGTATCCATGTTATGTGAATTTGGTTACCTCTAGAGCAAAATTACACACCCTTTAGTGGTTCAACCGCGACATTTTCATGTTTGTTCACTCCCAAGGGCCACAATAAAATTTTTATAGGAGTGTTACCATCTGTGACATTAAAATGATCCGCTATAAATGCATGATGGCAGGTAGACCCTAGCGTGGTGCTTGCGCCCATAGGGAATATTCTGATCCTGTTTTCTCCCAGTTAGAACTTCGGAGAGGGGAAGGCTTGAATAAATGTAAATGCCATAAACCACAATATATAGGCATAGATGGCCACCTCTATAAAGCATATAATTTTTCAGAAAAAGAGGAGGCTCCAAGAACCAGTCTCAATATTTAGGGAAGATACTGATGACTAATGTGTCGCCCTATTATTTGTTATGGAAACTGCTACTTCTCACAAACCTTTCTGTGACTAGATGGTTGGGGGCCGCACACAATGGCATAGTGGGTCACATTGGGGCCCTATAGAGGTTCTAGGCAACACTTGGCTGTTCCGATGTTCGTTTTTTGGGGGGGTTTTGAGATTGTCGTGTGTTATGTATGGGATGATTCCATAGCCTGTGATTTAGCACTCATCTTGTTGTAGAAGTACAGTTTGCATTTCTAAAAATGTATAAACATATATAAACCCTCTAATTAATAAAAGGTTCTGAAAACCGAGTGATTGTCAAATATGATTTCATCACTATAAACGGTTGTCAATCTTGGATAGTGTGTTCTATCCATTATCCTCTATGTATTCTCCTTATTGCCGCGTTTAACAACTTGACAGACAAGCGAAAAGATGTTTCTAAAATGAGCTTGCAGTTATTTATGGTAGCGCTATGGCTGCCCAAAACTCTGTTGCCATGGTGACAAGGCTGCGAGTCTGTCCTCTTGCATTGAGCGCTTATAGAACCGTCTTTATGCCATATGGCAGTTCTGGGCGGGTGTTTTGTGGCATCCTCAGAGATTTGGAATGATCCTGTTAATGTCGTTCACATATTAACAATAATTAAATTTTAATTTTTATTAAACCATAAAAGTCTGTATATACAGTGTGCAGACTAAATGACAGATACCATATTTTCATTATTTGTGTTCTGCACATAAAAAGGGGTTAAATTCTGATTATATAGTGTATTAAGCTATGAGCCTAAAAGAGGTTTTCCCATGAACAAAGTACATGGGAATATATGACCATTCTTAAATTTAGAAGTAATAGCCTCACAATTGGCGTAAAACAGGCCGCAATGCTTTATTAAAGATATTAAAATAAAATAAAAAAAACAATAGTAAATCAAATCCCCCTATGTCACATCCTTGGTTAGATAAGTTATGAAATAAAAAAAAATAGTATTTTTTTTCCTTTCTCTGCAGTTAAGGCTGGGGTTTGTTAGAATTGTTTTTTTTTTTTTTAAAGACAATATGATAGCTAGTTTTGAGCGCAAATGCTCGCTACCAGAGTTTGCATCAGGTGCTCGGGGTATGCATCGTGGATCCTCACATGTTGTTTCTTTTTTTTTTTTTTGGGGGGGGGGGGTGTCTAACAGCTGCAAGACATGCGGGACAGGTATTTAAGCATGTCACTCGAGCACTCGCAATATTCGGTGCATACCCGAGCACCCAATGCAAACTGGAGTAGTGTGAGCACTTGTGCTCAACACGAATGATGACGTATTCAATATGGCGACCTGATGTTATCAAATTATGTTACCTGTAGGTTAAAAATGCTCACTATACCCCTGGATAAAATCCATCAGGGTTGTGGTTTCCAAAATGGTGTCACTTGTGGGGGGTATCCACTGTTTAGGCACGTCAGGGGCTCTCCAAACGCGACGTGGCATCCCGCTCTCAATTCCAGCCAATTTTGCGTTCAAAAAGTGAAATGACGCTCCTTCCCTTCCGAGCCTAGCCATGCGCCTCAACAGTGGTTTTCCCCCACATATGGGGTATCGGCATACTAAAAAGAAATTGCACAATACGTTTAGTTGTCCATTTTCTCTTGTTACCTATTATGTACAGTACATCATATGCAGTCTCCCTGCCTGTCTTGCAAGCCCACAACTTTTTTGGCAGATGATGGCTGTGATAATAGAAACAAATGATGGCCTATCAGCCTCTGGTGATGCGGAGCACAGACCACCATTTAAACTGTTTAATGCCGCTGTTAATTTGTGATGCAAGAAAGCGATATAAATCACTCTGTAGTATTGGGTGGTCAGACAGGACACCACTCCAAAAATGAAGTACAAAAGGAATCCGGCACACCAAATCTGCAATGAAAGGAACATGACTTTATTGGAATACCGCTCTAAAATAAACATTGGTCTAACAATAAGACTTTCATCATACAGATTGCAGAATGATAATAAGCAGAGAAGTGGGAGATGGCACAAATAAGAATACGTGATGCAGCCCTCTGGGGTGTTCTCCATTACATGGCTGATCCAGGAACGCACATACACACATGGTATCGTTGAGTTCATAATAATCTGATTTATAAAAAATATAAAATGAATCTGATCAGCTGCAACACACAAAACAAATGTATAACAGGCAATCAAAACTTCATCTCTACCCCAAAATGGTATGCATGAAAACACCAGCTTGGGGTGCAAAAAATAAACCCTTGCACAGCCCCATGTACTTTTTCTACTTTTATTGAACACACTGGGGGCATAATTACTTGAAGGCCAGACAGCTGCCACTGTAAAGCCCCCGTCTCACATAGCGAGATCGCTAGCGAGATCGCTGCTGAGTCACTAGTTTTGTGACGCAACAGCGACCTCAGTAGCGATCTCGCTATGTGTGACACGTACCAGCGATCAGGCCCCTGCTGCGAAATCGCTGGTCGTGTTGGAATGGCCTGGACCTTTTTTTGGTCGTTGAGGTCCCGCTGACATCGCTGAATCGGTGTGTGTGACACCAATCCAGCGATGTCTTCACTGGTAACCAGGGTAAACATCGGGTTACTAAGCGCAGGGCCGCGCTTAGTAACCCGATGTTTACCCTGGTTACCCAAAAAAACAAACAGTACATACTCGCCTTTCGGTGTCCCTTGCCGTCTGCTTCCTGCTCTGACTGAGCCGCCGTACAGTGAGAGCGCAGCGGTGATGTCACTGCTGCGCTCTGCTCTCACTGTACGGCGGCTCAGTCAGAGCAGGAAGCAGACAGCAAGGGACCTGACGGACATCAGATGGTGAGTATGTACTGTTTGTTTTTTTTGGTAACCAGGGTAAACATCGGGTTACTAAGCGCGGCCCTGCGCTTAGTAACCCGATGTTTACCCTGGTTACCCGGGTGCTGCAGGGGGACTTCGGCATCGTTGAAGACAGTTTCAACGATACCGAAGTCGTTCCCCTGATCGTTGGTCGCTGGAGAGAGCTGTCTGTGTGACAGCTCCCCAGCGACCACACAGCGACTTACCAACGATCACGGCCAGGTCGTATCGCTGGTCGTGATCGTTGGTAAATCGCTATGTGAGACGGGGCCTTTACTCTATACACAGTCAACTACATATACTATTAAGCAGGGATGTGGTAATTAAAATGTACTTTTGTTTGTGGGACGACCCCTTTAAAGACCAGTTTATCTGATCATTTCACTACAGTTAAAGGAGTATTCCCATTTTCAAGATCCTATCCCAATATACAGTAGGTATAAAAATAACAAATGCCTCCAAATAGCTAATCAGAAGAACTATACTAATTTTCTATGTCGCTTACCATTTGCTTGGCATTGCTGTAGCTTAGGTATCCATGGTTATGACCACTCATACAGTTAGTTGTTTGTGATCGTAACCATGGATATCTAAGCTACTGCAATGCCCTGCACATGATGTAAGTGACATAGTGAACCAGAACAACTATGCTACATTTCTATTTGGAGGTATTTGCTATTATTATTACACCTACTACATATTATGATAGGATATTGAAGATGGGAATACCTCTCTCATTCAGCTTTTTGGTTAAAGTGGTTGTTCACTTCTGGGACAACACCTTCACAATCCCTGTTTCTTTCCCCCCAAACCTCTAGTAAGATAGCACTGGCTCAATGTCAAGCAATCCCTGCGGGCAACCAGCACTGGCTTCATCCTCCTTACATTCAGAAGAATCGCATTTCTGAAAAAAGTGAAAGCTGCCGCTCTGTTGCTTCCTCCGGGTGTGTGATTCATCTGAAGGCGGGGAGGGTGAAGCCAGTGCTGATTGGCCACAAGGGTGTCATGCAATCCCTGGGAAAGCCAGTCTTGATTAACCACAAGGGTGTCATGCAATCCCTGGGAAAGCCAGTCTTGATTAACCACAAGGGTGTCATGCAATCCCTGGGAAAGCCAGTCTTGATTAACCACAAGGGTGTCATGCAATCCCTGGGAAAGCCAGTGCTGATTGGCCTCAAGCGTGTCATGCAACCCCTGGGAAAGCCAGTCTTGATTGGCCACAAGGGTGTCATGCAATCCCTGGGAAAGCCAGTCTTGATTGGCCACAAGGTTGTCATGCAACCATGGGAAAGCCAGTGCTGATTGGCCTCAAGCGTGTCATGCAACCCCTGGGATAGCCAGTGCTGGCAATACTTCAATGGTGCCAGTATCCAAGGGGAGTTGGTGTCATTTTACTTGGAGCAGGGGAGCTAGGGATTCAGAAGAGGTTGTCCTGAGTAGTGGACGACTCCATTAATAGTAAAGTGGTCAAATTTTTCTCTTCTAGGGGATGCAAGTGACCCAAAGTCACTTTCTCGGGTGGGAACATCTTCATTTTAAATAGCCGTAACTTTGTGAAAGTCCCTTTTTAATTGTATTTGATATATGGCCAAGATTGTGTTCACATCATGTTTTTGCCACATGTCGGTGCCTCAATTGCGGCTTTTATCTGAAGCCCTAAAACAGGACTCGGACATATCCACCGACAGGGCCATTGACGTTAAAGGGGTTTTCCCACAAACAAAGCTGATATGAACCAATAGATCTTGAAATAATAATAAACTTTCACAATTAGATGTGTGTAAATATAATGTTCCTGTGCTGAGATAATCTTATAAATGTGCCCCTGCTGTGTACTGTGTAATGGCTGTGTCTGACCGTGCAGGAACATGGTTTGATCATATCACATCTCCTGGGCAGGGGAGGAAGAGGCAAAAGAGTATACAGACGGGACAGCACGGGATCGCAGCCTTTTCTTTTTGTGAAGTAAAACATTTCACTGCCGGTTCTTAAAAAGTTTTACCTCTATGAATTATTTGTGATCCCGTGCTGTCATGTCTGTATACTCTTTTCCTTCCTATCCTGCCCAGGAGATGTGGTATGATCAGGCCATGTTCCTGTACGGTCAGACACAGCCATTACACAGTACATAGCAGGGGCACATTTATAAGATTGTCTTGGCACAAGAACATTTTATTTACACACATCCAATTGCGGAAATTATTATTATTCCAAGATCTATTGGTTAAAACAAACTTTGCAGGAAAACCCTAATGAAGCCGACAGACTACGTGCTCCTTTTAGTCAGTATCCGCCTTTCTCAGACTGGCACAAGAATACAGTCATTTATTTGTTTTTTAAAGGGAACCTGTCACCCCCAAAATCGAAGGGGCTTATCTACAGAATTCTGTAATGCTGTAGATAAGCCCCCGATGTATCCTGAAAGATGAGAAAAAGTGGCTAGATTATACTCGCCCAGGGGCGGTCCCGCTGCAGTCCGATCCGATGGGCGTCGCGGTCACCTTCGATTTTGGAGGTGACAGGTTCCCTTTAAGCCCTTTTCAAAAAGGTAGACGATGATGAAAATGAAGTCAGACTGATCAGTGATTCAGTCTGCTTCATTAGTGAATGGCCCCATTGGTGGAGACTAGGGTTGAGCGAAACGGATCGTTCATTTTCATAAGTCGCCGACTTTTGGCAAAGTCGGCGTCTCATGAAACCGACCCGATCCCTGTGTGGGGTCTGCCATGCGGTACGTGACTTTCGCGCCAAAGTCGCGTTTCAATGACGCTAAAAGCGCCATTTCTCAGCCAATGAAGGTGGACGCAGAGTGTGGGCAGCGTGATGACATAGATCTCAGTCCCCACCATCTTAGAGAAGGGCATTGCAGTGATTGGCTTGCTTTCTGCCGCGTCACAGGGGCTATAAAGGGGCGTTCCCGCCGACCGCCATCTTACTGCTGCTGATCTGAGCGTAGGGAGAGGTGCCGCTTCGTCAGAAGCAGGGATAGTGATAGGCAGGGTACATAAAGCCACAAACCGCTTGTGCTGTAGCGATTTCCACTGTCCAACACCACCTTTTGTTTGCAGGGACAGTGGAAGCTACATTTTTTTTCCTCAGCGCTGTAGCTCATTGGGCTGCCCTAGAAGGCTCCCTGATAGCTGCGTTGCTTTGTGTGTACGCCGCTGTGCAAACCAACTGCTTTTTTCAAAGCACAAATCCTGTTGTTCCTTCCTTTCTGCACAGCTATCTTGTGTGTTTGTCCCCACTTTTGTGTGCAGCAGTCCTTTTTATAGCTGCCTGCCATACTTTCCTGAGATTACTGCAGGGAGATAAAGATTGGCAAGTCTGCCGCTGTGCCAGTCCTGTGTGTGGCATCTGTCTCTCATTGTGTGCCACCGAAAACCACTGTGTAATACTGGGCCATTTTTTTGGGGGGGGTAAATTCTCCCTGTAAAAAAAAAAAAAATTAGTGGGAGATAGAGATTGGCAAGTCTGCCTCTGTGCCAGTCCTGTGTGTGGCATCTGTCTCTCATTGTGTGCCACCGAAAACCTAGTGTGTAATATTTTTTTTTTTTTTTTTTTACATTCTCCCATTAAAAAAAAAAAATAGTGGGAGATTAAGATTGGCATTTCTGCTTGAGTGCTGGTCCTGTGTGTGCCATCTGTCTCAAATTATTGGGGCACAGAAAACCTAGTGTGTAACATTGGGCCTGATTTTCCTTTCAGTGTCAGGCACCTATAAAGGTATATATAAATCCAACAGAAGTTTAACCCCTTCCCGACCTTTGACGCATACGCTGCGTCATGAAAGTCGGTGCCTTCCCGACCTGTGACGCAGCGTATGCGTCATGGAGGGATCGCGCTCCTGCAGATCGGGTGAAAGGGTTAACTCCAATTTCACCCGATCTCCAGGAACAGGGGGAGTGGTGCTTCAGCCCAGGGGGGGTGGCTTCACCCCCCCGTGGCTACGATCGCTCTGATTGGCTGTTGAAAGTGAAACTGCCAATCAGAGCGATTTGTAATATTTCACCCAAAAAAACGGTGAAATATTACAATCCAGCCATGGCCGATGCTGCAATATCATCGGCCATGGCTGGAAAACCTAATCTGCCCCCACCCCACCCCACCGATCGCCCCCCCAGTGCTCCGGTGCACGGTCCGCCCCCCTAATTCGTTCTGTCCGCTCCTCCGTCCTCCTGTCCGCTGCCCCCGTGCTCCGGTGCCCCCTCCCTGTGCTCCGGTCCCCCCCCCTGTGCTCCGGTCCCCCCCCCGTGATCCGATCACCCCCCCTTCATACTTACCGGGCCTCCCGATGTCCGTCCGGCTTCTCCATGGGCGCCGCCATCTTCCAATATGGCGGGCGCATGCGCACTGCGCCCGCAGAGTCTGCCGGTAGGCAGATTCATTTCAGAAGTATTTTGATCACTGCGATATAGCCTATCGCAGTGATCAAAATGAAAAAAAAGTAAATGACCCCCCTTTATCACCCCCATAGGGACAATAATAAAAATAAATAAAATATTTTTTTTTTTTCTGCTAGGGTTAGGGTTAGAACTAGGGTTAGAATTAGGGTTAGAATTAGGGGTAGGGTTAGGGTTAGGGGTAGGGTTAGGGCATGTGCGCACAGTGCGGATTTGGCTGCGAATCCGCAGCGGATCGGCTGCGGATCCGCAGCGGATCGGCCGCGGATCCGCAGCGGATTGGCCGCTGCGAATTCGTAGCAGTTTTCCATCAGGTTTACAGTACCATGTACACCTATGGAAAACCAAATCTGCTGTGCCCATGGTGCGGAAAATACCGTGCGGAAACGCTGTGTATTTTCCGCAGCATGTCAATTTTGTGCGGATTCCGCAGCGTTTTACACCTGTTCCTCAATAGGAATCCGCAGGTGAAATCCGCACAAAAAAACACTGGAAATCCGCTGTAAATCCGTAGGTAAAACGCAGTGCCTTTTACCTGCGGATTTTTCAAAAATGGTGCGGAAAAATCTCACACGAATCCGCAAAGTGGGCACATAGCCTTAGGGTTAGGGTTGGAATTAGAGTTAGGGTACCGTCTCACAGTGGCACTTTGATCGCTACGACGGTACGATCTGTGACGTTCCAGGGATATCCATACGATATCGCTGTGTCTGACACGCAGCAGCGATCAGGGACCCTGCTGAGAATCGTACGTCGTAGCAGATCGTTTGGAACTTTCTTTCGTCGCTGGATCTCCCGCTGTCATCGCTGGATCGTTGTGTGTGACAGCTATCCAGCGATGCGTTCACTTGTAACCAGGGTAAACATCGGGTTACTAAGCGCAGGGCCGCGCTTAGTAACTCGATGTTTACCGTGGTTACCAGCGTAAAAGTAAAAAAAAAAAAAGAAAAACGTACATACTCACATTTCGGTGTCCTTCAGGTCCCTTGCCGTCTGCTTCCCGCTCTGACTGTCTGCCGGCCGGCAAGTGAGAGCAGAGCCCAGCGGTGACGTCACCGCTGTGCTGTGCTCTCACTGTACGGCGGCGCTCAGTCAGAGCGGGAAGCAGACGGCAAGGGACCTGAAGGACACCAAAATGTGAGTATGTACGTTTTTTTTTTTTACTTTTACGCTGGTAACCACGGTAAACATCGGGTTACTAAGCGCGGCCCTGCGCTTACTAACCCGATGTTTACCCTGGTTACCCGGGACCTTGGCATCGTTGGTCGCTGGAGAGCGGTCTGTGTGACAGCTCCCCAGCGACCACACAATGACTTTCCAACGATCACGGCCAGGTCGTATCGCTGGTCGTGATCGTTGGTAAATCGTTATGTGAGACGGTACCCTTAGGGTTGGAATTAGGGCTAGGGTTGGAAATAGGGTTAAGATTAGGCTTGTGGTTAGGGTTAAGGATAGGGTTAGGGTTGTGTTGGGGTTACAGTTGTGGGTAGGGTTGGGATTAGGGTTAGGATTAGGGTTGGATTTAGGGTTACGGGTGTGTTGGGGTTAGGGTTGTGGTTAGGGGTGTGTTGGGGTTAGGGTTGTGATTAGGGTTATGGCTACAGTTGGGATTAGGGTTAGGGGTGTGTTGGGGTTAGTGTTGAAGTTAGAATTGAGGGGTTTCCACTGTTTAGGCACATCAGGGGTCTCCAAACGCAACATGGCGCCACCAATGATTCCAGCCAATCTTGCGTTCAAAAAGTCAAATGGTGCGCCCTCCCTTCCAAGCCCCGACGTGCGCCCAAACAGTGGTTTACCCCCACATATGGGATACCAACGTACTCAGGACAAACTGGGCAACAACTATTGGGGTCCAATTTCTCCTGTTACCCTTGCAAAAATAAAAAATTACTTGCTAAAACATAATTTTGAGGAAAGAACAATTATTTTTTATTTTCACGGCTCTACGTTATAAACTTATGTGAAACACTTGGGGGGGGGTTGAAAGTGCTCACCACACATCTAGATAAGATCCTTTTGGGGTCTAGTTTCCAAAATGGGGTCACTTGTGGGGTGTTTCTACTGTTTAGGCACATCAGGGGCTCTGCAAATGCAACGTGACGCCCGCAGACCATTCCATCAAAGTCTGCATTTCAAATGTCACTACTTCCCTTCCGAGCCCTGACGTGCGCCCAAACAGTGGTTTACCCCCACATATGGGGTACCAGCGTACTCACAACAAACTGGGCAACAAATATTGGGGTCCAATTTCTCCTGTTACCCTTGTGAAAATAAACAATTGCTTGCTAAAACATCTTTTTTGAGGAAAGAAAAATGATTTTTTATTTTCACGGCTCTGCGTTGTAAACTTCTGTGAAGCACTTGGGGGTTGAACGTGCTCACCACACATCTAGATAAGTTCCTTGGGGGGTCTAGTTTCCAAAATGGGGTCACTTGTGGGGGGTTTCTACTGTTTAGGCACATCAGGGGCTCTGCAAACATAACATGATTCCCGCAGACCATTCCATCAAAGTCTGCATTCCAAATCGTCACTACTTCCCTTCCGAGCCCCGCCATGTGCCCAAACAGTGGTTTACCCCCACATATGGGGTATCAGCGTACTCAGGAGAAACTGGACAACAACGTTTGGGGTCAAATTTTTCCTGTTACCCTTGGGAAAATTAAAAAATTCTGGGCTAAAAAAATATTTTTGAGGAAAGAAAACACATTTTTTATTTTCACGTCTCTGCGTTATAAACTTCTGTGAAGCACTTGGGGGTTCAAAGTGCTCACCACACATCTAGATAAGTTCCCTTGGGGGTCTAGTTTCCAAAGTGGGGTCAATTGTGGGGAGTTCCTACTGTTTAGGCACATCAGGGGCTCTGCAAACGCAACGTGACGCCCGCAGAGAATTCCATTAAAGTCTGCATTTCAAAACGTCACTACTTCCCTTCCGCTCCCCGACGTGTGCCAAAACAGTGGTTTACCCCCACATATGGGGTATCAGCGTACTCAGGAGAAACTGCACAACGACTTTTGGGGTCCAATTTCTCCTGTTACCCTTGGGAAAATAAAAAATTGTGGGTTAAAAAATAATTTTTGAGGAAAGAAAAATAATTTTATATTTTCATGGCTCTGCGTTATAAACTTCTGTGAAGCACTTGAGGGTTCAAAGTGCTAACCACACATCTAGATTAGTTCCTTGGGAGGTCTAGTTTCCAAAATGGGGTCACTTGTGTGGGAGCTCCAATGTTTAGGCACACAGGGGCTCTCCAAACGCGACATGGTGTCCGCTAATGATTGGAGCTAATTTTCCATTCAAAAAGCCAAATGGTGTGCCTTCCCTTCCGAGCCCTGCCGTGCGCCCAAACAGTGGTTTACCCCCACATATGGGGTATCATCGTACTCAGGACAAACTGGACAACAACATTTGGGGTCCAATTTCTCCTATTATCCTTGGGAAAATAAAAAACTCCGGGCTAAAAATCATTTTTGAGGAAAGAAAAATATTTTTTTATTTTCATGGCTCTGCGTTATAAACTTCTGTGAAGCACCTGGGGGTTTTAAGTGCTCACTATACATCTAGATTAGTTCCTTGGGGGGGTCTAGTTTCCAAAATGGGGTCACTTGTAGGGGAGCTCCAATGTTTAGGCACACGGGGGCTCTCCAAACACGACATGGTGTCCGCTAAAGATTGGAGCCAATTTTTCATTGAAAAAGTCAAATGGCGCTCCTTTGCTTCCGAGCCCTGCCGTGCCCACAAACAGTGGTTTACCCCCACATATGAGGTATCAACGTACTCAGGACAAATTGGACAACAACTTTTGTGGTCCAGTTTCTCCTTTTACCCTTGGGAAAATAAAAAAATTGTTGCTAAAAGATCATTTTTGTGACTAAAAAGTTAAATGTTCACTTTTTCCTTCCATGTTGCTTCTGCTGTTGTGAAACACCTGAAGGGTTAATAAACTTCTTGAATGTGGTTTTGAGCACCTTGAGGGGTGCAGTTTTTAGAATGGTGTCACTTTTGGGTATTTTCAGCCATATAGAACCCTCAAACTGACTTCAAATGTGAGGTGGTCCCTAAAAAAAATGGTTTTGTAAATTTTGTTGTAAAAATGAGAAATCACTGGTCAAATTTTAACCCTTATAACTTCCTAGCAAAAAAAAAATTTCTTTCCAAAATTGTGCTGATGTAAAGTAGACATGTGGGAAATGTTATTTATTAACTATTTTGTGTCACATAACTCTCTGGTTTAACAGAATAAAAATTCAAAATGTGAAAATTGCGAAATTTTCAAAATTTTCGCCAAATTTCCGTTTTTTTCACAAATAAACTCAGAAATTATCGACCTAAATTTACCACTAACATGAAGCCCAATATGTCACGAAAAAACAATCTCAGAACCGCAAGGATCCGTTGAAGCGTTCCTGAGTTATTACCTCATAAAGGGACACTGGTCAGAATTGCAAAAAATGGCAAGGTCATTAAGGCCAAAATAGGCTGGGTCATGAAGGGGTTAAGTTCACCTTATAAGTTGTTTTACAGTAACAAATACCGTTACTTTGGTTACGTTTTGCAAACAATGAGGAAGTCTAGTGGAAGAGGTCGTGGCCGTGGGCGGTCATTGTCAGCTGGTAATGATGGTAGTGGTGGTGGTGGAGCATCAGGTGGTCGTGGTAAAAGCAGTACAGCACCTAAGTCTCGAGTTGTTGAGCCAGGTTCGTTGTCTGGCTACACAAGGCCTCGAACGCTCTCTTTTCTGGGAGTAGGAAAACCACTTTTGAAGCCGGAGCAGGAGGAACAAGTATTGGCTTTCATTGCTGACTCTGCCTCTAGCTCTTTCGCCTCCTCCTCGGAAAGTGCCAAATGTCAGAGCAGTGCATCGTCAGTGGATGCTCCCGGTCAGGAACAAGTCGCTTCCTTGTGTCCTTCACCCAGAACAACAGTGAAGGATGCGTCAGTCGACAGAACAGGTTACTCCATGGAGCTCTTTACACATACCGTTCCTGGGTTAGACATTGAAACAGTTAACAGGCCATGCCCTTTCGAAGTTGAATCGGACATGGAGTGCACAGATGCACAGCCAGATTACTATGCTGTTCCTTTGACTCAGACCAGAACATTGCCCTCGCAGTGTACTGAGGCAGAATCAAACCCAGCGGAGACTATGGTGCCCCGTCACGAACGCAATACCACCGGCTTACACGGTGACACAGACGAAGTTGCACACGACATAGAAGAGGAGGTCATAGATGACCCAGTTGTTGACCCCGATTGGCAGCCATTGGGGGAACAGGGTGCAGACGGCAGTAGTTCTGAAGCGGAGGAGGAGGAGCCGCAGCAGGCATCAACATCACAACAGGTTCCATCTGCCGGGCCCGTATCTGGCAAAAAACGCGTGGCAAAACCAAAAGCAGTTGGAGGACAGCGTGGCCATCCGGTTAAAGAAGCTGTCTGCAATGCCTGAAAAGGTATCCGATAGTAGAAAGAGTGCAGTCTGGCATTTATTTAAACAACATCCAAATGATCAGCGCAAAGTCATCTGTCAAAAATGTTCAACTACCTTAAGCAGAAGTCAGAATCTTAAAAGTCTAAATACAAGTTGCATGCATAGACACTTATCCACCATGCATTTGCAAGCCTGGACTAACTACCAAACGTCCCTAAAGGTTGCAGCACCCTCGGCCAATGAAGCTAGTCAGCAACGCTACATCCCTTCCCTCACTGTCAACCCACCATTTCCCGCACCACCTGCAGTATCTGTGCAGCTTTCGTCGCCAGGCCAAAGCAGTCAGGGAATCACCAGGTTTGCAGTAGGAAACACTGCATGTAGGGCACCGGCAAGAATACCATCTCCAACCCTCTCTGTCACCCATGTCCACCGGCACCACCGCTAGTTCCACGATCTCCAGCTCTCCAGTCCAGCTCACCCTACATGAGACTCTTGTTAGGAAAAGGAAGTACTCATCCTCGCATCCGCGTACACAGGGTTTGAACGCCCACATTGCTAGACTAATCTCATTAGAGATGATGCCCTACCGGTTAGTTGAAAGCGAAGCTTTCAAAGCGCTGATGGACTGCGCTGTACCATGCTACGAGCTACCCAGTCGGCACTTCTTTTCTAGAAAAGCCATCTTAGCCCTCCAACAGCATGTTAAAGACCGCATCGTCCATGCACTCAGGCAGTCTGTGACTACAAAGGTGCACCTGACAACAGATGCATGGACCAGTAGGCATGGCCAGGGACGTTACGTGTCCATCACGGCACACTGGGTGAATGTGGTGGATGCAGGGTCCACAGAGGACAGCAATATTGGGACAGTTCTGCCTAGCCCACGGTCAAGGAAAGAGTTGGCTGTAGGCGTTCGCCTCCCCTCCTCCTCTTCCTCGTCCTCCTGCAGAAGCGAGAGCTCGTCCACAGACCGCAGTCGCACATTTACTCCATCCGCAGCTGCCACTGTTGCACACCAGGTGTGCCATTATGGGACAGCTAGTGGCAAGCGTCAGCAGGCTGTATTGGCAATGAAGTGTTTGGGCGACAACAGACACCGCGGAAGTTCTGTCCGAGTTCTTGCAGAAAGAAACTCAGTCATGGCTGGGCACTGTACATCTTGAGGCAGGCAAGGTAGTGAGTGATAACGGAAGGAATTTCATGGCTGCCATAGCCCTTTCCCAACTGAAACACATTCCTTGCCTGGCTCACACCTTAAACCTGGTGGTGCAGTGCTTCCTGAAAAGTTATCCGGGGTTACCCGACCTGCTCCTCAAAGTGCGCAGACTTTGCTCGCATATCCGCCGTTCGCCCGTACACTCCAGCCATATGCAGAACTATCAGCGTTCTTTGAACCTTCCTCAGCATCGCCTAATCATCGACGTTGCAACAAGGTGGAACTCCACACTGCACATGCTTCAGAGAGTGTGCGAACAGAGGCGTGCTGTTATGTATTTGTGGGAGGATACACGGGCAGGCAGTTGGATGGCAGACATGGAGTTGTCAGGTGTGCAGTGGTCGAAGCTACAAGACCTGTGTCAAGTCCTTCAGTGTTTTGAGGAATGCACACGGCTGGTTAGTGCAGACAACGCCATAATAAGCATGAGCATCCCCCTAATGCGTCTGCTGATGCAAAGTTTGACGCACATAAAGGAGCAGGCGTCTGCAGCCGAGGAAGAGGAAAGCCTTGATGACAGTCAGCCATTGTCTGGTCAGGGCCATGTAGAGGACGCGATAGCGGGCGAAGAGGAGGACGAGGAGGATGATGGGGATGAGTACTTTTTTAATGAGGAAGCTTCTCCTGGGCCAACAGAAATTAGTGGCGTTGCAAGGCCGGGTTCTGGTTTTTTAAGGGAGACAAGTGTCGTAAATTTGCCTGTAACTGCCCCTCAAACCAGCACAACTGCGGATTTGACAACTGGAACTTTGGCCCACATGGCGGATTATGCCTTACGTATCCTCAAAAGGGACCCACACATTATTAAAATGATGAGCGATGACGATTACTGGTTGGCCTGCATCCTTGACCCTCGCTATAAAGGCAAATTGCAAAATATTATGCCACATGAGAACCTCGAACAAATATTAGCAACCAAACAAGCTACTCTTGTAGACCGTTTGATTCAGGCATTCCCAGCACACAGCGCCGGTGATGGTTCTCACACGAGCTGCAGGGGGCTACAGGGCAGAGGTGTTAGAGGTGCACAAATCAGAAGTGGCGTTGGACAGAGGGGTTTTCTGACCAGGTTGTGGAGTGATTTCGCAATGACCGCAGACAGGACAGGTACTGCAGCATCTATTCAAAGTGACAGGAGACAACATTTGTCCAGTATGGTTACTAACTATTTTTCATCCCTTATCGATGTTCTCCCTCAACCGTCATTTCCATTTGATTACTGGGCATCCAAATTAGACACCTGGCCTGAATTGGCAGAATATGCATTGCAGGAGCTTGCTTGCCCAGCAGCTAGTGTGCTATCAGAAAGAGTATTCAGTGCTGCTGGTTCAATATTAACCGAAAAAAGGACTCGTCTGGCTACCCAAAATGTGGATGATCTCACCTTCATTAAAATGAACCACTCCTGGATTTCAAATTATTTTGCCCCACCTTTCCCGGCTGACATCTAGCTTTCCTATAAAAAGGTCTTGCTTGTGGACTGGTCTTACTGAGTGTTCCAATCTCTTAATTTGCAGCAGCTGTTTGTCCAGCATACGACATGTTTACACCTCCCACAATGGGAAAATTCCCCCCACGGGGCCGTGGTCTCGCCACTTGGCGCAAGCACCCGTTACAGTGCTGTTCGTCTGAAGAGTTGGGTGTGCCCGCTTTTGGTCGACGGCACTGCCACTGGGTCCCTCATAGTACAATGAAGTGTCTCTGGCGGTGGTGGTGCGCACCCAACGTCAGACACACCGTTGTAACATGGGGGGCCCTGGGACGGTACCGCCGGCCACAAGAGAGTTCTCCACCCACCCCACCCCCAAGCTCAAACTGTTCCCTACCACGTGCAAAATTATCTCACTCAGCTCCACCAATGTTTAGTCTATGCGCTGACATCATTCAATGCCTGGCACTGACAATACCAATTTGTTGACATCTATGATGCTAGTTAAAGTAGTCTGGGTCAGTGTCCTATATTGACACCAGTAAATACTTACTGCCAAATTACTTTGTCAGAAACTCAGCAGATGAGCCCACCCCTTTACCTAAGTATGCCACACTTTTTTTTTTGTTGTTTTGCGAGACATTAACATCTATTTATTTTTTGTGAGTACTAACTGTGTCAGACACTCCTTGCAATCCTCCTCCGCTGACCACAATGCTGCCTGTGTATCCATGTAACCGATTTAAAACTGCTATGAGACTAATTTTTGTTATTTTAGGCCTTCATTAGCCTGTCTGCGGTCCCTCCTTGCAATACTCCTCCACTGACCACAATGCTGCCTGTGTATCCATGTAACCGATTTAAAACTGCCATGAGACTAATTTTTGTTATTTTAGGCTTTCATTAACCTGTCTGCGGTCCCTCCTTGCAATACTCCTCCACTGACCACAATGCTGCCTGTGTATCCATGTAACCGATTTAAAACTGCCATGAGACTAATTTTTGTTATTTGAGGCCTTCGTTAGCCTGTCTGCGGTCCCTCCTTGCAATACTCCTCCACTGACCACAATGCTGCCTGTGTATCCATGTAACCGATTTAAAACTGCCATGAGACTAATTTTTGTTATTTGAGGCCTTCGTTAGCCTGTCTGCGGTCCCTCCTTGCAATACTCCTCCACTGACCACACCAATGCTTCCCGTGTATCCCTGGAACCTATTTAAAAGTTCATAGAGCCTATTTATATATTTTATTTAATATTAATAAAGCCATGATGGACTACGCTGTACCACGCTACAAGCTAACCAGTAGACACTTCTTTTGCGAGAAAAGCCATCCCAACCCTCCACCAGCATGTAAAAGACCGCATTGTCCATGCACTCTGGCAATCTGTGAGTACAAAGGTGCACCTGACAACAGACGCATGGACCTGTAGGCATGGCCACGGAAGGTTACGTGTCCATTACGGCGCAATGGGTTAATGTGGTGGATGCATGGTCCACAGGGGACAGCCTACTAAGTCTGTCTGCAGTCCCTAATTCAAATTGTCCTCCACTGTCTAAATCTGAGCTTCAACCTTCTGGCTCTCATTAAGTGATGTTTTTTAAAAAAATTGGTGGTTAGGGCCTACTAACGGTGTCTGCCCCTCCCTGGTGTTTGTCCTCAACTGTATAAAGCTGAGCTTCAACCTTCTGGCTTTCGGCCTATAGTATCAGATATTAAACTGCATTTGGCCTTCAACTTTGTTTACGGCCTACTAACGGTGTCTGCCGCTCCCTGGTGTTTTCCTCAACTGAATAAATCTGAGCTTCAACCTTCTGGCTCTCATTAAGTGATGTTTTTTAAAAAATTTGGTGGTTAGGGCCTACTAACTGTGTCTGCCGCTCCCTGGTGTTGTCCTCCACTGTATAATGCTGAGCTTCAGTCTTTAGGCTTTTGGCCTATAGTAGCAGATATTAAACTGCATTTGGCCTACTAGTGTGGTTGGGCCCTTAAAACAGTGTCTGCTGCTCCTGGGTTTGCTCCTCCACTGAACAAAGCAATGCCGCCTGTTTAGTCCTGTTACCAATTTTGAACTGCATTTAGCCTACTTTATTCTTTGGCCCTATATCTGTTTCCTCCTCATCCTGCCCATTGCCCAGCCACTGCTAGATGAGTCTGCTGGTACATTGACCTAGACCACTACATTCCCCTTGCACTCTACACAGTCCGAATCTGACCCTGCTGAATGTAAGGTTCCCCTTCCCGCATGTTATACCACCTTACACAGGGACAAAGAGGAAGGTGCAGATGAAAGTGCAGGTTCCTTCATCAGGTGGGGGGGCATACTCGTTGGCGACGTCACTGGCACAGGGCTCCTCAGAGTACGCAAAAGTGTCGCTGCTGGTGGGAGGCGCCCCCGCTGTGCAAACACACCGCTGTACTTTGAGGGGCCCTGTGCCAGTGCCAATGCCAACGAGTGGGCCCCCCCTGCTTGCTTAGGATCACAGCACTTGCAAACTTGACATACTTAACTCTCACTGCTCCACCGCCGTGACGTTGTCCACGTTTCCTGGGCCCACTAAAACCTTGAACCAGCCCTACCCCCCACAACTTTTGCCAAAAGACCCCCAATTTCCAATGCCCAACAATTAT
Organism: Ranitomeya variabilis; assembly: GCF_051348905.1. Lineage (NCBI taxonomy): Eukaryota > Metazoa > Chordata > Amphibia > Anura > Dendrobatidae > Ranitomeya > Ranitomeya variabilis. The sequence goes on from NC_135236.1 coordinate 530,336,501, forward strand.
TATAAAGTTAATTAAGATTGACAAGCTTCAGAAAACAAGAATGGATGTTTTTGGCATTAAAATGGGCACTGTAGGTGTTTTCCTGGCCTCCACTCACTGCCGACTATGCTTCCCCATTGACTTGCATTGGGTTTCGCGTTTCGGTCGATCCCCGACTTTTAGCGATAATCGGCCGACTGTACTCGACTCGACTCTGGACAAAGTCGGGTTTCACAAAACCCGACTCGATCTTTAAAAAAATGAAAGTCGCTCAACCCTAGTGGAGACGCCTGAATCCCACTTTTCAGACTGAAGCCCCAGTGGAGCCACTGACGAGTGGCAAAAAATCGTGATGTGAACAACTGCCTAAAACGTTTGGATTTCAATTTAAGTTTCCACTTAAGTTAAACGTGAAAGAAAGTCTGGGAACTTGGGGACAACAGGTCGTCGTCTTTGTGCTGGGAGCAAGGAGACTATCAGGAAATGTAACGTAATCTGTAAATGGCTTCTGGAAATGCCTGTCCTGGCCACTGGCAGCTAAGACGCTACAGAACGCCTAATCCATACAGGACATGATACGTAATTCAATTTAGCAGTGAAATAAAAGAAATAATGACTCTGGCTAACATGATGTCCTAGCTGCCTAAAGTCCCTTTCCTCCCTCCTCCAGTTCCAGTTACCTGCCACTTTCATTAAGCATATGAGGGGCTTATGTCTGCATTGCCTTTTGAAGTGTATCCTGTACATGACAATCAGTGTAATGGAAGGACTGCGAGGCGGCTGAGCTACATACAAGTATATGAAAGGAAACCTGAGGATGAGACTAGAGGGACCCTGACTTTGTATATACTTGTCTGAGATCTTCCTTATTAAATGGATCAAGCAGCAATTCTGTAGAAACTCATTAATCTGTTTTAGATGTTTCTCCATAATCTTCCAAGCAGACCTATTTTACCCTTATACATAGAGACTGGTGTCTTCTCAGAGCGCGCAGTGGCTCCTGATTTATTAAGTGGTGCACTGGAGTAAGACTTGTGGTGTAGGGTTCGCTACATCCCTTTTGTGTCCTAGATCCACCCACTTTGTCATTCACATCAAAAGTTTGAAAAGTTTTACCTTGGGTTGTGCAACATTTGTGACTTTTTAAAGCAGTTCTGAGGCATAAATGCTTTGATGAATCAGTGTCTCTGTTTTTGCTTTGCATTGCACATGTAGCTAAATGGTTTAAATCAGTCACCACTAGTGATGAGCGAGTATACTCGTTGCTGGGGTTTTCCCGAGCACGCTCGGGTGGTCTCAGTATTTGTTATTGCTCGGAAATTAAGTTTTCATCGCCTCAGCAGCATTATTTACAGCTATTAGCCAGGCTGATTACATGCGGGGATTCCCTAGCAACCAGGCAACCCCCACACGTACTCAGCTTGGCTACTAGCTGTAAATCTTTCGCTGCCGTGATGAAAACTAAATGTCCGAACACTAACAAATACTCAGAGGACACCTGAGCGTGCTCGGGAAAACCCCAGCAACGAGTACACTTGCTCATCACTAGTCAGCACCACAAAAAGTTGTAGTGTAGCCCAGACCTTAATGAAGCAAAAAATGAATGTACCATGCTGGCACTAAGCTGTAAAGGAGACTTTAAACATTCAGATGTAATCCATGTTGTCTTCTATTTTTTCCTTCTGCACCTGGCTCACCGATTCCCGAACACCACCCCGCATGCACAATGTCTTTAGGTAGTCTGATACTCTTACACGTGCACTCAGATTGGCTAGCACTGCTGACACATCGGAGGACCCCCATCGGAAGGGCTAAAAAGGAGGGGAGCTGGTAGTTTAGCTGTACGTTCCCCTAGCTAAGAAGAACCAAAGGCTTGTTTTTTTACTGGCATCCAATATACAGTATCTGTGAAATGCTGTAGGGCGATTTTGTAATGGGAAGATCCATGATGATGATAGTTAGACCAGCAGTGTTTATTTGTTACTATTTGGACCTGTATTTCCCAATGTTCTTTACTTATAAGAGTTGTTTATAGGAAAAAACAAAATGATAGAGGTTTTAGTAAGTTGGCATCTGTTGAAATAATGTGAAGCATTGCCATGCTTTCCGTGTGAAAAACCTGATGTCCCTACAAGTACAGAAAAATGGGCTCTGATTTAAAATCACACTGGCCTATTTATTTCCAAATCTATCCTATCATTTGAACATCTTTAATACATAACTCTGACACATATGGAACAAAATGCAGCATAGAAATTACAAACTCACAGCACACAGACACAGGGATGTCACATGCACTGCACACTGATGTCACATACTCATGAATGTCGCACAGACACGGACCACGGATTTCACCAGTACTGGTTTTTCCAGTACAGTAATCACCAGGATTAGTGAAGGAGGCCTAATGGGTAGAGAAGAGTAAGCCAGTGTCAGACACCTCTGGCGATGGCTTATTCCGCCTGACTAAATAAGAATCAGACATGTTGAAATCCAACGTCCTGATCGCTTTTTTCCCTACCATATACTTTAAGGGTAAGAAACTCTGGTTTCATACTTCTCATTTTTTTTCCTGGACAGAACAATCATGAGATGCTGTTCAGAGATTACAAGGTGGAATCCGGGATGACCACTGAGTAGTGGTGCTGCCCCGGGAGGTAAATATAGATTATTCAAAGAAAAAGAAAAAAATCCGCACCTCTGCTGTACTGACCCTGTTATACCTCTGTCCCTATTACCCATCCACTGCTGCTAGTGCTTATATGCTTCCAAAAATGCGGGATATAGGGTGCAACACCTGTAGTGACATGCAAAGTTCAAACAGTAGAAAAAATGGTGTGCACTCACCTTCCCGATAAAAAGTTCCTTTATTGAGACATTAGCAGTTAAGACAGGGAGAACGTGTAGTCAAGTAGGATGACAGCGCTTCCACAGATCCTGATCCTAAAGGGTTGTCCAAAAAACGGTTTGATATTTTATAAAAGAAAGTCTCACGGCTGGGTTCAAACAGCGAATCGGTTATTGTTTTGTTGCAGAACTTTACACCTTAATTAAGATACTGTCCATTTAAGTAGTCTGCTGTAAATGTGCAGAACGGCCTGCGCACAGATCCTACGTATAATTGTAAAGATATAGCACAGTTCAAACGAGTGATTTATTCTACACTGCAATTTTCATTTTGTCTAATGACGAAACACGGCCTGTTGAACACTGCCCCATAGTCAAGAGCTGAATGCAAGGCTAGGTTAGGCTAGGTTTCCATGGTCAGGAAACGTAGCACTTTGGACGCAGTGGATACCCCGCGCTGCCCAAAGCGCCGCCCCCCTTTGTACGCCCGGTGATTCCGGATGTGTTCATTCAACACAGGCGGAATCACCGCATCCTATACTATGGTATATAGTATACCCTATACTGGGTTATTTATCTTGCGGAGACTGAGTGTCTCCGCAAGATAAATAGACATGCTGCAGTCTAGAAAGACGCGTTGCATGTCCGGTTACGCAGGGCCGCTGGATGCCGCTGTGCACACATAGTGGAGATGGGATTTCATAAAATTCCCTCCACCATGCTGTAACATCTGGATGCTAAAACAAGAATAGTACTTAGCAACATCATATCATTAATATATTGAATATTTATTCTCCAATTCCATATGCTAATTAATCATGGACATTAAATGGATCGGTCGCAATTTATATATCAAAAGAGGAAGAGAATGTGGAAAACCACAAAACACGACCAAAGGATCCAAAATATATTTAGGAAAAACTTTATTGGGACAGTATAGGGATTACATGGGGAACGTGTGCAAATACAAGCAGAAAGTGCAAAAAACCGCCTTGACCTGGACTTACCACACTCACATTGTGTGCATATAGCAGCATGTTTTGCTTTACAAATTAGCGTTGCAATATAAAAAAAAGCCATGTAGAGTAAATCATATTGCGATACTGTGATATAATACATGTTGCTACAATACTAGGGGAACATAATGGATAATTCAGCAAAAATTATTGTTCTTAGCATATATCTGTGGCCTGTACGTAGATGTAAAAGTGATATCACAACTGTGCCCTGGCATTTACTGTGGCAAATAATAGTAGATAGTCCAACAAGACTTGTAAACATTTAACTAAAGCCTACATAGAGGCACAAGCCACACTGCACATGGGCACAGCAGCGATACCTCAATCCCATCCAGGCATTTAGTAAGGCAATATATCGCTAAAACGTCTATATTAGACTAGCCACAGGTAAGGTGCCCCCACTAGCATTCTTATTATGGCCAGTAATGTCGTACGGGTTCTTCTTCCATCAAGTGCAACATCGCAGCATCGAGTGTAATAAAGTTTACCTTAATGATGGCGACAACACGTGTGAGGGTCCGGGTCAGCGCGTTACCCGACGCGCGTTTCGGAGGGTTACTCCTTCGTCAGGGGAGTTCGGAGTAACCCTCCGAAACGCGCGTCGGGTAACGCGCTGACCCGGACCCTCACACGTGTTGTCGCCATCATGAAGGTAAACTTTTACACTCGATGCTGCGATGTTGTATTTGATGGAAGAAGAACCCGTATAACATTACTGGCCATAATAAGAATGCTAGTGGGGGCACCTTACCTGTGGCTAGTCTAATATAGACGTTTTAGCGATATATTGCCTTACTTAAATGCCTGGATGGGATTGAGGTATCGCTGCTGTGCCCATGTGCAGTGTGGCTTGTGTCTCTATGTAGGCTTTAGTTAAATGTTTACAAGTCGTCTTGGACTATCTACTATTATTTGCCACAGTAAATGCCAGGGCACAGTTGTGATATCACTTTTACATCTACGTACAGGCCACAGATATATGCTAAGAACAATATTTTTTGCTGAATTATCCATTATGTTCCCCTAGTATTGTAGCAACATGTATTATGTCGCAGTATCGCAATATGATTTACTCTACATGGCTTTTTTTTGTATTGCAACGCTAATTTGTAAAGCAAAACATGCTGCTATATGCACACAATGTGAGTGTGAGAAGTCCAGGTCAGGGCGGTTTTTTGCACTTTTTGCACTTTCTGCTTGTACTTGCACACATTCCCCATGTAATCCCTATACTGTCCCAATAAAGTTTTTCCTAAATATATTTTGGATCCTTTGGTCGTGTTTTGTGGTTTTCCTCATTCTCCTCCTCTTTTAACATCTGGATGCTGCAGCTGTACGCAGTGTCCAATCTGCAGCAAATCCTGATGTATTACGCCAGGTGGAAAAATACCCCAAGTCTGCTCTGTAAAGGTGTGTTCTGGAGCCAGAACTGTTTGGTGAACACATTTAATAGAAGTGTGAGCTGCTGCTAGGAACACGGAGATTCGTGAGGCTGGTACATTTGTTGTTTCTTTCTGCCTGAAGAAAAGTACTATTTACGTTATCCATTGTTACAGAAGAAAAGCTGTTTTTCATTTTGGAGCTGTAATGCTTATGATGGACAATAAAGTACATGCTGTTTTGATATAATACCCTGTGCCTCGTGTATCCAAGCATTTACCGAAGAGCGTGAACATCTACAGCGTATAAAAGTTTACAAGGGCTGTAGTCGTTACTGCTTCCTTGTAATGATCGAAGCATTAAAATAGATAAAAAAAAGTAATTTCCTTTTGTTGGACTCACACCAATCTAACATTACGCCTCTTTTGCCTATCCTTTTTTTTTCCATGAGGTTTATAGATCTTTGAGTACGAAAATTTCTTTAGCACATGAATTTAGGAATGTTCCTAGAAAAAATGCTGTCTGTGTAGTCTTATACATAGAGGCTAGTAGTGTAAAATGCAATCCGTGTCCTTACCATGTGCTGTTTTAATCTAATTATTTTTAGTAGAAAAGTTAATTATAATTATGAAGAATAATTTTTTTTGTTCCTTGGTGCTGTAATATTGTGTTGGCGCTCGACGTTTGTAATTTGTTTTATTCATTTCTTTTGTGGCTCTGCTTTCTTCATGATGCCAGGCTCACTCTGATAATCTGTGTGAAATGTTGTGATATCACAAAACTCCTCGAGGTGTTCTCTAACCAGTGTAATTTACAAAGACGTCCCCAGGGATATAAATTAGTCTCAGACTAGGACTTTACTAGTAATTGCATTTGTAAGCATTTGCTACCCTATCCATCTCTCTCAAAATTCACCAATTATGTGGTTTTGGTATTTTCCAGTCCATTGGGTTGGCTAAAATGTAATTCTAATTTCAAACAGACAGTTTCTTGAATGCTCTCAGCATTAAGTATGCAATGGAGAATACTGCCGACAGAAACCATTTTGTTCTGTTTATCTCTTGAGGGAAGAGGAAAATTCCTTATTGTTAAACTTGCGTATTATGGAGATTTGCAGCTGCGGATTGTTCTGTGTGATTAGGTCAGTTGACATGGCTTATGATACAAATAGCTGAGCAATGCAATTGCATTGTCATACAGTATATAGCACGAACACAACTGTATGTCTATTATCAGACTATCCTTTGGAGCTTTAAGGAGAATAAAGAATGAATCTAGATCTATAAAACTGATTACATTAGTGAGCATTGCTTCATTATACAATCAGGGGTTTTCAATATTAACAGAGTGACTATATAAAAAAAATTCCTATACTTTACCACTTGTTGTATTGTTAGTCTATTTAAATCATATTATACAAGATATATATATACACACACACACACACACACACACACACACACACACACACACACACACACACACACACACACACACTAGATAGTGGCCCGATTCTGACGCATCGGGTATTCTAGAATATGTATGTATGTATATAGCAGCCACATAGTATATAGCACAGGCCACGACATATTCTAGAATACCCGATGCGTTAATACAGGCCACGCAGTATATAACACTGCCCACGTAGTATATAGCAGCCATGTAGTATATAACGCAGCCCACGCAATATATAACACAGCCGACATAGTATATAACACTGGCCACGTAGTATATAGCAGCCATGTAGAATATAGCACAGCCACGTAGTATATTGCAGCCATGTAGTATATAACGCAGCCCACGCAGTATATAACACAACCCACATAGTATATAGCAGTGTGGGCACTATATCCCTGTTAAAAAAATAAATAAATAAAAATAAATAAATTAAAATAAAAAATAGTTCTATACTCACCCTCTGGCGTCCAGCGAAGCTCTGTCGATGCACGGGCGGCTGCCGCCAGCTTCCGTTCCCAGGATGCATTTCGAAATTACCCAGATGAGACCGCTAAGTCTTCTGGGTAATTTCACAATGCATCTCTGGGAACGGAAGCTGGCGGCAGCCGCGCACGCCTCGGCTGATGACGGAAGGTGAGAATAGCAGTTTTTTTTTTTATTATTATTTTTAGCATTAGATCTTTATACTATTGATGCTGCATAGGCAGCATCAATAGTAAAAAGTTAGTCACACAGGGTTAATAGCAGCGTTAACGGACTGCGTTACATCGCGGCATAACGCGGTTCGTTAACGCTGTCATTAACCCTGTGTGAGCGCTGACTGGAGGGAAGTATGGAGCGGGCGCCGGACACTGACTGGACAGGAGTAGGGAGGGACTAATTCTCGGCCAGGCTGTGCCCGTCGCTGATTGGTAGCGGCAGCCAGGACAGGCAGCTGGCAAGACTAATCAGCGACGCGGGATTTCAGTGATGGAAGTTAGACAGATAGAAGGACAGACAGAAAGATGGAAGTACCCCTTAGACAATTATATAGTAGATTTTAGAATCCTGATTAATAATTTTTGAGAATATAAGTGTATACTTTATAGAATATACCTTACGTCCTGATAGTTCATGTACATTCTAATATACAGTAAGGCCAAGTTTGCATGTCAGATTTGTGTTGTGGATCATCCCATTATAAATTGCAAAAGAAAAATCCGCGCATGAAAGCATGGTGCACATTACTAAACTGCAGCAGGCTCATTTTTGTGCTGATTTTCATTACGGAACTCGCCCTACTCTAAGCTTTGTAATGAAATCCACTGATGTGTGAGCAGAGCCTAATAGTGGCTAGTCTCACCTGTTAAACATTCTAACCCCTTCACGACGTGCGCCGTACCTGTATGGCAATGTGGGGAAATGCTCCTTTTCTATTCAGTCACCGGGCTGCTTTTCATGGTCAGAGTTTAAATGGCTGCTGCCTCTGATAACAAAGGTTACTAACCAATCTGTGCCAAAAGGGTGGATTTAAAATTGGAATTGCTGCACGCTGTTATTTTCCTCAGAACTGGTGTCCGAAGAGGTTATGTAGATCCTCTGCATCCCTGAGAGAAAGGAATATCATTGGTGACCGGTATGATCTTTTGTCTCCTGTGGTCAAGTGCTGGCTGCTGTCTGACCGATCTGTGATCACTGCACCCGCAGTTCCCAAAGTAAAGTAATTTTTTTTTTTTTTTTTTATTTATACAAGCTTTTATTTTTACTGATTTTTATTTTAAGCGTTTCTTCATTTTTTTTTTTCCTTTTTAATTTTTTTTTCCTTTCAATTTTGTAGTAAATTCAATATTAATTAGTACCCGTTACACTCTCCACACAATACATGTGTAAAAGCACCACTTAACACACAACCCCAGTGTCTTGAAGAATAAAATAAAAATAGCCCATTTGTCAAGATGATGCTATTAGCCAGAGGAGGCATACGCTTTCCTTGCCTCCGACATGGATTCAGGCAATGAGGAAGATCCCACATTCTTACTTCTCTATCTGCTCCTCGTTCTCTACCTCTTCCTCGTTCTCTACCTCTTCCTCGTTCTCTACCTCCTCTTCCTCCTTCTCTACCTCCTCTTCCTCCTTCTCTACCTCCTCTTCCTCCTTCTCTACCTCCTCTTCCTCCTTCTCTACCTCCTCCTCCTTCTCTACCTCCTCCTCCTTCTCTACCTCCTCCTCCTTCTCTACCTCCTCCTCCATCTCTACCTCCTCCTCCTTCTCTACCTCCTTCTCTACCACCTCCTCCTTCTCTACCTCCATTGTCTGTATTTAATTCTGCCAGTAGTTGACGACTAAAGTAGGAAATTTAACGAGGTGTACAACCCCCAAATGGACATCTATGTAGATGAATCTCTGAGTCAATTCAAAGGGTGGCAAAAATTACAAAAATACTTGGGGGGGAGACTCCAGAATGGAAAACGAGGCTACAGGGCATGCTCAGTGTAAAAATAATGGAATCTGTAGCCGGATCCAGTCATTTCACCTCACGTTTCATCCGTTTATCGCTGGAACCGTCGCTGTGCGTTTTTTCGCCGGACAAAAAAAACGTTCTGTACGTTTTCTCTGTCCGTCGGAAAAGGAATTTTCCAGTTCACCACCTGACAGCACCATTGGAGGACGTCCTTCTTACCCTCAGTGGGACAGGAACAAGCGGTTAAAAGGACCCTCCCCACTCCACCCACCAGTGTTTTTCCTGTCCCACTGTGGATAGGAATGGCAAGCTTTCCTCCAAATGTGCTATGCAGATGGTGGGATCGGGGGCCCAGCCTTTCCCTTCCCCACTGCAAGTTATCTGCGGCTGATACCTGCCATGGGGGGGTCCCTCAGCCTCCCGAGTGTAGCGCTGCTCCTCGGGTCAGGTCCGCTTCCTCCGTACAGGGGGCTCTCAGTCCGGGTGCTTGTCTGCTGAGGGGTGAGTGCGGCGGCCGCTTCCAGCACAGCGGCCGATTCCATCAGCGGAGGCCGCCTCCAGGTACAGTAGCCGCGTCACTTCTGGCCACGACTGCCGCGTCGCTTCCGGTCGCGGCGAGCTCCGGAGAGCACGACACCATCGGCAGCCCTGGCCTCAGGAGAGGCCTTTCAGCACAGTCAGCCGTGAGGACGCTGTAAGGGGGGCAGGATCAACCAGGTAAAACATATATAAACAATATATGGGGGTCTATAGTCCTCCGGCCATCCTGATAAGGAGCAACCCGGCTAAGGTATTAACACAATGGAGGAGGCAGCCAGACCTGAGGGGCCAGATCAGTCACAGCCACGTGAGTGGGCTAATCAAAGCCATACCACAATGCTTCTTTCTATTCCCCTACTTCCCTTCATACTAGGATATCTATGTATTTTAGGCTGAGCCTCCCATCCCTGCGCCTGAAAAGAGAAAATCCGTAAAAAGTAAATGCCCTATTTGTGCAGCTAGATTTCCGCAGAATTGGCAAAAGCCACTATGCAAGTTGTGCACATCTAAAATCATTGGGGAAGAACAAACTACTTTGTTATGAGAACAATGATACGTTAGGAAGTTCAGGCATCCATCTTAAAAGCCTGAATCTTTCCCCACGCCAGCCAGACCAGATCTTCAGATGGGTGGAGAAATCGGTCAAATCCATCTCGGCAGTTCACCTGGAAGGCACCAAAAATCAAGTAGCAGACTTCTTGAGCAGAACGCCTGTAGATCCCGGAGAATGGGAATTAAATCCAGACATATTCAGCAGTCTGTGCCAGCAGTGGGGAACACCTCAGGTGTATGTTTTTGCCACCAGGTCAAATGCGAAGACCAGAGCATTTTTTTCTCTTAATCCTCTAGATGGAGCCACAGGAGTGGACGCTTTCTCAGCATTGGGGAGAAGGTCTCCTGTACGCATTTCCACCTCTTCCCCTGATACCGAAGACACTCAGAAAGATACGGGACGTAAGAGCAACAGTAATCCTGGTGGTTCCCTTTTGGCCAAAAAGGAGCTGGTTCTCTCTACTATCCAGAATGACAACAGAGAGACCAATCTTACTACCGAAAAGGCAGGACCTTCTACTCCAAGGACCGGTGTTCCACAACAATCCAGACTCAATCCAGGCTACACCTATCTGCTTGGATCCTGAACGGCGAGCCCCAAGATCCAGAGGCCTGTCAGAGGATGTCATTACCACACTCCAGGCAAGCAGGAAGCCGGTGACCTTAGCAATCTATAACAAAATCTGGAAGCGGTATTGTTCTTTCTTAGGTGAAGTTCCTATGGATACTTCAAAACCCGACATTCCCAGAATCCTCGACTTCTACAACTCGGTTTTGAAAAGGAACTCCGGCCTAGTACTTTACAGGTAAAGATTGCAGCGCTTAGCTATCCTTGGATAGCAAGATTCTCCAGGGCCACACAGAGAATGAGACCACTTGTAAGGAGATCAACTCTTCCTTGGGACCAAACTTGGTCCTTAATGCCCTGTGTAAAACCCCGTACTTGTTATCAGAAGATATGGACATAGCCAATCTCGCCTTTAAAACAGCATTCCTAATTGCCATCACGTCAGCTAAAAGATTGGGGGAGATGCAGGCTCTATCCATTCAAGATCCATATCTTCAGATCTTTGACGACAGAATAGTCTTAAGAGTTAACCCAGCCTTCCTCCCCAAGGTAGTGTCCTCAACAAATATAAATCAGGAGATAATTCTTCCCTTATTCTGCCAACCCCCTAGAAACACGAAGGAAGGGGTCTACCATAACCTTGACGTTAGGGAGACTGTGCTAAAATACCTGGGGGCGACGGAAGGTTGGAGACGGGACACTAACTTCTTCATACAGTACGGAGGTCCAAATAGAGGTTGTAAGGCAGCAAAAGCAACCATTGCTAGGTGGATTAAAACCATGATAAACCAAGCGTTTACAGACCAAGGGAAAGATCCCCCCGGATATTCTTAGAGCCCACTCAACTCGAGCTATTGCTACATCATGGGCACAGAAGGGGGGAGCCTCAGCAGAGCAGATTTGTAGGGCGGCGACTTGGACCAGTCTATCTACCTTTGCCAGACACTATAAATTAGATGTCTCATCAGATCAGTTAGCTTTTGGTAGAAAAGTATTATATGCAGTTGTAATAATTATAGGGGATAACTCAGGAGACTCTTTGCATGGAACAAGACAATTACAGGACACAGTTTTATAAGTGGTAAAGTCTCTGAATCACCATGTGATAATATAAAAAGGTGCAGAGAGAAACTCAAGTCCACAACACTTGGTGTAAATATTAAACGCAGCTTAGCAATCTATAGGGAACTTCAGAGGAAAAAGCTATCACGCAGAAAGTCTATGAAGCACAGTTAATCTTGAGGATACTTGACACGAATAAGTCCTTGTCTTAGTCCAAACAGAGATAGATATGCTTATAAGGCAGTTCAAGCAATGTCTCATCTCAACCAGGAAGGCCTGGGTGATAATCTCAGGTTTAAGCAGAGCAGCAACAGCTTACATGTCCAGCAAATGCAGATGGAAGTAAACACGAGCAGCAGATGAAGGAGGATTACTGGAAACTGGTGTATGCAGCGGGAAATCAGAGCAGAGTAGCAGGATCACCACACAGGTTCACAGGAGCAGGTATATAGCCAGGGAGTCATCAGAGTCAGGAGCTGGATGCAAGGCAGAATACTCTAGCACAGACTGAAGGCTGGGGTGGAGTTTTATAGCAGGAAGACACAGTGCACATGAGACCAAAGACGCCATCTTGGAAAAGGGCAGTAATGCACAAATGGTAAACAATGTTCAGAGTCCTGACAGCAGTAGTCCCACCCAGGGCCGGACTGGGACTAAAATTCAGCCCTGGCATTTGAAGTTACACAGGCCCACTTGTCACATGGTGACTGTATAATATCTTTGTACACTTGTAGGTAGGGCCGGTTTTAGGCAAAGAGGGGCCCCAAATGCTAACATATTGCACATCACACAAAAGCATTTTGGTTGTATTTACAAGCGCTGAGTTCAGGCCGCTAAATGAGTTTGATCGACAATACTGAAGTTGTTCAATGCTTGTTTCCTGGCCTCTTTCCAACAGCTGAGGAATAATGCTAGGACAGAACGATCACTAACAGATCACCATACAGGATCATGTTATCAGCAGCACATCTACAGTTTACGCTGACGATGCGCTGCTGAGAACAATGATTTTTGTTCCAGCAAAAACAATCTGAATATGCAGTATTTTACTTGTTTAGTAAAATGCACCCCATAGTCCTCCATATATTATAATGTGCACCACAGTCCTTCATATAGTATAATACACTCCCTATAGTCCTCCATATGTTAAAAAACACTGCTCAGTCCTCCATATAGCATAATACACGCCTCATAGTCCTCCATATAGTATAATGCACCGCCATAGTCATCCATGTAGTAAAATTCACTTCCCATAATATAATGCACCCCATAGTTCTTCATATAGTATAATGTATTCCCCATACTCCTCCATACAGTATAATGCAGCCCACATATAGTATAATGCAGCCACCACCCTACAGAATATAATGCAGCCACCCCAGAGTATAATGCAGCCACCCCAGAATATAATGCAGCCACCCCATAGAATATAATACAGTCCACCTCCCAATAATATATAATGTAGCCCCTATAGAATATAATGCAGCCCCCCATAGTATAACACAGCCTCCCTTATAGAATATATATTATTGTGGGGGTATATTATAACAGCCACATAGTATATAACACGGCCTCCCCCATAAAATATAATATACCCCCATAGTATATAGCACAACCCGCATAGCAGATAACAGCCCACGTAGCAGTATACAGCACAGCCCACATAGTAGTATACAGCACTGCCCACATAGTACTATACAGCAGAGCCCACATAGTATACAGCACTGCCCACATAGTAGTGGCAGCACGGTGGCGAAGTGGTTAGCACAGCAGCCTTGCATCACTGAAGTCCTGGGTTCGAACCCCACCAATGACAACATCTGCAAAGAGTTTGTATGTTCTCTCCGTGTTTGCGTGGGTTTCCTCCGGGTTCTCCAGTTTCCTCCCACATTCCAAAGACATACTGATAGGGAATTTAGATTGTGAGCCCCAACGGGGACAGCGATGATAATGTATGCAAACTGTAAAGCGCTGCGGAATATGTTAGCGCTATATAAAAATAAAGATTATTATTATTATTATTAGTATACAGCAGAGCCCACATAGTAGTATATAGCACAGCCCACATAGTAGTATACAGCAGGCCCACACAGTAGTATATGGCACAGTCCACATAGTAGTATACAGCACTGCCCACATAGTAGTATATAGCACAGCCCACATAGCAGTATACAGCAGAGCCCTCATAGTAGTGTATAGCACAGCCCACATAGTAGTATACAGCAGAGCCCACATAGTAGTATACAGCACAGCCCACATCTCTCCTCCCCCCGCGCGCACCCGCAGTGTCAGAGGCAGAGCAGGGAATGATGGGAGAGGGAGCGTCAAGTGACGCTCTCCTCCATCATTGCATTCAACTGTACCGGCGTCATAGACGCCGGCATAGTTGAATGCGGCAGCAGCGGCGCTGGGGGAGGAAGGGTGAGTCGGCGTGCAGCGGCCCACTACTGGCACCGGCCCTTCTGGCATTTGCCAGAACTGCCCAATGGCCAGTCCGGCCCTGGTCCCACCCTAGTTTACCATCCTTTGGTATTCCTCCAATTGTGCTGTCAGGTGGTGAACTGGAAAACAGTAATTAGACCTACCGGTAATTGTATTTCCAGGAATCCATCCTGACAGCACTACTAGTTCCCTCCCACTGCAAGTTTGTATTATAGACTAATGTGATGTAACATTGGTGTATGACTGTTAATAAACTTTTTGCATCCATCCAGATGTGGTACTTGGAAAATCATTGGTGGGTGGAGTGGGGAGGGTCCTTTTAACCGCTTGTTGTTCCTGTCCCACTAAGGGTAAGCTCCAATGGTGCTGTCAGGATGGATTCCTGGAAATACAATACCGGTAGGTCTAATTACCGTTTTTGATGGATCCGGCAAAAAACAGATGAAACGTGAGGCCATCTGAAACGTGAGCCCATCAGGCACAATACGGCACTAATACAACTTTGAGAAAAAACAGATCCGTTTTTTTCAAAAGTTGCCGATTTCTGCCTCACGGCAAAAACCTGATGTGTGGAAGTAGCCTAAGAGTGCTAGGAATTAAACTGTGTGAGTATACCGCAAGGTATACCCACAGATTTAGGGTCTACAAAGCGAGGGACACCTAGATTCACCCCCTTGAACACCCACCTGCCCTGGGGTTAAGTGGGAAAATTGTGTGGGAATTGCCGCACCCATTGGTGGATAAGGGTTATCACCTCTTTGCAGATAACTTTTGTACCATCATCCCACTCTTCAAAACCCTGTTTGCCAGAGGTGCAGTTACATGCGGCACCATGCAAGGAAATCAGAGCGGCCTCTCTAAGCCGCTAATGTGTGTGCACACTTTGATCATGTCTTCACATTAGTTATTTCCCTATTTTATTGTTGTCTACCACACTTCCCATCCTGTTTTGTATACTGTTACTCCTGCTTTCTTTTCATCCCTATTTAGCTGCTACTTTTTCCTCAATATGAACCAAATTAAAGTGAATTATTTAATATTTATTCTTATATTTATTATAAAAAAAACCCTTTCAGCTGGTTATGAAATTTGAGCATGAATATTTTACAAAACTCTTGTTCCATTATCTTGCTATGTAATGTGCGATTAGCTGCAAATCTAATGTATGAGATTCCCCCCTCCCCTCTCCTGCACTCTTTTCCTGTTCTATTTGTCATCTGGTTTTCATGTTTTTGAATGAATATATTAAGCAATGACATTTTAGTCATTAGTTCTATTATGTTCTACTAAAGGGCAGCAGTGCTCTCCACTGGAGGTACGAGGTTAAAGGGGTAGTCCGGGGAGATACCATGTACTGTTCTTACACTCATACACTATGAAGATGGTCAGTGTGCCTTAATTATCTCTATATCCCTTGTAAATGGGTGTGACAGGGTCTGCTACTGACTGCTCTTGTCTGGGTCACTACATCACACACCAGTGTTCAGCTCCCCCCTGCAAGGAACAGCCAGTTTCCTGATATGGCAAGGGGCATGGCCTGCTCCAGGCTGTTCCTAGCTCCCCGCCCCCTGATATGTGTGTATTCAGTCCTATAATAGGGGAGTTGCCTGCTTCAGGCTGTTCCTAGCTGCCCGCCCCCTGATATGTCTCTCTTCAGTCCTATAATAGGGCATGGCCTGCTCCAGGCTGTTCCTAGCTCCCCGCCCCCTGATATGTCTCTCTTCAGTCCTATAATAGGGGAGTGGCCTGCTCCAGGCTGTTCTTAGCTCCCCGCCCCCTGATTTTTGTCTATTCAGTCCTATAATAGGGGAGTGGCCTGCTCCAGGCTGTTCCTAGCTCCCCGCCCCCTGATATGTGTGTATTCAGTCCTATAATAGGGGAGTGGCCTGCTACAGGCTGTTCCTAGCTGCCCGCCCCCTGATATGTCTCTTCAGTCCTATAATAGGGCATGGCCTGCTCCAGCCTGTTCCTAGCTCCCCGCCCCCTGATATGTCTCTCTTCAGTCCTATAATAGGGGAGTGGCCTGCTCCAGGCTGTTCTTAGCTCCCCGCCCCCTGATTTTTGTCTATTCAGTCCTATAATAGGGGAGTGGCCTGCTCCAGGCTGTTCTTAGCTCCCCGCCCCCTGATTTTTGTCTATTCAGTCCTATAATAGGGGAGTGGCCTGCTCCAGGCTGTTCCTAGCTCCCCGCCCCCCTGATATGTGTGTATTCAGTCCTATAATAGGGGAGTGGCCTGCTACAGGCTGTTCCTAGCTGCCCTCCCCCTGATACAGTGGGGCAAAAAAGTATTTAGTCAGTCAGCAATAGTGCAAGTTCCACCACTTAAAAAGATGAGAGGCGTCTGTAATTTACATCATAGGTAGACCTCAACTATGGGAGACAAACTGAGAAAAAAAAATCCAGAAAATCACATTGTCTGTTTTTTTATCATTTTATTTGCATATTATGGTGGAAAATAAGTATTTGGTCAGAAACAAACAATCAAGATTTCTGGCTCTCACAGACCTGTAACTTCTTCTTTAAGAGTCTCCTCTTTCCTCCACTCATTACCTGTAGTAATGGCACCTGTTTAAACTTGTTATCAGTATAAAAAGACACCTGTGCACACCCTCAAACAGTCTGACTCCAAACTCCACTATGGTGAAGACCAAAGAGCTGTCAAAGGACACCAGAAACAAAATTGTAGCCCTGCACCAGGCTGGGAAGACTGAATCTGCAATAGCCAACCAGCTTGGAGTGAAGAAATCAACAGTGGGAGCAATAATTAGAAAATGGAAGACATTCAAGACCACTGATAATCTCCCTCTATCTGGGGCTCCACGCAAAATCCCACCCCGTGGGGTCAGAATGATCACAAGAACGGTGAGCAAAAATCCCAGAACCACGCGGAGGGACCTAGTGAATGAACTGCAGAGAGCTGGGACCAATGTAACAAGGCCTACCATAAGTAACACACTACGCCACTATGGACTCAGATCCTGCAGTGCCAGATGTGTCCCACTGCTTAAGCCAGTACATGTCCGGGCCCGTCTGAAGTTTGCTAGAGAGAATTTGGATGATCCAGAGAAGTTTTGGGAGAATGTCCTATGGTCTGATGAAACCAAACTGGAACTGTTTGGTAGAAACACAACTTGTCGTGTTTGGAGGAAAAAGAATACTGAGTTGCATCCATCAAACACCATACCTACTGTAAAGCATGGTGGTGGAAACATCATGCTTTGGGGCTGTTTCTCTGCAAAGGGGCCAGGACGACTGATCCGGGTACATGAAAGAATGAATGGGGCCATGTATCGTGAGATTTTGAGTGCAAACCTCCTTCCATCAGCAAGGGCATTGAAGATGAAACGTGGCTGGGTCTTTCAACATGACAATGATCCAAAGCACACCGCCAGGGCAACGAAGGAGTGGCTTCGTAAGAAGCATTTCAAGGTCCTGGAGTGGCCTAGCCAGTCTCCAGATCTCAACCCTATAGAAAACCTTTGGAGGGAGTTGAAAGTCCGTGTTGCCAAGCGAAAAGCCAAAAACATCACTGCTCTAGAGGAGATCTGCATGGAGGAATGGGCCAACATACCAACAACAGTGTGTGGCAACCTTGTGAAGACTTACAGAAAACGTTTGACCTCTGTCATTGCCAACAAAGGATATATTACAAAGTATTGAGATGAAATTTTGTTTCTGACCAAATACTTATTTTCCACCATAATATGCAAATAAAATGATAAAAAAACAGACAATGTGATTTTCTGGATTTTTTTTTCTCAGCTTGTCTCCCATAGTGGAGGTCTACCTATGATGTAAATTACAGACGCCTCTCATCTTTTTAAGTGGTGGAACTTGCACTATTGCTGACTGACTAAATACTTTTTTGCCCCACTGTATGTCTGTATTCAGTCCTATAATAGGGGAGTGGCCTGTGGCAGGCTGTTCCTAGCTGCCCGCCCCCTGATATGTGTCTATTCAGTCCTATAATAGGGGAGTGGCCTGTGGAAGGCTGTTCCTAGCTGCCCGCCCCCTGATTTTTGTCTATTCAGTCCTATAATAGGGGAGTGGCCTGCTCCAGGCTGTTCCTAGCTCCCCGCCCCCTGATATGTCTCTATTCAGTCCTATAATAGGGGAGTTGCCTGCTCCAGGCTGTTCCTAGCTGCCCGCCCCCTGATATGTCTCTATTCAGTCCTATAATAGGGGAGTTGCCTGCTCCAGGCTGTTCCTAGCTCCCCACCCCCTGATATGTGTGTGTTTTCAGTCCTATAATAGGGGAGTTGCCTGCTCCAGGCTGTTCCTAGCTCCCCGCCCCCTGATATGTCTCTATTCAGTCCTATAATAGGGGAGTTGCCTGACGGGCTGTTCCTAGCTGCCCGCCCCCTGATTTTTGTCTATTCAGTCTTATGATAGGGGAGTGGCCTGCTCCAGGCTGTTCCCAGCTGCCCGCCCACTGATATGTCTCTATTCAGTCCTATAATAGGGGAGTGGCCTGCTCCAGGCTGTTCCTAGCTGCCTGCCCCCTGATGTCTCTATTCAGTCCTATAATAGGGGCGTGGCCTGCTCCAGGCTGTTCCTAGCTGCCCGCCCCTTATATGTCTCTTTTGTCCTATAATAGGGGCATGGCCTGCTCCAGGCTGTTCCCAGCTGCCCGCCCACTGATATGTCTCTCTTTAGTCCTATAATAGGGGAGTGGCCTGTTCCTGGCTGCCCGCCCCCTCATATCTGTATATATTCAGTCCTATAATAGGGGAGTGGCCTGCTCCAGGCTGTTCCTGGCTGCCCGCCCCCTCATATCTGTATATATTCAGTCCTATATTAGGGGAGTTGCCTGCTCCAGGCTGTTCCTAGCTTCCCGCCCACTGATATGTCTCTCTTCAGTCCTATAATAGGGGAGTGGCCTGCTCCGGGCTGTTCCTAGCTGCCCGACCCTTATATGTCTCTCTTCAATCCTATAATAGGGGCGTGGCCTGCTCCAGGCTGTTCCTGGCTGCCCGCCCCCTGATATGTCTCTCTTCAGTCCTATAATAGGGGAGTGGCCTGCTCCAGGCTGTTCTTACCCGCCTGCCCCCTCATATCTGTATCTATTCAGTCCAATTATTGAGATGGTTTTCTGATCCTGCATTGAGTGGGGGGTTGGACACAATGACCTTGGAGGAACAGTACAACATTTTGTTTTACTCCCCGGACTACCCTTTTAATCCAAAGGAAATATGTGCACAGCAGCTCATTACCCATCAGTGTTTGGCTGCAGGGCTCCTGTGACAGAATAATGTCACGGGAGCTTGGGAGGTGAGTGTAAGGTATTATTTGGTAAGGGGGAATATAGTATTAGGAAGGAGTTGATCTAGTTGTGGACAATGCCTTTAGCTGTTGTAGGTGCCAAACTCATGCGGCCATTTTGGCTGCCTGGCTGTGTGGCCTCTGGTGAAGCCGATGTTTCCCTGCACGGTTATGTGATCTTTGGGGAATCTGTGAAAGACCAGCGGCACACAGCTGTTGACGTTTTCAGCTGCATTTTGACCTGTGTGTGAACGCAGCCTAAAACCTGCTATGAAAAGCTTGATGTAAAATAGGGAATGAATGTCCGCTTCCCTTTTTCTACTGTTGCGTGTCGGCGTGTGTGGTGTCAGATAATGAGAGCCTGTTGTTGTGAGATGTGAAGCTTGGAGTGCGGACAGTGACATTTGGCAGATAAGGGACGTCTGGCAGTCGGGTCACTGAACTCGCAGACTGCATTGGGAAGATATCTCCAATATGTCAGCCGATCAATAAAATCAATCTTTTTTCATTACATTTTTGTTTCATTACAACTGAGCGATGGTCATATTGATTTTCCATTGGAATGTCGTGTACAGCACAGTGGTGTGGGGGAGAGGGGTCCTCGGGTGACACGCACAGCGTGCCTGGTAACTATGGGAAGGCATTGTTGCTTCAGCTGCTCCGGCGGCTATTCCTTTCTTCTACCACAAGTAGCTGCCGGTATTATCTTAATGTATTTATTAGCATTTCTTCTTCTCTACTCCCTCCTGAACGCTAGATCATAAAATGAATTACCATTTTATAGAATGGCTCATAAGAGATTAGATTTCCTAATAAATTATGTTCAAGCCTATGGGCTGCTGCTAGGCAACAAAAGCGCCTCTTTAGGGTGACGCTGCCAGAAATCCACATCAGGTTATGGCCCCAATTCACTAAGGTGTTGGTCAGAATTCTTGTTTAAAATACCTTTTTTAAACCGGCACAACATTTTGGAGCAACAAGGGGTTGTTTAAAAAGTTTGCAACCTTTGGCGTTTTTTCTTTAGTTTTACCGGCTCCTTATAAAGTGGGAATGCCCCTCCATCTAATTCATGATCACTGTTGGCGTACCTTACACCAGTCAGTTCCTAGCAAGCCCACTGAGATGTACGCCACTTATGAGATGTGCCTGATTCATTAACGCTCCACTTGATTTATTTTTTTATTTCACTTATGGAGTGGTGCCAGTAATGTAATCCCTTCACGACTTGTGCCGTACATGTACAGCGCATGTCGTTCTCTCCCTTTGATGTGGGCTGTTGCGCTGAGCCCACACTTTTCCCGGCACGTCGGCTGTTTTGCACAGCTGACATGTGTCCCTAACAGCCCAGGATGGAATTGCGATCCACCCGCGTCTGTTAACCTGTAAAATGCCGTTGTCCATCTCTAACAGCGCCATTTACTGTGAACGTGCCAGAAGCATGTCACTAATCCTGCACATCGGTGTCTGTGTCACATGGCACGGGTCGTCAATGGGTTGGCATGAGAACCCGGGATCTGCAGCAGACCCCTGTGGTTGTTATTGCCGGATTGCTTTGAGCGCCTCCCAGCAGTTGGTGCTCATAGCAAGTGAGCATTTCTGCTACATACAGGCGATCTGATCATCGCCTGTATGTAGCAGAGGCAATCGGATTTATTGCATCTTCTACTCTCCTTGGAGTCTATTGCAGCATGCCAAAAGTAAATAAGTTTTAAAAGTATTTAAATTCTAATCAGTTTGGATTTTGTTTTTCACCACTTAAAAAAGAACCTAGACATGTTTGGTATCTACGAGCTTGCGATGGCCTGGAGATTCTTAATGGCAGGTCAGTTTTAGCATTTAGCGAACCTAGCAAAAAAGCCAAACAAAAAACAAGTGTGGGATTGCACTTTTTTGCAATTTCACCACACTTGGAATTTTTTTTCCCCCGTTTTCCAGTACACTATATGGCAAAACCAATAGTGTAGTTCAAAAGTACAACTTATCCCGCAAAAAATAAGCCTTCACATGGCCATATTGACGGAAATATAGAAAGAGTTATGGCTCTGGGAAGGAGTGGAGCGTAAAACGCAAAACCGAAAAAGGGCTGCTGCGTGAAGGGTTTAAGTTCCCTGATCATAGTATTATATTCGCCAGCTGGGTTTCTTCAGCTTTTCCTTCAACAGTTAGATTTAACAGATTCCAGCACTGTCACTTGTCATTTTGGTGTAGTCCATACGTGGAGCACATTTCACGGATGTGTGATTGTAGCCTAGGGCTGGAAGCAGGCTGGCGTATAGCATCTGATAGGAGCGCATCGGATGTGAGATGGTATAGGCACTCGGCTCCAGCTGTGCTGCGAGTGCGAGCAGTGTCGGTCACAGCACAGGTGTGGAGGAGATGGAGAAAGTAATATCACTATTTCCCCCATTGCTATCTTCTGCGGGAATCGCACTGTACTCAAAGGGACATCTGACAGCAGTGTGCTGTTTACAACGCAGCCATAGACTTGTATGGGAGCGTGTGATCCGATTCTCACAGCAACATGCTGTGATTGTTTTTGTGCATGCCAAGTCGGCATGAGGAAATTGCAGATGTGAGCTGCCCCATGGAACAACACGGAGCCGAGTGGGATCCGATTTATTCGCTTGTCGGGGTTTAAGTGACACATCGCTGATCTCAGAGGCTCCGTTTTGGCTTTATGCTGCCATCAGATAAGGCAACAGATAACTAATGGCAAAACCATTTACAATTTGTAACTATAAACCATATAGTGATGCATGTGGCTCCTCCACGAACAAATCACTGTATTCAAGTGTGCAGTATTAGATTTCCAGCATACTGTATAATGCATCACATGTGTCCTGATAGAAAAGATCAATGTTATCACCTCTCCCTGGCACAAATCTTAAATCTATTTGTAAGCATGCAGCTGGTAATAACAAAAGAAAAAAATATTTATAATATATATATTTTTTGCTACTTTATTTAAAGGGAAGCTGTCAGCAGGATTGTGCACAGTAACCTACAAGACAGTGTCAGGTCGGCGCTGTTATACTGATTACAGTGATACCTTCGTTGATGAACGCCACATGAAGACCCCCACAGGCCGCCCTGGAGCACGAGCATATCATTAACTCAAAACTGAAAAAAAAATAACCAGCCACAAGATGGATTTCATCACCGGTATCATTGTAATCCGTATAACGGCGCCGACCTGACACTGTCTGTAGGTTACTCAAAGTTAATCGGTCAGCAGGATTGTGCACATTTTTTAATTTGCTGGATGAACCTGTGCAAGTGCGTTTTTTTTTTTCTTTCCCGGGTACACAAATGTTTTTATTTATATCTTTCCTAATAGATATGTTTGATATTGCTTTCTTTGTGGCATTGCAGAGAACAAAAAGCATTTTTTTTCTCTTTATGGCAGGGCTTCTCAACCTGTAGCTCAGGAGCCACATGTGGCTCGCGGCCCCATGAATTGTGGCTCTCGGCTGTCTGCCAACTTGGTGCATTAGCTCCAGGTCTAGCAAACAGGTATGAAGAGCACATCTCAAAATGGTGAATTTTGTGAGTAGCCCTGCACAGAAGAGCAGATCTGGATGCACATATACTGGTCTTAGGGGTTTAAAGATATTTTGGGTATGGTACGCTGGAGGATGGTACTACCTGTTAGAGAAGGTGCTCAAAGCTGGATGTGACAGTGTGTTGGGAGTCCTTGCTGGGAGAATACTGAATGGGGGTATTGTGGGAACCCCTGGATCTCAGTCTACCGCTTTGGAGTGATTTCTGTGGAAAAGCTTTGGTTATCATTATACCTGTAATGGGGCTTTGCTTGACCCTACTTTGAAGGGGGTGGGAGCTGGATGTGGCACACGTCCCTATCTGTGCTGAATGTGGCTCTCAATGTCAGAAAGGTTGGGGACCACTGCTTTATGGTGTATACTAATTGGCTTTAGATTTTGTAAGATCAGACTTTATGGATGTGGTGATGCCACATTTTATTTTATTATCTTTATTTTTAATGGGGGGGCAGTGATTAGAAATGTTTGATTGTTTTTTTTTTTTTGTTTTTTTTCCTCCTCATTGAGGACTTGAACCTGCAATCTGTTATTTTGTACCTTTGCAAGCACAAAAGCAGGTTTCAGTGGAGCACTGTAGTGGCAGACATGAGCATCCTTGGGAAATCCCTGGCTGCCATAGCAGCCCATTGATGCAAGGGGAGCCATGGGCATTTAGATGGTTGACAGCAGAGCTAGTGGTTGTACCTGGCTGTGTATCACAGGCAGGCTTGCCGAATTTGACTTTATTTTTCTGGCTAGCTTATCAAAAACTAAGAGATTTTTTTATGGACACATTGTAAAATCATTATCATTTTTAAGTGATATATGTCTACAGCCAATAATTCTGGTTGTAATTCTCATTTTAAAGTGAATGCAGCTAAATTCAGCATTATGTCATTTAGTCATATAATAATCTGTACAAGTTTCTTCACCTTCAAAAAAAAAAATCATGCACGCCTTAAATTTTTTATTTTTTTTTCATGGACAAGACTATAAGGCTATGTGCACACGTAGAATGGACCTTTGTGGATTTTTCCGCAGCGGATTTTAGAAATCCGCAGGTAAGTCTCTGCGTTGGATTTACTGCGGTTTTTATGCAGATTTTGTGCGGATTCCACTGCGATTTTACGCCTGCGGTTTTCTATTATAGAGCAGGTATAAAACCGCTGCGGAATCCGCACAAAGAATTGACATGCTGCGGAATGTAAATAGCTGCGTTTCGGCTTGTTGTTTTCCGCAGCATGGGCACAGCGTTTTCAGTTTCCCATAGGTTTACATTGTACTGTAAACTCATGGAAAACTGCTGCGGACCCGCGGCAAAATCGGCAACGTTTGCACATACCCTGAAGGGCCCTATTTTTACAGTTTGTCCTGCAATCTCTGAATGTTGGCAACCCTGAATACAGCCATTATCTGCAGGGAATGTGTGTGACCTCAGTGTGCTGTCTGTAATATACACTGCTCAAAAAAATAAAGGGAACACTTAAACAGAATATAACTCCAAGTAAATCAAACTTCTGTGAAATGAACCTGTCCACTAAGGAAGCAACACTGATTGACAATCAATTTCACATGCTGTTGTGCAAGTGGAATAGACAATAGATGGAAATTATTGGCAATTATCAAGACACACTCAATAAAGGAGTGGTTCTGCAGGTGGGAACCACAGACCACATCTCAATACCAATGTTTTCTGGCTGATGTTTTGGTCACTTTTGAATGCTGGTTGTGCTTTCACACTTGTGGTAGCATGAGACGGACTCTACAACCCACACAAGTGGCTCAGGTAGTGCAGCTCATCCAGGATGGCACATCAATGCTTCATTTTCCACTTTGATTTTGAGCATCATTTCCAACTCCAGACCCCCGTTGGATATTAGTTGTGATTTTACGTTGATCATTTTTAGCTTTTATTGTTCTCAACACATTCCACTATTTAATGAATAAAGATTTACAACTGGAATATTTCATTCAGTGATATCTAGGATGTGGGATTTTAGTGTTCCCTTTATTTTTTTGAGCAGTGTATTCAAAAAGTATAAAATAAAATCAGGGGACAAAATAATTAGAGAACCTGGATGGCATAAACTGGAGACCGGTTTGCATCCATGTATGTGTGGATATGAAATGATTGTGCAGTGTTTTAGAGCTTGCATGCTTTGAGAAGGCAGCCAGGGATGATGCGACTAGGATGAGTAGTCCAGAAGGCTTCTTTCTGCCATGCTCTCCCCTTGTCAGACAGTTCTCCTATACATACACATAGGGAGAGACCTGTCAGTCAAGGGACGTGGGGAGGAGAGTAACCGCCTGGGATCTATTTTGGTCTAGTGATCCAAGTCACATTGTTCCCAGACACCTCTTCAAAGTATGGTTTCTCTGAAATGTACCGGATGTTATTAGAGATTCCTCTACTGATTTCACGAAGCCTCAGGTTTGACCAACATGAATGACGTGATAGGTTCCATTTAAAGCAAAAATTCAGACTTTAATGTGGTTGGTTGGATATGAATATAAGGCCGATTCAAAAAGACTCTCTACTCTAGCACGCTGTTCATCAAGGCTTGTAGAACATCAAATTCATTCATACGCATGCACCTTTAATTAATTTGGAGCAACTTTCAGCTGCTGTGCGCCACTGAATAAGCTGTACTCTAGTCAGAGACTGGCATACATCACCGCCGAATTTATGGCACTTTTGTAACACAAATCATGATGACTTTGCAGAGATGCACTTGTTTACACCCCTTTGCCTGCATACTCTGTTTGCTACACTGCCTACATGGTATGGTGATCACTCTGATCCACTGATTGAAGACCCCTGCTGTCCAGGAAAATGCTATGGCTAATGCATCAGTTGATAATACTGGTTTTACAGGCAGTTGTATGGAACCTAATCACTCGGACTAAATTAAGGTTCTGTGCACACTATCTTTGAGCATTATGGCCTGTGTATATGTGAGGAGACTGCAGGTACGGGGGATGCAGTAATGGACAATACACAGACTCAGGGTGGTAGGGATTTATTAAACAGAAACTCCACGCAGGGAGATACAGTAAATGGCTAATGGGGATAACTTAAAAGAACAAGGACAACTAAATCAGACAATTCCATTAATAAGAACTTATCACTCAGACGCCAGTCACGGTCGAACTCCTGTCTGTGACTTGGATTGCTTAGATTGCATCGCAGTGGGAGTCCTTCACAGTCCTGAGGAAGATGGGGTAATGGCTCCTGACGTTGGTGTCGTCTCGTGGTCCTGATGATGGCGGCGACTCCTCAGGATCCTGAGGAGGGTCTTGGGTCCAGCAGATGAGGCAATGAAGGGGGAAACGTCCTTATCCTCAGCGGGTAGTGTCCCAACACTACGGAGACCTGCAGCACTGCCCAAACACGGTTTACAACGGGCAGCCCGGTTTGCTTTTTCGTATCGTTGCGTTCCTAAGTCCCGTTCACAGACCTTGTCTCTCGTGGTCAGTACTGTCAGTGGGGGCGGCTGTGGCAGCGGTCTCAGCGAGGGCAGCGATGTCAGCGGGGACAACGGTGTCTGAGCAGTACTCAATCGGTTGTCTCCTGTCCAAGCGCTTTTCTGTCCCAGGCTCTGCTCTACTCTGCCCTGTCGCCTCACAGCTGATTTTACTTCACTGTTGTCTTGTGCTCTTGATGTTCCCACCCAAACTGTTTGAATTGTACACACATAGGGTGGAGGGCACCATCCATGCAAAATAGCGCACTAAAAATAGGGGGTCAACCCAAGCTTGACTGAACAAGTGCAACCAAACAAAGAAGGAAAAGCATCAAGCTATATAGCAGGGACCACCACTAATATAATACAAATGTAGTTTTATTTGTCAATATATATTATATATATTAATGTTATATGCATGCAATATGCACGCCATTGCTTACTGTACCGTTATATGTATAATAGCATTGGCAACAGCTCGCTTGCTTGGAACATCATATAGCCTTATTTGGTGTTTCGTAGATTTTTGAGTTATCTTCCCTATTGTCCCAGTGTGTTTTGACAAAAAAATCACCCTGTTGTCATGCATACTTTCAACTATATGCTTTCTGATTCTCAGTGGCTGCATTTCTGTCATTATTTTTGGCATCATATGAATCTAAAAACTGGTCTATGCCATGTATAATTCATGGCATTTTTGTATCATCTATGGCCACGCCATTTAGGTTTTTTTTTTTTTTTCTCTTCAGGGTCCATATTAATTTATATCTCTGATATAAGGATCAAATAACTAATAATAAAAATCTTTGTTTGGATTTTTTGTATATGAGTAGCTTATCTATGTTAGCGTTCGTCATCTAGAAATATGCACTTAGGGGTTCTAAATTACTGGAGTCACATCTCCTAAAAACTCCTGCTCTTCAGCCTCTCTGACTTTGATACTATAGCCATCCTTCTGCGCCGTCTCTTATTGGTTAACAAGAGAATAATACTGGTCATTATCAGCGCATGTCTTCCTTTGATACATGGATCAACATTGTAGAGCTTACTCAATATATCATCAATCCCCCATTGGGGGTTTTCAGCATCATGGAGCTGCTGCATATTTGCAGCAATCGCATTAGCAGCCCTTCTTAAACAAAAGCTGCAAGTACATTTATTTATAGGCTTTTTCTATCTTGTTTTAGGCTATCTAACAATGACCCGTTATGGTCATATTTGGTTTCCTTAACTCTAAGCTGCTCCTACCATTATAGGGTCCTGCCCATGCGTGGTATTTATTGTCTCGGCTATATGGGCACTTCTGTGTAAAAATGGCGTGCATACTAACATGCCTTGGCGCATGCGCAATAATCTTACGTATGGCCATACTGGTACTCTTACTCTAGCCCATCTGTCCATCTTTTTGGTGCTTTCACCATTATGGGGCTTTGCGCATGCGTGGTGTTCACTTTTTCGGCCATATTGGCACTCCTGTATAAAAGTGGCGTGTATACTCACCAATATGTCTTGGCGCATGCGCAGCAATCTCACGCGCGGCCATATTGGTACTCTCATTTCAGTCTTTTGAGTGCCGTCATGTCCGGTTTCCGGGACCCTAGTATTACGAACGGTGTCTCCATGCCGTTTCTTCCTCCAGCTGTTTGGAGTTTCCCTTGATAGGGTACACACTATACTTCTGTATATATAGGTAGTCAGCCGTCCATACAGGCACTTGCTCCTGACAAAGCCACTTTAGGTGGCGACACGCGTTGGGCCTCCTGCCCCCTGGACCGCTGGTTATAGGTGGATGGTCATGTTCTTACAGCAGGGCTACCCCCATAAAGTCAGTGGTGTTGCTTTTGTTATCTGAACCCACCACATGGGATGTATTATGTGCATAGCCTAATACTGTATGTGATCTTTATTTGTTACATGTGCGCATCTTTATGCTATAAGATATCTAGAGGGCTGGGTCTACATGCTTGATATTTTCTCACTGCATTCTATGTCATCTATTTTTCATCTTGCATTGCGGTAACTGTCTGACCAGCCCACAGAGTGCAAATGCACATCTATACATGTCTGCATTTATTTATTATTATTATTTATCTTCATTATATATTTTTTTGCAAGCGAGCTGTGCCATGTTTCTATATTGTTATAAGACTCTTCCCATAGGGCAGATATATTTTTGTATTAGCTGTATCCATTACCACATAAGCTGCATAGCTGTATTCTGCACAGTATGCTTATTATCTGTATATCTTGCTTACTTCATTAACCATGTCCAGGGGGTGGTGGTTCCCTTTTTGGAACCCATGACTCATTTGAGTTGAGGTTTTAAATGTTTTTAATTTTGTGGTGTTCTGTGTTTTTTTGGTTGACAAATAAAACTACATTTGTATTATATTAGTAGTGGTCCCTGCTATATAGCTTGATGCTTTTCCTTCTTTGTTTGGCCAAACTGTTTGAATTCTCGCGCAAGAACGTTCTCTCAGCTTGACCACGCCCCCTTTTCTCGAGTGCAGGGAGCGGTCCCGTACTATAAGCTTTCCCCCCTGTAATTTAGGTGACAGCCCCGACTGTTCCAGACCAGTTACTGAGGAGACATGCCTAATTGATTTCTTCCCCTTACATGTATGCCAGAGAATGCTTTCGTCACACCGTCACGTTCATGAGCACCACACTGATGGCATCTTTGTTGCACCTCCGTGTTGTCTTGCATGATGAAACGTTGAGTTGGTGTACAAGCATAAATTTGTCTTCCCTGGGGTGCATGGTATTTATAGAACTATATACGCTGCTCAAAAAATAAAAACACTAAAATACCACATCCTAGATATCAGAATGAAATATTCCTGTTGCATATATATTTTCATCCCTCAAGGACCTGGAATTTCACTAGTTTTTTTAAAGGGTTTACATCAGTTCAGAACATACCTACAACTGTGAACGTATAACTTTCTTTTTATTGTGAAACAAACATACCGTATATATAACTGAATACTTCAGTGTCATAGCTATTCACCCCTCTAAAGTCAGTACTTTGTAGAGCCTCCTTTTGCGACAATTACAGCAGCAAGTCACTTTGGATTAGTCTCTATGAGCGTTCTATATCTTGCCACTGGGATTTTTGCCCATTCCTCAAGGCAAAACTGCTTCAGCTCCTTCAAATTAGATGGTCTCTTCTGGTGACCAGCAATCTTCAAGTCTGGAATAAGCACTGGGCTTTGACTAGGCCACTGCAAAACCTTTACATGTTTCCCCACTCGAGTGTTGCTTTAGCAGCGTGCTGTTATTTTCTTAAGAGGTGAACCCTCCATTCCAGTCTTAAAGCAGTGAAAGACTGAAATAGATTTTGCTCAAGAATATTCTTGTATTTTGCACATCCATCTTCCCCTCGACTCTGACCATTTTCCTTGCCCCTGCTGCAGAAAAACATTCCCACAGGATGATGCTGCCTCCACCATGTTTTACTGTAGGCATGGTGATCTTGAGATGAGATGAGCTGTGTTGGTTTGGTGCCAGACATAGCGTTTACCCTGGTGGTCAAAAAGTTCATTGTTGGTCACTTTCCTCCCAACATTTCGAGAGTTTCCCCACGTCTTTTGGCAAACTGAAAATAAGCCTTACAATTTTTTGATGTGTGATTAAAGGCTTTTTTTTGCCCACTCCTCTATATAGGCCACCTCTATGGAGTGTGCAGCGTATTGTGGTAGTATGGACAGATACTCCAGTCTCTGCTTGGGAACTCTGCAGCTCCTTCATGGTTACCTTTGGTCTCTGTGCTGCCTCTGATTAATACCTTCCTTGCCTGGGCTGAGTGTTTTAGTGGGCGGCCCTCTTTTGGGGTACCATGTTCTAACCATTTTATGTTTTTATGGTGCTGTGGGGGATCAACAGAGAATGGGATATTGGAATGTTTTTTATAACTTAACTGTGACTTGTACTTCTCAACAACTTTGTCCCTCATTTGTTTGGAGATCTCCTTGGTCTTCATGGTCTTGTTCGGTTAGTGGTTCCTCTTGCTTAATGATGTTGCAGCCTCTGTGGCCTTTCAGAGAATGTAAAGTGTATATACGGACAGACCATGTGACACTTGGATTGCCAAGGTGGACTTCCTCTCACTAAGCTTATGACTTATGAAGGAAAATGACTTATGAAGGAAAAAGCTTGCACCGGAAACATCTAGGGGCTTCATAGCAAAAGGAGTGACTCTATACAGTATGCCAGTTTTGGCTCCTAGCAGTCTTTGATGTGGGGTGTCTGTGATGTGACTGTATTGAGGCTGAAGAAACGTATCCAGATTGTGGCAACTAGGGTTGAGCGAAACGGGTCGATCATTTTCAAAAGTCGCCGACTTTTGGCTAAGTCGGCGTCTCATGAAACCCGATCCGACCCCTGTGCTTGTCGGCCATGCGGTACGCGACTTTCGCGCCAAAGTCGCGTTTCAATGACGCGAAAAGCGCCATTTCTCAGCCAATGAAGGTGAACGCAGAGTGTGGGCAGCGTGATGACATAGATCCTGGTCCCCACCATCTTAGAGAAGGGCATTGCAGTGATTGGCTTGCTGTCTGCGGCGTCACAGGGGCTATAAAGGGGCGTTCCCGCCGACCGCCATCTTACTGCTGCTGATCTGAGCTTAGGGAGAGGTTGCTGCCGCTTCATCAGAAGCAGGGAGAGCGTTAGGCAGGGTCCACTAACCACCAAACCGCTTGTGCTGCAGCGATTTCCACTGTCCAACACCACCTTCGGTGTGCAGGAACAGTGGAAGCTATTTTTTTTTTTTTTTCCCCTCAGCGCTGTAGCTCATTGGGCTGCCCTAGAAGGCTCCGTGATAGCTGTATTGCTGTGTGTACGCCACTGTGGAAACCAACTGCTTTTTTCAAAGCACATATCCTCTTGTTCCTTCCTTTCTGCACAGCTATCTTTTTTGTTTGTCCACACTTTTTATTTAATTTGTGCATCAGTCCACTCCTATTGCTGCCTGCCATACCTGGCTTACATTACTGCAGGGAGATAGTAATTGTAGGACAGTTTTTTTTTTTTTTTGTTTTTTTTTTGTGGGAGATTAAGATTGGCATTTCTGCTACAGTGCCATCCCTGTGTGTGCCATCTCTCACTGAGTGGGCCATAGAAAGCCTATTTATTTTTTCCGTGATTTGTGTTCTAAAATCTACCTCAACACAGAAACACTACATCAATCAGTGGGAGAAAAATATTGGCCTCAGTCAGGGCTTGTGTGCCACTGCTGTGTGTGCGCTATCATTCAGTGGGCTATAGCAAGCCTATATTTTTTTTTTTTTTTTTTTTTTAATATTATTTGGTTTCAAAAGTCTCCCTGAAAAAAAAAAAAAACCTAAAAAAACAGTGGGAGAGTAATATTGCCCTTTCAGCTTGTGTGCCAGTCTTGACTCCTGGGTGTGCCACCTCTCTCCCTCTCATTCAGTGGGCCATAGAAAGCCTATTTATTTTTTTTTTTAAATATTATTGGGTTTCTAAAGTCTCCCTGAAAAAAACAAAAAATACATAAAAAAACAGTGGGAGAGTAATATTGCCCTTTCAGCTTGTGTGCCAGTCTTGACTCCTGGGTGTGCCACCTCTCTCCCTTTCATTCAGTGGGCCATAGAAAGCCTATTTTTTTTTTTTTAATATTATTTGGTTTCTAATTCTCCCTGAAAAAAAAAAAAAAACCTAAAAAAACAGTGGGAGAGTAATATTGCCCTTTCAGCTTGTGTGCCAGTCTTGACTCCTGGGTGTGCCACCTCTCTCCCTCTCATTCAGTGGGCCATAGAAAGCCTATTTATTTTTTTTTTTAAATATTATTGGGTTTCTAAAGTCTCCCTGAAAAAAACAAAAAATACATAAAAAAACAGTGGGAGAGTAATATTGCCCTTTCAGCTTGTGTGCCAGTCTTGACTCCTGGGTGTGCCACCTCTCTCCCTTTCATTCAGTGGGCCATAGAAAGCCTATTTTTTTTTTTTTAATATTATTTGGTTTCTAATTCTCCCTGAAAAAAAAAAAAAAACCTAAAAAAACAGTGGGAGAGTAATATTGCCCTTTCAGCTTGTGTGCCAGTCTTGACTCCTGGGTGTGCCACCTCTCTCCCTCTCATTCAGTGGGCCATAGAAAGCCTATTTATTTTTTTTTTTAAATATTATTGGGTTTCTAAAGTCTCCCTGAAAAAACAAAAAATACATAAAAAAACAGTGGGAGAGTAATATTGCCCTTTCAGCTTGTGTGCCAGTCTTGACTCCTGGGTGTGCCACCTCTCTCCCTTTCATTCAGTGGGCCATAGAAAGCCTATTTATTTTTTCCGTGATTTGTGTTCTAAATTCTACCTCAACACAAAAACACTACATCAATCAGTGGGAGAAAAATATTGGCCTCAGTAAGGGCTTGTGTGCCACTGCTGTGTGTGCTATCTCTCATTCAGTGGGCTATAGCAAGCCTATTTTTTTTTTTTTTTTTTTTTTTTTTAATATTATTTGGTTTCTAAAGTCTCCCTGAAAAAAAAAAAAAACCTAAAAAAACAGTGGGAGAGTAATATTGCCCTTTCAGCTTGTGTGCCAGTCTTGACTCCTGGGTGTGCCACCTCTCTCCCTCTCATTCAGTGGGCCATAGAAAGCCTATTTATTTTTTTTTTTAAATATTATTGGGTTTCTAAAGTCTCCCTGAAAAAAACAAAAAATACATAAAAAAACAGTGGGAGAGTAATATTGCCCTTTCAGCTTGTGTGCCAGTCTTGACTCCTGGGTGTGCCACCTCTCTCCCTCTCATTCAGTGGGCCATAGAAAGCCTATTTATTTTTTTTTTTAAATATTATTGGGTTTCTAAAGTCTCCCTGAAAAAAACAAAAAATACATAAAAAAACAGTGGGAGAGTAATATTGCCCTTTCAGCTTGTGTGCCAGTCTTGACTCCTGGGTGTGCCACCTCTCTCCCTTTCATTCAGTGGGCCATAGAAAGCCTATTTTTTTTTTTTTAATATTATTTGGTTTCTAATTCTCCCTGAAAAAAAAAAAAAAACCTAAAAAAACAGTGGGAGAGTAATATTGCCCTTTCAGCTTGTGTGCCAGTCTTGACTCCTGGGTGTGCCACCTCTCTCCCTCTCATTCAGTGGGCCATAGAAAGCCTATTTATTTTTTTTTTTAAATATTATTGGGTTTCTAAAGTCTCCCTGAAAAAACAAAAAATACATAAAAAAACAGTGGGAGAGTAATATTGCCCTTTCAGCTTGTGTGCCAGTCTTGACTCCTGGGTGTGCCACCTCTCTCCCTTTCATTCAGTGGGCCATAGAAAGCCTATTTTTTTTTTTTTTAATATTATTTGGTTTCTAATTCTCCCTGAAAAAAAAAAAAAAACCTAAAAAAACAGTGGGAGAGTAATATTGCCCTTTCAGCTTGTGTGCCAGTCTTGACTCCTGGGTGTGCCACCTCTCTCCCTCTCATTCAGTGGGCCATAGAAAGCCTATTTATTTTTTTTTTTAAATATTATTGGGTTTCTAAAGTCTCCCTGAAAAAACAAAAAATACATAAAAAAACAGTGGGAGAGTAATATTGCCCTTTCAGCTTGTGTGCCAGTCTTGACTCCTGGGTGTGCCACCTCTCTCCCTTTCATTCAGTGGGCCATAGAAAGCCTTTTTTTTTTTTGGTTTTTTTAATATTATTTGGTTTCTAAAGTCTCCCTGAAAAAAACAAAAAAAACATAAAAAACAGTGGGAGAGTAATATTGCCCTTTCAGCTTGTGCGCCAGTCTTGACTCCTGGTTGTGCCACCTCTCTCTCTCTAATTGTGGGCCATAGAAAGCCTTTTTTTTTTTTTTTTTAATATTATTTGGTTTCTAAAGTCTCCCTGAGAAAAAAAAATAAATAAATTAGGTGGGAGATTAATATTGACATTAGTGCTTGAGTGACAGTCCTGCGTGTGTGTCATCTCTGTGATTTTGTGCCACAGAAAACAGAGTGTGTAACATTGTGCCTGATTTTCCTTGTGGTCTCACCAACCTGTTAAGGGATATTGAAATCATACTGAAGTTATAGCTCACCGTGTAAGTTGTTTGATAGCAACAAATAAAGTTACTTTGGTTAAGATTTTAAAACAATGAGGAAGTCTGGTGCAAGAGGTCGTCGTGGGCGTTCATTGTCAGCTGGTAATGATGGTAGTGGTAGTGGAGCATCAGGTGGTCGTGGGGATAAAAATATTCCACCTAAGTCTGGAGCTGTGGAGCCAGTTTCGTCGTCAGGCTACACAAGGCCTCGAACGCTCTCTTTTCTGGGAGTAGGAAAACCGCTTTTAAAGGCGGAGCAGCAACAGCAAGTTTTGGCTTACATTGCAGACTCAGCCTCTAGCTCTTTTGCCTCCTCTTCCGAAACTGGTAAATGTAAAAGCAGCGCGTCGCTTGTGGATGTTCACGGTCAGGGACAAGTCGCTTCCTTGTCCTCCTCAGCAAAAACTACAACAAGAGAGAAGGATGCAGCAGGCGACACAACGGGTCACTCCATGGAGCTCTTTACACATACCGTCCCTGGCTTAGAAAGTGAAACATTTAACAGGCCATGCCCATTACAAGTATATTCTGACATGGAGTGCACTGATGCACAGCCACAGCCAGAGTACTATGCTGCTCCTTTGACTCAGACCACCACATTGCCCTCTCAGGGTACAGATCCACAATCAGACCCTGATGAGACTATGTTGCCCCGCCACGAACGCTATACCACCGACCGACACAGTGACACAGACGAAGTTGCACACGAGCTCGAAGAGGAGGTAATAGATGACCCAGTTATTGACCCCGATTGGCAGCCATTGGGGGAACAGGGTGCAGGCGGCAGTAGTTCAGAAGCGGAGGTGGAGGAGGGGCCGCAGCAGGCATCAACATCGCAACAGGTTCCATCTGCCGGGCCCGTATCTGGACCAAAACGCGTGTCAAAGCCAAAACCTGTTGGAGCACAGCGTTGCCATCCGGTTAAAGCTCAGTCTGCAATCCCTGAAAAGGGATCAGAGTCTAGGAAGAGTGCAGTCTGGCATTTTTTTAAACAACATCCAACTGATCAGCGCAAAGTCATCTGTCAAAAATGTTCAACTAGCTTAAGCAGAGGTCAGAATCTGAAAAGTCTAAATACTAGTTGCATGCATAGACACTTAACCACCATGCATTCTCAAGCCTGGACTAACTACCAAACGTCCCTCAAGGTTGTAGCACCCTCGGCCAATGAAGCTAGTCAGCAACGCAACATCCCTTCCGTCACTGTAAGGCCACCATTTTCCGCACCACCGGCAGTATCTGTGCAGGTTTCTTTGCCAGCCAAAAGCAGTCAGGGTCAGGGAATCACCAGTTTTGTAGGAGGAAATATTGCATGTAGGGCACCGGCGGAAACAATACCGTCTCCAACCGTCTCTCAGTCTGCCATGTCCACCGGCACACCCGAAAGTTCCACGATCTACAGCTCTCCAGTCCAGCTCACCCTACATGAGACTCTGGTTAGAAAAAGGAAGTACTTATCCTCGCATCCGCGTACACAGGGTTTTAACGCCCACATAGCTAGACTAATCTCGTTAGAGATGATGCCCTACCGGTTAGTTGAAAGCGAAGCTTTCAAAGCCCTGATGGAGTACGCTGAACCACGATACGAGCTACCCAGTCGACACTTTTTTTCCAGAAAAGCCATCCCAGCCCTGCACCAGCATGTTAAACAGCGCATCGTCCATGCACTCAGGCAATCTGTGAGTACAAAGGTGCACCTGACTACAGATGCATGGACCAGTAGGCATGGCCAGGGACGTTATGTGTCCATCACGGCACACTGGGTGAATGTGGTGGATGCAGGGTCCACAGGCGACATCAATTTAGGGACAGTTGTGCCTAGCCCACGGTCTAGGAAACAGTTGGCTGTAGGCGTTCGCACCCCCTCCTCCTCCTCCTCGTCCTCCTGCAGAAGCTACAGCTCTTCCACAGAACGCAGTCGGCCAACCACTCCATCGGCAGATGACACTGTTGCACACCAGTTGTCCCATTATGGGCCAGCTACTGCCAAGCGTCAGCAGGCTGTATTGGCTATGAAGTGTTTGGGCGACAACAGACACACCGCGGAAGTTCTGTCCGAGTTCTTGCAACAAGAAACGCAGTCGTGGCTGGGCACAGTAGATCTTGAGGCAGGCAAGGTAGTGAGTGATAACGGAAGGAATTTCATGGCTGCCATCTCCCTTTCCCAACTGAAACACATTCCTTGCCTGGCTCACACCTTAAACCTGGTGGTGCAGTGCTTATTGAAAACTTATCCTGGGTTCTCCGACCTGCTCCTCAAAGTGCGTGCACTTTGCTCACATATCCGACGTTCGCCTGTACACGCCAGCCGTATGCAGACCTATCAGCGGTCTTTGAACCTTCCCCAGCATCGCCTAATCATAGACGTTGCAACAAGGTGGAACTCAACACTGCACATGCTTCAGAGACTGTGCGAACAGAGGCGTGCTGTTATTTATTTGTGGGAGGATACACGGGCAGGCAGTAGGATGGCAGACATGGAGTTGTCAGGTGTGCAGTGGTCGAAGATACAAGACATGTGTCAAGTCCTTCAGTGTTTTGAGGAATGCACACGGCTGGTTAGTGCAGACAACGCCGTAATAAGCATGAGCATCCCCCTAATGCGTCTGCTGATGCAAAGTTTGACGCACATAAAGGAGCAGGCGTCTGCACCAGAGGAAGAGGGAAGCCTTGATGACAGTCAGCCATTGTCTGGTCAGGGCAGTGTACAGGACGAGGTAGCGGGCGAAGAGGAGGTGGAGGACGAGGAGGATGATGGGGATGAGTATATTTTTAATGCGGAAACTTTCACGGGGGCACAGGAAATTGGTTGCGTGTCACGGCCGGGTTCTGGTTTTTTGAGGGACACAAGTGACGTAGATTTGCCTGCAACTGCCCCTCAACCAATCACAACCGGAGATTTGACAAGTGGAACTTTGGCCCACATGGCGGATTATGCCTTACGTATCCTACAAAGGGACACACGCATTACGAAAATGATGAACGATGACGATTACTGGTTGGCCTGCCTCCTTGATCCACGCTATAAAGGCAAATTGCAAAATGTTATGCCACATGAGAACTTGGAACTAATATTAGCAACCAAACAATCAACTCTTGTTGACCGTTTGCTTCAGGCATTCCCAGCACACAGCGCACGTGATCGTTCTCACACGAGCTCCAGGGGGCAGCAGACTAGGAGTGTTAGGGGTGCACACATCAGAAGTGGCGTTGGACAGAGGGGTTTTCTGACCAGGTTGTGGAGTGATTTTGCTATGACCGCAGACAGGACAGGTACTGCTGCATCAATTGAAAGTGACAGGAGACAACATTTGTCCAGTATGGTTACTAACTATTTTTCATCCCTTATCGATGTTCTCCCTCAACCGTCATTCCCATTTGATTACTGGGCCTCCAAATTAGACACCTGGCCAGAATTGGCAGAATATGCATTGCAGGAGCTTGCTTGCCCGGCAGCAAGTGTCCTATCAGAAAGAGTATTCAGTGCTGCAGGGTCAATATTAACCGAAAAAAGGACTCGTCTGGCTACCCAAAATGTTGACGATCTAACATTCATTAAAATGAACCACAACTGGATTTCAAAATCTTTTGCCCCACCTTGCCCGGCCGACACCTAGCTTTCCTATGAAAAGCTCTTGCCTGTGAATTACTTTTCTAATGTCTAATTTGCTGCTGCAGATTGTACAGCATACGACATGTTTACACCTCCCTAAATGGCCAAACTCCCCACACGGGGCCGTGGTATCGCGACTTGGCGCAAGCACCCGTGAGACTGCTGTTTGTCTGAAGAGGTGGGTGTGCTCGCTTTTGGTTGACGGCATTGCTACTGGGTCCCTCATAGTACAATGTAGTGTCTCTGGCGGTGGTGGTGCGCACCCAACGTCAGACACACCGTTGTAACATGAGTGGCCCTGGGGCGGTCCCGCCGGCCTCAAGAGAGTTCCCCCCTACCCCAGCTCAAACTGGGCTGTACTACGTGCAAAATTATGTCGCACAGCTCCACCAATCTTTAGTCTATTCGCTGACATCATTCAATGTCTGGCACTGACAATACAAATTTGTAGACATCTATGATGCAACTTAAAGTAGTCTGTGTCTGTGTCCTATATTGGCACCATTAAATAGTTACTGCCAAATTACTATGTCAGAAACACAGCAGATGAGCCCACCCCTGTACCTAAGTATGCCATCTTTTTTTTTGTTTTGGTTGTTTTGCGAGACATTAACATCTATTTATATTTTGGGAGTACTGGGACAGACACTCCTTGCACTACTCCTCCACTCAGCACCAAGCTGCCTGCCCGTGTATCCATGTAACCGCTGTAAAACTGCCATGAGCCTATTGTTTGTTATTTTAGGCCTTTGATAGCCTGTCTGCGGTCCCTACTCCTCCACTGACCACCAAGCTGCCTGCCCGTGTATCCATGTAACCGCTGTAAAACTGCCATGAGCCTATTGTTTGTTATTTTAGGCCTTTGAAGCCTTTCTGCGCTCCCTCCTTCCACTAGTCCTCCACTGACCAGACCACTGCTGCCCGTGTACCCCTGGAACCAATTTTAAAGTGCCTACAGCCAGCCCATTTTATTGTGTTAGGCCTTCGAAGCCTGTCTGCGGTCCATACTTCCACTAGTCCTCCACTGACCAGACCACTGCTGCCCGTGTACCCCTGGAACCAATTTTAAAGTGCCTACAGCCAGCCCATTTTATTGTGTTAGGCCTTCGAAGCCTGTCTGCGGTCCATACTTCCACTAGGCCTCCACTGACCAGACCACTGCTGCCCGTGTACCCCTGGAACCAATTTTAAAGTGCCTACAGCCAGCCCATTTTATTGTGTTAGGCCTTCGAAGCCTGTCTGCGGTCCCTCCTTCCACTAGGCCTCCACTGACCAGACCACTGCTGCCCGTGTACCCCTGGAACCAATTTTAAAGTGCCTACAGCCAGCCCATTTTATTGTGTTAGGCCTTCGAAGCCTGTCTGCGGTCCATACTTCCACTAGTCCTCCACTGACCAGACCACTGCTGCCCGTGTACCCCTGGAACCAATTTTAAAGTGCCTACAGCCAGCCCATTTTATTGTGTTAGGCCTTCGAAGCCTGTCTGCGGTCCATACTTCCACTAGGCCTCCACTGACCAGACCACTGCTGCCCGTGTACCCCTGGAACCAATTTTAAAGTGCCTACAGCCAGCCCATTTTATTGTGTTAGGCCTTCGAAGCCTGTCTGCGGTCCATACTTCCACTAGGCCTCCACTGACCAGACCACTGCTGCCCGTGTACCCCTGGAACCAATTTTAAAGTGCCTACAGCCAGCCCATTTTATTGTGTTAGGCCTTCGAAGCCTGTCTGCGGTCCCTCCTTCCACTAGGCCTCCACTGACCAGACCACTGCTGCCCGTGTACCCCTGGAACCAATTTTAAAGTGCCTACAGCCAGCCCATTTTATTGTGTTAGGCCTTCGAAGCCTGTCTGCGGTCCCTCCTTCCACTAGGCCTCCACTGACCAGACCACTGCTGCCCGTGTACCCCTGGAACCAATTTTAAAGTGCCTACAGCCAGCCCATTTTATTGTGTTAGGCCTTCGAAGCCTGTCTGCGGTCCATACTTCCACTAGGCCTCCACTGACCAGACCACTGCTGCCCGTGTACCCCTGGAACCAATTTTAAAGTGCCTACAGCCAGCCCATTTTATTGTGTTAGGCCTTCGAAGCCTGTCTGCGGTCCATACTTCCACTAGTCCTCCACTGACCAGACCACTGCTGCCCGTGTACCCCTGGAACCAATTTTAAAGTGCCTACAGCCAGCCCATTTTATTGTGTTAGGCCTTCGAAGCCTGTCTGCGGTCCATACTTCCACTAGGCCTCCACTGACCAGACCACTGCTGCCCGTGTACCCCTGGAACCAATTTTAAAGTGCCTACAGCCAGCCCATTTTATTGTGTTAGGCCTTCGAAGCCTGTCTGCGGTCCATACTTCCACTAGGCCTCCACTGACCAGACCACTGCTGCCCGTGTACCCCTGGAACCAATTTTAAAGTGCCTACAGCCAGCCCATTTTATTGTGTTAGGCCTTCGAAGCCTGTCTGCGGTCCCTCCTTCCACTAGGCCTCCACTGACCAGACCACTGCTGCCCGTGTACCCCTGGAACCAATTTTAAAGTGCCTACAGCCAGCCCATTTTATTGTGTTAGGCCTTCGAAGCCTGTCTGCGGTCCCTCCTTCCACTAGGCCTCCACTGACCAGACCACTGCTGCCCGTGTACCCCTGGAACCAATTTTAAAGTGCCTACAGCCAGCCCATTTTATTGTGTTAGGCCTTCGAAGCCTGTCTGCGGTCCATACTTTAAATACTCCTCCACTCACCACCAAGCTGCCTGCCCGTGTATCCATGTAACCGCTGTAAAACTGCCATGAGCCTATTGTTTGTTATGTTAGGCCTTTGATAGCCTGTCT
Organism: Ranitomeya variabilis; assembly: GCF_051348905.1. Taxonomy (NCBI): domain Eukaryota; kingdom Metazoa; phylum Chordata; class Amphibia; order Anura; family Dendrobatidae; genus Ranitomeya; species Ranitomeya variabilis. The sequence goes on from NC_135236.1 coordinate 530,377,524, forward strand.
GCGGTCCTTACTTTAAATACTCCTCCACTCACCACCTAGCTGCCTGTGTATCCATGTAACCGATGTAAAACTGCCATGACTGCCTACTGTTTGTTATTTTAGGCCTTTGATAGCCTGTCTGCGGCCCCTACTTGCAATACTCCTCCACTGACCACAATGCTGCCTGGAGTGCCTGCCTGTGTATCCATGTAACCGATGTAAAACTGCCATGACTGCCTACTGTTTGTTATTTTAGGCCTTTGATAGCCTGTCTGCGGCCCCTACTTGCAATACTCCTCCACTGAGCACAATGCTGCCTGGAGTGCCTGCCTGTGTATCCATGTAACCGATGTAAAACTGCCATGACTGCCTACTGTTTGTTATTTTAGGCCTTTGATAGCCTGTCTGCAGCCCCTACTTGCAATACTCCTCCACTGACCACACCAATGCTGCCCGTGTACCCCTGGAACCTATTTAAAAGTTCATAGAGCCTAGTTATATATTTTATTTACTATTAATAAGGCCATGATGGACTACGCTGTACCACGCTACAAGCTAACCAGTCGACACTTCTTTTGCGAGAAAAGCCATCCCAACCCTCCACCAGCATGTAGAAGACCGCATTGTCCATGCACTCTGGCAATCTGTGAGTACAAAGGTGCACCTGACAACAGACGCATGGACCTGTAGGCATGGCCACGGAAGATTACGTGTCCATTACGGCGCAATGGGTTAATGTGGTGGATGCATGGTCCACAGGGGACAGCCTACTAAGTCTGTCTGCAGTCCCTAATTCAAATTGTCCTCCACTGTCTAAATCGGAACTTCCACCTTCTGGCTTTCGGCCTATAGTATCAGAAATTAAACTGCATTTGGCCTTCAACTTTGGTTAGGGCCTACTAACGGCTTCTGCCCCTCCCTGGTGTTGTCCTCAACTAAATAAAGCTGAGCTTCAACCTTCCGGCTCTCATTAAGTGGTTTTTAAAAAAAAATGGTGGTTAGGGCCTACTAACGGCTTCTGCCCCTCCCTGGTGTTGTCCTCAACTAAATAAAGCTGAGCTTCAACCTTCCGGCTCTCATTAAGTGGTTTTAAAAAAAAAAAAAATGGTGGTTAGGGCCTACTAACGGCTTCTGCCCCTCCCTGGTGTTGTCCTCAACTAAATAAAGCTGAGCTTCAACCTTCCGGCTCTCATTAAGTGGTTTTAAAAAAAAAATGGTGGTTAGGGCCTACTAACGGCTTCTGCCCCTCCCTGGTGTTGTCCTCAACTAAATAAAGCTGAGCTTCAACCTTCCGGCTCTCATTATGTGGTTTTAAAAAAAAAATGGTGGTTAGGGCCTACTAACGGCTTCTGCCCCTCCCTGGTGTTGTCCTCAACTAAATAAAGCTGAGCTTCAACCTTCCGGCTCTCATTAAGTGGTTTTAAAAAAAAAATGGTGGTTAGGGCCTACTAACGGCTTCTGCCCCTCCCTGGTGTTGTCCTCAACTAAATAAAGCTGAGCTTCAACCTTCCGGCTCTCATTAAGTGGTTTTAAAAAAAAAATGGTGGTTAGGGCCTACTAACGGCTTCTGCCCCTCCCTGGTGTTGTCCTCAACTAAATAAAGCTGAGCTTCAACCTTCCGGCTCTCATTATGTGGTTTTAAAAAAAAAAAAAATGGTGGTTAGGGCCTACTAACGGCTTCTGCCCCTCCCTGGTGTTGTCCTCAACTAAATAAAGCTGAGCTTCAACCTTCCGGCTCTCATTAAGTGGTTTTAAAAAAAAAATGGTGGTTAGGGCCTACTAACGGCTTCTGCCCCTCCCTGGTGTTGTCCTCAACTAAATAAAGCTGAGCTTCAACCTTCCGGCTCTCATTATGTGGTTTTAAAAAAAAAATGGTGGTTAGGGCCTACTAACGGCTTCTGCCCCTCCCTGGTGTTGTCCTCAACTAAATAAAGCTGAGCTTCAACCTTCCGGCTCTCATTAAGTGGTTTTAAAAAAAAAAAAAATGGTGGTTAGGGCCTACTAACGGCTTCTGCCCCTCCCTGGTGTTGCCCTCAACTAAATAAAGCTGAGCTTCAACCTTCTGCTCCAAATTACCATTTTAAAAAATGCAATAGGCTTTTCCGGCCTACTAAAGGTGTCTGCCCCTCCCTGGTGTTGTCCTCAACTGAACAAAGCTGAGCTTCCACATTCTGGCTTTCGCCCTATACTATCAGATATTAAACTGCATTTGGCCTACTAGTGTGGTTAGGCCCTTGAAACAGTGTCTGCTGCTCTTGGGTTTGCTACTCCACTGAACAAAGCAATGCCGCCTGTTTAGTCCTGTTACCAATTTTGAACTGCATGTAGCCTACTTTATTCTTTGGCCCTATATCTGTTTCCTCCTCATCCTGCCCATTGCCCAGCCACTGCTAAATGAGTCTGCTGGTACATTGACCTAGACCACTACATTCCCCTTGTACTCTACACAGCCAGAATCTGACCCTGCTGAAAGTAAGGTTCCCCTTCCCGCATGTTATACCACCTTACACAGGGACAAAGAGGAAGGTGCAGATGAAAGTGCAGGTTCCTTCATCAGGTGGGGGGGCATACTCGTTGGCGACGTCACTGGCACAGGGCCCCTCAGAGTACGCAAAAGTGTCGCTGCTGGTGGGAGGCGCCCCCGCCATGCAAACACACCGCCGTACTTTGAGGGGCCCTGTGCCAGTGGCAATGCGAACGAGTGGGCCCCCCCTGCTTGCTCAGGATCACAGCACTTGCAACTTTTAAATACTTACCTTTCCCTGCAACACCGCCGTGACGTAGTCCGCATTTCCTGGGCCCACGAAAAACTTGAGCCAGCCCTACTCCCCCCACAACTTTCCCCCAATTCCTTATGCCCAACTATTATTATACAGTTAATTAAGATTGGCAAGCTTCAGAAACAAGAATGGATGTTTTTGGCATTAAAATGGGCACTGTAGGTGTTTTCCTGGCCTCCACTCACTGCCGACTATGCTTCCCCATTGACTTGCATTGGGTTTCGTGTTTCGGTCGATCCCCGACTTTTAGCGATAATCGGCCGACTGCACTCGACTCGACTCTGGACAAAATCGGGTTTCCCAAAACCCTACTCGATCTTAAAAAAATGAAAGTCGCTCAACCCTAGTGGCAACTATAATTATCCTCATTTCCCAGTGAGGGCAGCTGGTGTCTGTAGACCAGAATCATGGGCCGTAGACCTGGATCACTTCTGATTTATTATGGCTTTCCAAAATATTGTCTGTCGGTAAGTATTGGATAAGCTGTCCAGGAGAATAAAGTGAAGCCCCCCCATCGCCCTTTCACATGCCCTTCTCCGTACTGATTGTCTCTATGCTGCCAACAGCCCCAGTGCCCAGGGGCTCGTGGTGGTGACTGGCAGACTGTGCATGGCATGCAGAGTGGCGCTGGTGGCAGGCTGGCTGCCTGTGTGTGCCGGCTGTGACTGTCGGCAGCAGCCCCCACACTGCAGCAGTGCTGGGGAGAGGAGCGGTGCTGGGGAGAGGAGCGGTGCTGCTGACGCAGAGACGAGCCGGAGAGGAGGAGCCTACGCCCAATGCAGCAGCATCTGCCCGTACCCAGCACCAGCCACGGTCGCCAGCACCGCATCCTCCTGCCAGCGAGCTGCGGGCAGCAGTGGGCGCGGTGACCTGTTGGGCAGCATGTGCTAGGAGTGCCGCCCAGCCCCTGGCATCGTCTCTAGCGCATTCTCTGCACACAGTAGTATCGGGCAGTGGCATGGCGTGCCCCGGGCAGCTCCCTCTCCTCCTCTGCTAGAGGCTGCTGGAACGATCATGGCTGCTGCTCTTATTCTGTCTGCCTTTCAGAAAAGTACCCGGGCTGTAAATGGAGGAGGACATTGATACCCGCAAGATTAACAACAGTTTCCTGCGCGATCACAGCTATGCAACAGAAGGTGAGTGGCAGCCAAGATCCGCAGGGTGCGCAGTGCAGTCCGGTGCGGCTCTATGGAGGGCTCTGCATCCTGCCATACTGGATGTGACCAGCACAGAGGCCTCACATTATAGTGCATCTCTGTGATCTGTGCCATCCAGTGGAGGTGGGGAAGCCATTAGATGTCCTTTCATAGACATCCGCCTTCTTGGCCCATAGCCCTGCACCAGCAGTAGCCCTTTATATAGGGGACCGCACGGGAATAGTTACTGTATGGTTGGTCTGTAGGAACTTGAATCGTTTGCTACGGCAGACTGCAGCAGCCATAAGAGGCTTTGACTTGTGCTCTCTTGGGATTAATAGAACATGTCTGTTGTAGAATTGAAAGTGGAACTACTTGAACTGTCCTTAATGTTGCTTCAAGTATAGAATTCTCCTGCTTAGCTGGAGGTCTGACTGGTCACCCATTTGATTTACCTTAGATGGTCCAATACCAGGTCCATATCTATGTCCAGCCTTAGGAGCACATACACTGGGTGATCATGGCCCACTACCTCTGACTGACAGGTCCATATCTATGTCCAGCCTTAGGAGCACATACACTGGGTGATCATGGTCCACTACCTCCGACTGACAGGTCCATATCTATGTCCAGCCTTAGGAGCACATACACTGGGTGATCATGGTCCACTACGTCTGACTGACAGGTCCATATCTATGTCCAGCCTTAGGAGCACATACACTGGGTGATCATGGTCCACTACCTCTGACTGACAGGTCCATATCTATGTCCAGCCTTAGGAGCACATACACTGGGTGATCATGGTCCACTACCTCCGACTGACAGGTCCATATCTATGTCCAGCCTTAGGAGCACATACACTGGGTGATCATGGTCCACTACCTCCGACTGACAGGTCCATATCTATGTCCAGCCTTAGGAGCACATACACTGGGTGATCATGGTCCACTACCTCCGACTGACAGGTCCATATCTATGTCCAGCCTTAGGAGCACATACACTGGGTGATCATGGTCCACTACCTCTGACTGACAGGTCCATATCTATGTCCAGCCTTAGGAGCACATACACTGGGTGATCATGGTCCACTACCTCTGACAGGTCCATATCTATGTCCAGCCTCAGGAGCACATACACTGGGTGATCATGGTCCACTACCTCTGACAGGTCCATATCTATGTCCAGCCTCAGGAGCACATACACTGGGTGATCATGGTCCACTACCTCCGACTGACGGTCCATATCTATGTCCAGCCTCAGGAGCACATACACTGGGTGATCATGGTCCACTACCTCTGACTGACAGGTCCATATCTATGTCCAGTCTTAGGAGCACATACACTGGGTGATCATGGTCCACTACCTCCGACTGACAGGTCCATATCTATGTCCAGTCTTAGGAGCACATACACTGGGTGATCATGGTCCACTACCTCTGACTGACAGGTCCATATCTATGTCCAGCCTTAGGAGCACATACACTGGGTGATCATGGTCCACTACCTCCGACTGACAGGTCCATATCTATGTCCAGTCTTAGGAGCACATACACTGGGTGATCACTTGCCATGAACCTTGTGTGTCCACAGACTCGTCAACCTACTGAAACCCATCCTTCTAGAACGATGACTGAAAAGTGATGAGATAATTGAGACATTTCACTTTTATCATAATAGCTGTTATAGTGAATTTTTTTCTTTTGGTGTTAAATTACAGAAGGTTTTCACTATTCAGTGTAGGTGGGGACTTCACTTTACAGTCTATTTTTGTGGGTGGTGTCTTATGTCTGGTAATGGGCTTTGTTCATGAAGGGAGTACAGAATGGGTTAATGTCAGGGAGGTAGCTTGGGAATGGTGAGCCATACTATTTTATGGCAAACCTAAAAGAATGTTGTATTTTACCAATCTAACCATTTCCATCAAGGATACCTGCAGCCTGCGTGGTGTTCCTAGGCCAGGTGTATACCTTGTGCATGGTGTGACTACCTGTTAAGATAAGGAAGCCATGGGATGGGAGACTACAGCTTTTGGATAAGAGGGGTCTCTGGTATTTGGCATAAAAATGCAGATGAATGTAATCCCCAAATACTTATTGCCTCTTAATGACAGTAAATGGTCATCATCTCTATTGACCCTTTGGTTGCCTCTATAGCTTCCAGCTTATATCTGCTTACAGGAAGGGTCTGCTGGTTCTAATAAGTTAAATCCTTAATGACCAGATGCATTCATCTAATGAAGGCAGCAGTTGTCCCATTCATTAGCCTTTTGCCTACATGTCATTCACTGGAGGAGAAAATGTATTTGTAGAATTTCAGAATATTACTTCCAGCCTGGGTCTTTCACAGGGTGTGGTGAACAAATGAATGTCAGGACTGCCCTCCATTCCTCACTACGTCTTTATTCCACCCTTAGCTTTTGAGTCTTCTTTAGACCTATAACCATTGTTACTGGACATAGTCAGTGTATACCTTGGCCATCTATTTCCATTAGTATAGTTATTGGCCAGTGAAGGATCAGATGGTGGTCAGTCACACGACTGCTCCGCATCAGTGTGGCCACCTGTCACTTGGCCAGAGACTTCTCCTATCTGAGATGGTTCTGCTGCAGTTCAAAGATTAACATTTCAGGCTTTGACCATTAGTTATATAGGAAATTGAATTGCATTTTTTTACCCTTTTTTGACATTCCTATTAAGAGCATTATATTGATAGTGTAAATCTATGGGGGTTCAGCGTAAGGATTGATCATTTTTCACACATGGGTGTGGTTGTGGTGGAAAAGCATTTAGTGTTAATTTTTCTTCTGCCATGTAGTACATGGCAATGCTCGGCTGACGATTATAAATCTGTTAGTTTTCTGCTCTCCTTTGGAGGTTGAGCGAGCCAGTAACCACTGCAGCATGCCCTGACTCCAGTGATGGGCGCCCAGGGACCAGCATGTGCTATACTTAGCCGTGGCATGTAGTGCAAGGAATGCTGTCTTCATCATACTGGCATCCATTTGTCTTGTCGGTGTACTACAACAGCTAATTTACTCATCCGTCCAATATCTGCCCGGACGTCTCTATACTGTAATCAGGAACCGCAGTCATCTCGAATATGCTGATGGAGGATGCAAGCAATGAGCGGCGTCCTACATGAGAGCAGGAAGGGGACTGTCAGGAAAAATAGACCATCGATATTCTCTATATTATCCACGCGTTTTGTGTATTACTCCATCTCTTTGTGTGGAGAAGTCAGCAGGAAGCCACGTGTTGGGAAGATAAATCTGAATGGTGCAGGTTCACACCCATGCTGTTTATACTAACACTTTTCCAGTCTCCGTTTCACTAAAGCTAATTAGTAAAGGTAACGCTGCCTAGAGGATTCATGTAATATTTCAGTCTCGCATGTGTGATGGAAAGCAGATCTATCCAGGATCACGGTCATCTGTAAGGCAACAAGATATCTCATTCTAAGAATTGTCACGTTATGGATACCTTACAAAAATGGTCTTTGTCACTTCTGGTGCATACAGCGGTGTCTTGTTAACCATTACATGTGTACTTTTTACCGGCCATGTTTGGACTGCAAGCATTCCACACCATTAGTCTTCTACTCTGACGTTGTGATGGCTATTAGCAGTGATTCTCCTTTAGATTTTCACATTGAGCATCTTCTTTTAGAATCAATCAGGAAATCACTTGTTAACTAATGTCCTTGAGTCGTTCTTTTTGTACAAGGCGGTGAATCTGGCTAATTATCGATGGGCAAGCTAAGACACGCCTAACCGATGCTATGGTGCCCGAAATGAGGGTTACCCACTTGGATGCGAGAACATTGCATCTTTTTGTAAGCTGTGCCTGCAACACTTTGCTCTTCTATGTACCCCACCACTTTTGTACTATTCTCACTGGGGAAATTAAAGGGGATTACTTGACTTGGAAATTCATGTCCTTTTCTTTAGGTTATCAATAACAGATCGGTGGAGGTCCTACACCCAGAACCCCTACTGATTTAACTATGTGCAGCTATGGCAATGGTTGGATGTAGACTGTGTATGGAGCTATAACAGCACCGCTCCGTATCTCTGTTCCTTCTCTCTTTAGTTGGAGCTGAGCTGAAGCGCCTGAGGGTCGGTACTGGTTAGCATCAGAGCTGTCTGAATTTGGTTTACAAATGGACGGAACGGCAAATAGCTCATGTGTGGTGGTTCCCTGGTATCTATTTGTTATTGGTGACCTAAACCTTGGGCAATCCCCTTAGGTTGACGTTCCATCAGAGCTTGTCAGGTATCCCTTGTTCTGGAGATACAACGGTTTCATTGACTGACCTTTGATGGGCCAGCACCTGCTGATCCTGTAGTAAACTATTACACCTTACAACAGGTTGACACGTTTTGTTAAAAACAACAATTTTATGGAGCATGTAGCAATGTATAGGACATATCTATGTCCTCCATCTTTTAGATCCATTTTTAAGGATATAGGAATAGACATGTGATTTTAGCGCAGACTAAAGCCTTGTATTGTGTCCATGATTGTGATGGTTATTGCTCCAGAGAGCTGACAGACTGGCACAGTCACGGTGTGTTATCACGCTGTGCTGAAAGCTTCATTGCATGTAAATACATCAGACCTGTAGGGTTTATATGGTCCCGTGATGGGGGGGGTCTTCCATGTTGCTTCTCTTCTGATTGCTTTGTGGAACTTTGGCCTCTGTGGGTAGGACGTGCGTGCCAGCTGTCTGAGTTCAGCAACTTTTTGGCCCAGAGGCTTACTCTCCGAGAGCATTCTAATATAATGCAAATTCCCTATTGATCCAGAGCCCTTCATTTTGGCTACAATGGAATTTTCATTAATGAACATCCCCTGAATGGTCACATTGGATCAAAACAATTATCCCTGGCCAGGAACTAATTACAGTTGCCTTTAGCTGACACGCATGGCTTATTTGAATAATAGATTTGGTGCAGGATTTTGCTCGTCGATTCTCCGTACTTAAATGCTGCGGACAGAAATCATAGACTCCTATAAAATCAGTTTGGCATGTGGAACGTTCCATTGTCGGGAGATAATTTAGATTGCTTTTTTGTGAAGTATTACATGAACCATTTAAAGCGTACCCATCAGTCTACTTTTCAGTAAAATAATCTGCCATGTTATACTCATTAATTACATTGCACATTGTAATTGGGGTCACCGTTTTAATTTGACTGCTTCACTTGCATGCCATGGTTTGCTAACTTATAGATAAAGGTGGCAAGTGATTGCCACTCGGGCAAAGAAAGTGAGAAAATTCTTGATCCAGTAATCTTACAGGCACTGTCAGATGGCTGTATAACACGGACATTGATCGCAATGCTCGGACTGGCCGGTGGCTCTCCTTACCCAAGCATGACGGCTTCATTTATTTCTGTGCAGCTGTCACACTTTTGGTAGGAGAGCCGCTGGCCAGTCTGAGCATTGTGATGCGATCGTTGTCCATGTTTTATGGCCGTCTGACTGCGCCCTAACTTGCTTTCACTGGAGAACCCCTTTATCACCTATCCACAGGCTATCTTACCCACGAATTTGGCAGAAATGGGAACTATTGTCTCTGATGGGGACCTGTTATCTCCAAATAGAATGGAGCGACAGATTGAATTCCTGACCACAGCCCATTCTCTATGTTCCTGCTGGAAAATAATTAGTAAAGTGCTTGGCAGCCCTATAAGGAATGAATGGAGTAGCAGGAAAGCATGCAAACTACTGCTCCATTCTATCAAAGGTAAAAGTACTCCTTTCTGCTGACCAGTGGGGGTCCGACTGGGACCACTAGGATCCCCCATATAGCATTAACTTATCACTTATCTCTGGGATAGGTGAAAGCTTGTTTTCACTGGACATTCTCTTTAATGCTAATATGTACCATGAGATAAATGGAGTATTTGCCAATGCCCAACCTTTAAGATTAGTAGTAGTTTTAAGGGGGAAAAAAAAGTGCGATGTTGGCTGGGTGGGCTAGGTTGACCAGTTTTCAACCATCTCTCCCAATATGTGACGGTAAGCTTGAAGGCATCGGTGCAATTTTTATTAAAGGATAATATTTTCTACAGATGCCAGTGATGATGTCCCTCGGCACTGGTGTCCTTTGCAGTTTGAAAGGTTGCCATCTTGGTAAGCCCAAATGATGACCATTGACTTAATTGGGTGCTATTGAATACTTCCTTACTGCCATACAGAATTCTAAATCCATCTGGGATGGTGTCTGGACAGAATGATGACCTCTACCAGAGTTGCCCAAGCTAGCCAGCCTTATCAGGACAAGGGCTTCTATTCTTCTTAGCTCAGTTCCTATATTGTACCATTGGTTGCTGTAGAAATGAGGTTCTCCATTTCAGGTTTACACCACATCCTTTGTTCTTTGAAATTATTTGTATGTCTTGTTTTAAGTGCCCGTTGTGTTATATTTCGGACTTGACCCTCTTTCTTCCATATTCGTGACACCGAGATGCTCTACTTCATGTGCCATCATTTCTGTACTGACTGAACTGCGCTCTTCATATTTGACGTTCTTGATCCTTTTTAGATGCGGTTCTTGTCTGACAGCTTTTTTGTATAAAAGTATATGTGTAATGTTTTCTCATTATAAAAGATAAGTGTCTGTTTACCCATGTAGTGTAGAATTTGTTCATTGAGAGATTACCAGTAAAATGTGTGTGTGGGAAAATGTTGGCTCTTGTATCCTAATTTATACTGGGGTGTAATGTGAGGACTATGCTGCCGTTATAGTTTGCAGTATGTGCAGAACCACCATCAAAGCAAGGTATGTGCAAGCTAATTTTTGTACAGCCTACATACTAGGTGGCCAGTTTTAATGTAATTACATAAATGGCAAAAGGAGTGAACGCCATCTACACAATTTTATATTAAAATATTGGAAACAGCTAAATCAATAGTTCAAGCGAATATAAGAAACTTTTGTAATATATTTATCAGAAAAATGTGCTTTTTTTTGTTCTCTTATAAACCACTTCTCCTCGCTTCTGCCTCCTGAATTCTGCGTTGTTTGTGAAAAAGCTTTTTCTTCTTGGTCAAAGCAGGAATCCCAGCCACACAGTGAGGCGTAAATGGAACTTATAACCTATGGTGATTAAAGGGAGGCGCAGAAATGAGGAGTGCTTCGGACAGTGATTTCAAACAACTACAACCCCTGGCAAAAATTATGGAATCGCCGGCCTTGGAGGATGTTCATTCAGTTGTTTAATTTTGCAGAAAAAAAAGCAGATCACAGACATGGCACAAAACTAAAGTCATTTCAAATGGCAACTTTCTGGCTTTAAGAAACACTAAAATAAATCAAAACAAAAAATGTGGTAGTCAGTAAAGGTTACTTTTTTAACCAAGCATAGGGGAAAAATTATAGAATCACTCAATTCTGAGGAAAAAAATATGGAATCATGAAAAACAAACAAATAAAAAAACTCCAACACATCACTAGTATTTTGTTGCACCACCTCTGGCTTTTATAAAAGCTTGCAGCCTCTGAGGCATGGACTTAATGAGTGTCAAACAGGACTCTTCATCAATCTGGCTCCAACTTTCTCTGATTGCTGTTGCCAGATCAGCTTTGCAGGTTGGAGCCTTGTCACGGACCATTTTCTTCAACTTCCACCAAAGATTTTCAATTGGATTGAGATCCGGACTATTTGCAGGCCATGACATTGACCTTATGTGTCTTTTATCAAGGAATGTTTTCACAGTTTTTGCTCTATGGCAGGATGCATTATCATCTTGAAAAATGATTTCATCATCCCCAAACATCCTTTCTTATGATGGGATAAGGAAAGTGTCCAAAATATCAACATAAACTTGTGCACTTATTGAAGATGTAATGACCGCCATCTCCCCAGTGCCTTTACCTGACATACAGCCCCATATCATCAATGACTGGAAATTTGCATGTTCTCTTCAGGCAGTCATCTTTATAAATCTCATTGGAATGGCACCAAACAAAAGTTCCAGCATCATCACCTTGCCCAGTGCAGATTTGTGATTCATCACTGAATATGACTTTCATCCAGTCATCCACAGTCCACGATTGCTTTTCCTTAGCCCATTGCAACCTTGTTTTTTCCTGTTTAGGTGTTAATGATGGCTTTCGTTTAGCTTTTCAGTATGTAAATCCCGTTTCCTTTAGGCGGTTTCTAAGGTTATGTGCACACGATGTGGAATGGGGTGCATAATTTTCTGCACAAAATCCGCATCTCCTGGCAGAAACCGCAGGTGCAGATTTGATACGTAGTTTATGCGGATTTTGTTCGTTTTTTATGCGGAATTGGTGTGGATTTTCTGTGGTTTTTACCACTGCGGATTTCTATAATGGAAGGGTGCAGAAATGCTGCAGATCCGCACAAAAGAAGTGACATGCACTTCTTTTAAATCCGCAGCGTTTCCGCGTGGATTTTTCCACACCATGTGCACAGCTATTTTATTTCCCATTGATTTACATTGTACTGTAAATCACAGTGCGGATCTGCAGCCTTTCTGCGCGGCAAAGTCCGCTGCGGATCCGCACTAAATCCACATCGTGTGCACATAGCCTTACAGTTCGGTCACAGACATTGACTCCAGTTTCCACCCATTCGTTCCTCATTTGTTTTGCTGTGCATTTCCTGTTTTGGAGACATATTGCTTTAAGTTTCCGGTCTTGACGCTTTGATGTCTTCCTTGTTCTACCAGTATGTTTGCCTTTAACAACCTTCCCATGTTGTTTGTATTTGGTCCAGATTTTAGGCACAGCTGACTGTGAACAGCCAACATCTTTTGCAACATTGCGTGATGATTTACCCTCTTTTAAGAGTTTGATAATCCTCTCCTTTGTTTCAATTGACATCTCTCGTATTGGAGCCATGATTCATGTCAGTCCACTTCGTGCAGTTGCTCTCCAAGGTGTGATCACTAGTTTTTAGATGCAGACTAACTAGCCCAGCGGTTCTCAACCTGGGGGTCGCGACCCCGAGGGGGGTCGAACGACCAAAACACAGGGGTCGCCACCTCTCTCACCTCCCCATCCACCTTCCCCCGTATGCCTGGACTGCTAGCTTTACTCCCGGCATAGCTTTGGGATCCCAGCAGGAAAATGAATCGATCGCGCATCGGATCTAGGGAGATACCAACTTCCGACGTCCCCCCTTCTTGTTTGGTGCAGCCAGGACAGATCCGGAATCTGTGGCACGTATCTGGCAACGGAATCCAGGGATGCAGGAAGAACGCGGCTGCCGGCATCGGTAATCGGCTTGAAGGGCTGCGGAAGAGCACGCCATAAAGGAGCCGTTCGGTACCCAGCAGTGATCCGCCGCCATCACTGTGTTACAGTGTGCCCCCGGACAGACACCTCCCCCATCCCCTCCGGAGTAACAAGTAAGACTCCCAGACATTGGGAACCTACCAGTTATTTTTGTGGCTCAATAACTGGTCATTTAAAGCAGAATGTCCTATTTTATACTTTTATGCACTGACTGTGGGCTAGGGGGGAACTGGATGAATCTGGACTCTGGAGGGAGGCTTTCTATGAAAAATGTGCCCAGGAGCTGAGGGATGGAGCTTGCTGACCCAGCTATAGGAAACCTAAAAGAAGTGACAAATGGAGAATTATCCCTGTAATAAGGAAGGATGTCTAATTAAGGGGGGGGGGACGCTCCACAATCCATAACATCGCATTACGTGTGTCCGGCGCCGGACACACGTAATGCGATGTTATGGATTGTGGAGCTGCCAAGAAGATTATAAAGATGAATTTCTGAGCATTCCTGAGGATGAAGAAGATAAGAAAAGATGTATAAGGATGCTATTCACTGCACCCACAAGGTAATGGCAGCAGCTTCATAGGCTCAAAGGGGGTGACAGGTGCGCTTTAAGCATGTGAATACGGCCCCCTGGTCATAGTAACAGGTGTGTAATAGAAAACAACACAGGGAATAGTAAATAATAGGAAACTTTAACAAGCTCTTTAGACGCGACCATCTTTTATTTTTTTTTTAGGAAACCGTCTCATGACAATGAATCGTGTAGAAAAGAATATTAAGAAAAGAAAATACACTGAGGATTTCTTGCAGTATGGTTTTACCTCCATAATTTCAGCAGGAATTGAGAAACCACAATGTGTTATTTGTACTGAAGTTCTCTCAGCTGAATCTATGAAGCCGAACAAACTAAAACGGCATTTTGATAGCAAGCATCCACTCTTTGCTAGCAAGGATATCAGCTATTTTAGAAGCAAAGCTGATGGACTCAAGAAATCTAGATTTGACACTGGTGGCCAGTACCATAAACACAATGTAGCAGCTGTTGAAGCGTCATATTTGGTGGCACTCAGAATTGCCAGAGCTATGAAACCTCACACCATTGGTGAGGATTTACTGTTGCCAGCTGCAAAAGACATAGTTCGAGTGATAATTGGAAATGAATATGTTCAGAAATTGAATGCGATTTCCTTATCTAATGACACTGTCCGCAGAAGAATAGAGGACATGTCTGCTGATATTCTTGATCAGGTGATCCAGGAAATTAAATCTGCACCACTACCAATATTCAGTATCCAGCTTGACGAATCTACAGACGTGGCAAACTGTGCACAGTTGTTGGTTTACGCAAGGTATATTAATGATGGCGACTTTAAAGATGAGTTTCTTTTTTGCAAACCGCTTGAAACAACAACAACTGCACATGATATTTTTGATGCAGTTGGTTCTTTTCTAAAAGCGCATAACATCTCCTGGGAAAAGGTTTGCGGTGTATGCACAGATGGTGCTCCTGCTATGCTAGGATGTCGCTCAGGATTTCAGCGTTTGGTACAAAATGAATCGCCAAAAGCAATCGGAACACACTGTATGATACATCGCCAAATATTAGCGACTAAGACACTGCCGCAAGATTTACAAGAAGTAATGAAAAGCGTCATAACATGTGTCAATTTTGTTAAGTCGAGCGCCTTAAACAGTCGGCTGTTTTGCCAACTGTGCAACGATCTAGATGCGCCAAACAATGCTCTGTTATTTCACACTGAAGTCAGATGGTTGTCAAGAGGAAAAGTTTTAAAACGTGTCTTTGAGCTTCGTGAGGAACTGAAAACGTTTTTTAATCAGAATTATTCGAAGCATTGTTTAGCGATAAAACTGAGCTGCAGAAAATAGCTTACTTGGTGGACATCTTTGTCATCTTGAATGACTTAAATTTATCACTGCAAGGACCAAATGCAACGTGCCTCGATTTGTCTGAAAAAATGAGATCATTCCAAATGAAACTTCAGCTTTGGAAAGATAAATTGGATAAAAAAATTTTTTACATGTTTCCTACATTATCTGCCTTCTTTGAGGAACATGACATTGAGCCAGACAACAAAATTATGATGATATCTTCTGTGAAAGAACATTTGCACATGTTTTCAGAGGAAATTTCATCATACTTTCCTAATCTACCTGACACCCCATTTGCACTTGCCAGAAGTCCATTCACAGTGAAAGTTGAAGATGTTCCGGAGACAGCGCAAGAAGAGTTCATCGACCTAATTAACAATGATGCAGCGAGAACAGATTTCTCTACAATGCCACTGACAAAATTCTGGATTAAGAGTTTACAGTTATATCCTATTCTGTCTGAGACTGTGCTGCGCCTTCTTCTTCCTTTTCCAACAACATATCTTTGCGAAACAGGGTTTTCCAGATTGCTGGTAATCAAGTCTAAATACCGAAGTAGACTTGTTGTGGAAAATGATCTTCGCTGTGCCCTTGCAAAGACTGCCCCAAGAATTTCTGAATTGGTAAGTAAGAAGCAACCACAACGATCTCACTGAATTTGGCAGCATACTGTAGCAAAATATTGCACTGTTGTTTACTGTTATATTTAAACCCATGGTATGCCATGGTGAAATGTTATTTATTGGAATTCGTAATAAATATTTCTCAACATATACAGTTAGGTCCATATATATTTAGACAGAGACAACATTTTTCTAATTTTGGTTATAGACATTACCACAATGAATTTTAACCAAAACAATTCAGATGCAGTTGACTTTCAGCTTTCATTTGAGGGTATCCACATTAAAATTGGATGAAGGGTTAAGGAGTTTCAGCTACTTAACATGTGCCACCCTGTTTTTAAAGGGACCAAAAGTAATTGGACAGATTCAATAATTTTAAATGAAATGTTCATTATTAATACTTGGTTGAAAACCCTTCGTTGGGAATGACTGCCTGAAGTCTTGAACTCATGGACATCACCAGACACTATGTTTCCTCCTTTTTGATGCTCTGCCAGGCCTTCACTGCAGTGGTTTTCAGTTGCTGTTTGTTTGTGGGCCTTTCTGTCTGAAGTTTAGTCTTTAACAAGTGAAATGCATGCTCAATTGGGTTGAGATCAGGTGACTGACTTGGCCATTCAAGAATATTCCACTTCTTTGCTTTAATAAACTCCTGGGTTGCTTTGGCTTTATGTTTTGGGTCATTGTCCATCTGTAGTATGAAACGACGACCAATCAGTTTGGCTGCATTTGGCTGGATCTGAGCACACAGTATGTCTCTGAATACCTCAGAATTCATTCGGCTGCTTCTGTCCTGTGTCACATCATCAATAAACACTAGTGACCCAGTGCCACTGGCAGCCATGCATGCCCAAGCCATCACACTGCCTCCACCATGTTTTACAGATGATGTGGTATGCTTTGGATCATGAGCTGTACCACGCCTTCGCCATACTTTTCTCTTGCCATCATTCTGGTAGAGGTTGATCTTTGTTTCATCTGTCCAAAGAATGTTATTCCAGAACTGTGCTGGCTTTTTGAGATGTTTTTTAGCAAAGTCCAGTTTAGCCTTTTTATTCTTGATGCTTATGAGTGGCTTGCACCGTGCAGTGAACCCTCTGTATTTACTTTCATGCAGTCTTCTCTTTATGGTAGATTTGGATATTGATACGCCGACCTCCTGGAGAGTGTTCTTCACTTGGTTGGCTGTTGTGAAGGGGTTTCTCTTCACCATGGAGATTATTCTGCGATCATCCACCACTGTTGTCTTCCGTGGGCGCCCAGGTCTTTTTGCATTGATGAGTTCACCAGTGCTTTATTTCTTTCTCAGGATGTTCCAAACTGTAGATTTTGCCACTCCTAATATTGTAGCAATTTCTCGGATGGGTTTTTTCTGTTTTCACAGCTTAAGTCTGGCTTGTTTCACCTGCATGGAGAGCTCCTTTGACCGCATGTTTACTTCACAGCAAAACCTTCCAAATGCAAGCACCACACCTCAAATCAACTCCAGGCCTTTTATCTGCTTAATTAAGAATGACATAATGAAGGGATTGCCCACACCTGTCCATGAAATAGCCTTGGAGTCAATTGTCCAATTACTTTTGGTCCCTTTAAAAACAGGGTGGCACATGTTAAGGAGCTGAAACTCCTTAACCCTTCATCCAATTTTATTGTGGATACCCTCAAATGAAAGCTGAAAGTCTGAACTTCAACTGCATCTGAATTGTTTTGTTTAAAATTCATTGTGGTAATGTCCATAACCAAAATTAGAAAAATGTTGTCTCTGTCCAAATATATATGGACCTAACTGTAATTGTTTTTGTGATTATTTATTATGTTTGATTTGTAGCAATGAGAATACATAATGCATATCAGATATTTACATTCCGAATCATAACTAATAAAATTACAGTTTTAAAGTAGCCACCAAAATTATTTTTTGGGTTGGGGGTCACCGCAACATGAGGAACTGTATTGCGGGGTCATGGCATTAGAAAGGTTGAGAACCACTGAACTAGCCAATCTAATTTGATGCAGGTGTTATTTTTGGGTATGAAAATTTAAAATGGCGATTCCATAATTTGTACCCTATGCTTGGTTAAAAAAAGGAACCTTTACAGACTACTACATTTTTTGTTCTTGATTTCTTTTAGTGTTTCTTAAAGCCAGAAAGTTGCCATTTGAAATGACTTTAGTTTTGTGCCATGTCTGTGATCTGCTTTTTTTTCTACAATATTAAACAACTGAATGAAAATCCTCCAAGGCCGGTGATTCCATAATTTTTGCCAGGGGTTGTATTATATCTCTGTAAAGTGCTGGATTCACAGCCACACAGCTCAGTACTGCTTAATGTCATTCGTGCTGATGTATATGGTCTTCCTTGCTGCGGTTTCTGAGCATGTGCTACACGGAGTAAGAAAAGCATTAATCCGTCATTTCTGTGTGCAATGTATGGGAGACGACAAAGCAGCTAGTTTCATCCCACTAGATAAGAGGACTAAAAATTGGAGCTCACAGGGAAAAAAATGGTGAGAAATGCGAGGTAAGTCATACAATTCCAGAAATGATGCTATTCCTCATTCATTATAAGACAACATCTAGTTGTTGTGCTAAAGTATATTGCTGTAGTCGGTACACAGCAATGTTGATGATCTGAAGTCTGAGTCTGCCATTATTGTATGGCCTTTATCTGGTCAGCTTTCCAAATAAATGTTTACTTGTATTGGCCAGAGCAGGGGTGCAGAACCTGCGTCCTGGGGTTGCATTCAGGCAGCATTAACGTGCTCTTTGGCCCTCAATCATCTGTATATTGTTTGGTCACCTGTATATCCCATGTGTTGCACCATAGGGACGGGTCTTTATGAATGGTGTGTTACGTGCTAATCTCTGCACCAGCCATATTTTGCCAAAATCGGAGAGTCCTAACTCCTAGATCACAGAAAGGACTATTTCAGCTTTTGGCACAAGCACAATGTCAAGAGCTGAATTCATGTTTTGAACTTCAAATGTATGATAGGTGGGAGCCCTAAAAAATATGAGATATTTACGGCACATACTTTCAATAAGCAGCAAATGTCTCAGAAGTTAATAATTTGTCAGAGAAAACCAACCCAATGGGTCTCAATATTGCCAATGTGGCCCTCGGACTGCCCCTGGTCTAGTGTTTAAGAGTTTTAAATCTGAGACTTGTTATTGCGTTTCCACTTCTTTTAAAGTGAATGAATTAGAAAATGTTTCTGCCCCCACCACCAACCCAGGTCATATTGGTGAAGCCTTCAGCATTTTGTCTGACACCTGCAGTTCCCCCTTTGATAGGGCATATACATGGGTTGTCCTGATCACTGTCTTTATAAAATATCCTTTGTTCTTTACATAGAAGTACAGGCTCACTAGTTTACTGACATGGCATTGTCATAACAGGGAAAATGGATTACTGGAGTAATTAAATTTGATGGACTCTTTTGAGGAAACGTTGTAACTTGTGGTTTCTGCAATGTCATTGATTCCATATATATCATTCTATAGATCAGCTGCACTTTCATACTGAGTTAATTTGTTGGGGGGAAGGAGAGATAACAGTACAGGAATTACTTGATTAGCCGCACAACCTGATGCAGGACTACTCTGTATATGTTTAGGGCTAAGGAAAAATGAGAAATTTTCATAGCTGAACATGATGGCTCCCCGGTGAGAAAAGAATAGGAAACCATTAAATACACCGGTGCTTCGGGGAGTATACACATAAAGAAGTGGCTGTTGGCTCCTAACCGTATTTTAATGAAGGTGTCTCGTGCATATTGAGTAACTGCGTGTAAGTTGGATTTCTAATAAGCGGTGATATTTTTAGCCCCATTGTGCTATCAAGTCATAGTGTAATTGCTTTGATAATTGGAAGCGATAATGGCTCTAAGCTCCGAGTGGCCAGACTGCAAAAAATAATCTACACTTGTTTCATTTTAATAACTCTGATGTAATAACCATTGCTTCCCTATAGTGTGCAACCCAATAGCCCCAAGGATTAAGCTTATTTTAGAAGGAAGAACCAAATACACATTAAATAACCATGTATGCTTTAAGTAGATAAGTAACTAATGATAACTTAAGGTGGTTGTCCACTACTTGGACAATCCCTTCTCAATTCCTATGTTCCCCCATGTGAAATAGCAGCCTATACTGACCATCGGTGTAGGCGCTGTAACAATGTTGGCACCTGGGCTCCCAGGGCTCTGTGACCATCAGTAGACGCGCCACTCTTGCCTCCTTTGGACTAAACTAGTCTAGAAGAAATGAGAGCTGCTGCTGCTTTCGTATTTCCGCTCGATCATTTTTTTTTTTTTTTTGCTCGAAGTCAGGGAGGCTGATGTGGCATAATAATGTCACTTGATCCCTGGGAGACTGGCCATCAACATAGCTGGGACGCTGCCTGCATAAGAATGGGGAGGGTATTGCGCTATATATATATATATATATATATATATATATATATATATATATATATATATAGTGTGTGTTAAAGAGGATGTCCAGGACTTAAAAAAAAAAAAAATAGGCATGTAGTTGCTAACAGAAGCAGCACCCTGTCTGTTTTACCCGACGCCTGTCATTCACCGCTCAGGCCGGAGATTCAGCTGCTCCCCTTCAACAGAGAATCTGTTTCTCTTCCTGTTGATAGGGTGGGACTACTGGTATCATGCTGACTGACAGCCAGCTCTCCACTGCCTAATTGGGGGAAGCCGGCTGTCAGTCAGCATGACACCAGTAGTTCCACCCTGTCAGCAGGAAGAGAAGCTGCTGCCCTGTAGATGGGGACCACTGTCTTTCTTTTTACTTTTACTCTACACTAATTGACCAGGAATGCTCTGGCTTACCATTCACCTACTATGCAGATCACTTGCTTGCCATCTGAAAAGCGTGGATGCATCGGATGGCTGTGCATTGGGGTAACTGAAAGGCAATATACTCAATGTAGTGGTCCGTTATTTATTTATATTCACCTTATTTTCTATACAAAACATTTTGAAGAGATTGCCTGTTCACACGTGAAGCATGGTGACAGACATGTAGAAGATGATCCTGTGGATGAGTTTCAGTGAGACTTTTACTACTGTTATTCCTGACGTATATTGTCAGAAGGTTTCAAAGGTAATGTGACCCTCCCCCATTGAGATGCACTGCAGCTTTCAGGACCATGGACAGCGGAGCATTGTTTTGCATTCCCTCTGTCTAAGGTATTTGTGCTGCTTGCTGTGTCATCACTTGGGATGTTAGGCAGCCATCATGCGCCTGCTAATGATAAGCATTAAACAGGGGCACCATTGCAGACAGGAATTCTAGGAACCATCTGATCTTATATAGAATCCCATATTATGTAACTGTGAACACCAGCATAACACTGGAAAATGAAACCTTAGGAATTTGACTCTCCTCCATTTCCAAACATGAGCTTGCTTCTTGGGGGTGATCACATCTCATTGTGTTCTTCTTAGCTGCTTACTATATGATAAATTTATTAAAAACTGGCACATCTTGTGTTCCAAAAAGATCTCCATATTTAATAATGTTCAGTGATGCAGAGACAGGGCTTCCCGTGCCCAGAACTGATGGGCTATGCCATATAAATATTTCAGCTGATGCTACTGTACAGACCGCGGTATTCGTCTGCCATAGTCTGATTCCCTGTCCTCGGGGCACAAACCTTTGATTCATTCCATGCAATTTCCGTTCCGTGTTGCTCCTGCCCCGATTTAGGACATCGTATTGGCAGCAGTTGTTTTTCTACACCATTGTGGAATGAAAATGAAGTGCAGTCAGTCTCTCGCCTTAGGCCACAATGTAAGCGTTTCCCAAGCTATTTCAAGATGGTTAACTGCTGTGCCAATAAATTTTGCAGCGAGACCTAGTAATTGTTCTGCAGGATAAAGAATCGTAAAACTGAGTGTGTGACATTCTGACTTAATCTGTCATTATTTTTTCTCTTCTGAAATCTTGCTTACGGTCTGTGCTCGGCTTTTTATTAGATCGCTGTTTTCAAAGCAAGCAAAATTGTTGGTGTTTTAGCTTCCCTGGCACTCGGGTTCATTCTCGGGGTTTCTTGCACTTTCTCTTTCTTTTTGTCATTCTCTCTGAATTCTGTCCTTTGTTGCTCTTTGTCTTGCATTATCAGTTTTTTATATCTCATGAGTTGAATAACAAGAAAAGGACAGTCTTCATAGGAGTCTAAACTCTCTCTAGTAATAGATTCTCATCACACGGCTAAATAATTCCAACAGAGACTGCCTGCAGCTGCAGAATTTAGCAGCCTACTGCACACAATTTGTTGGTGGGTTCCATCAATGAGATATGGCTATAGTCTCAGTAAGTATCATTAAAGTAGATGCAGGACTATTTCATTTTTTCACTATGGGCCGAAGGACCAATAGACAGGTAGTTACTAACTACCTGCCCATTGTACCCCGTGCCAGTGACTGCCAGCACAGATCAGTCGGACATGCCGGCTTCCGCTGACATCACGTCGATAGAGCAGAGGCTTCTCATCCACTGTGCTTGACAGGGCGTGACTGGCGACGTCATATTGATTGACTGCCGGCTCCCCACTGCTGAACTGTGGGGAGCAGCCTGTCAATCTGAAAGACGAAGAGGTGCTCTGTTGACTTGGAGTCACTGAATCGCCAGCAGGAGCCGTCGGTGACAGCTCTGAGCTGGTGCCAGTTAGATCAGGCAGGTAGTTGCATCTTTTAGCCTGTTTTTTTATTTTCATAGAAAAAAAACAAAATAAAAATGGTGCTGGGCAACGCCTTTGTGACACCTGCATGCAGACAGCCAGTTTTTTAAATAATAAATTTCTATCTGCAGAACTTGTGACTCAATACAAAAAATATGTAGGGCCACAATAAAATAATAAACTCCCCTCCCGTGCCAGCGTCTGCACTCGCTCTCCAAGGATCTGTGACATGTGACCCTGGCGCCCAATCTGCTCATGACGTGGAAGTCTGGTGCAGCTCATCCTGGATTTCCTGTTCATGTTCAATTTGTCCGAAGGTGGAGACAGTGACGCCAGCGCTGATTGGGCGCCGGCCATCATGTGTCATTCCACCACATCACCACCCTGGGGAGAGCGAGTGCTGATACCGCTGGAACGGCCCCGGCACGGAAAGTGGATATATTTATTTTATCGGGGCATTTACCGGTAGTTAAGAAAGGGTTGTTCTAGTGGTGGACAACCCCTTTACCATTTTCAGAAAGGAATACCTTTATCCAATATATGGCCAAGTGATTTCCTAGAAATAATCTTGGTCATATGCGTCTTTTATATATGTTATATATACAGTATATTCTTGCTTGACATAGTGACTGGTAACATATTGTCTGCAGTGCTTTATTTGCTCTGTAAGATCCAGTCTGGTGATCTTCCCAGCTGATGTGATGTGTAGCCAGCTGTTGTGATGGGCATTTCAGTGCTGGCTTACATCCACGGCATTACTTCCATAGCCATTAGTTCTCCTTATCCGTCGCCACCATTGTGCATTTTATGCATGTGTGCCTTTTTTTCCAGACTCCCCATGGTTGACAGGATTGGCACTTTATTTGATGTGGTCACAAAGCAGAGCTGTGAAAATTGGAAGTTTTCTATCAGGCAGTAGCAGCAGCCAATTTTCACCTCTAGTACACGTTGAATGTCATTGAAGAACCACGGCAGGCAGGAATGGACAGAAATCTGATTTATTCTCAGGTGTTTTGGGTCTGTGATATTAAAGGGCTCTTTTGTGTCTTCGACTGTAAAAAAAAAATAAAAAAAAAAAAAAAAAAAAAAATCACTTTTTATTTAGAAAATGGTTCTAAATCATTAGTTTTCAATTTCAGGCTTATTTTTGTGTATCTGGAATAGACAACGGTGTCAAATGTCCTATTAAGGCAACTTTCAGTTCTGGAGAGATCCTCAAAGTTCTCATTGGCGTAGATAAGTGTCCCTTATGCGCATTTGATGACCACCTTGTTATTGGCCAGCATTCACATTGCAGGTTCCTTAATAAACACATCCAGCAATTATACCCTAGGCGTTCAAATGTCTCAGTGGGATACCCACCCTGCGAGGGGTTTGACCATGCCGGTACCCTTTGGCTCCTTTAGTCACTCCCCAAGGGCCGCTAACCGTGTAAGCAATGAACGACCCATCAGAATGAACCACGTGCACGCTGTGACAGACGAGCTTACTCTTCACAATAATTGTGTAACCTCTAATCGTTTAATCGCTCAAACGTCACTCTGTCCTCACGCTGGAGTGAGCAAGCGATTTCCATTGCACCACAAATGAGCAAGGAGCAATAATTGTCTTGCTTGCATTAATTATTGCATCATGAGTGGGCATATGTAAAATATCATTCAGACATTCACCCTATTTATATTACGCAGTTGTCATACATAATGAGCCATAAATGTTCATATCATAAAGAGGTAATCTCTCTTAAAGGTGCACTCTTGAGGCTTTTTTCTATTTCTTCCTTTAATGTGTGTATGTGTAATGAGTGCAGTAACATACTCACCGGTTGCCATCATCTGCATTTTTAGCAACGCTTCGGTACAACGTCACAGCAGTAAGAACTTGCCGAATGACACAGGGTCTGTTGTTGGTTTACGAGACTCGGAGCGAGGCTAGAAATTCTCATAGACTTGTACTGAGAACTTTAGAAGTGACGTGCTCCACACAGCAGACAGTGTAGAATTCGGCAGGTCATTTGGTATCGGAGCGCCACTTAATACAGCAAAAGACAGTGACTAATCATTATGGAAGCAATTATGTGTGTAATTAGTGCATTACCCCAGTCGCGGCCGTCACTGTCTCCCGTTTTCTGCAGCGCTCCTTCGATCTGCATTTTTGACCAGCCAAATCAGTGTCTATTGTGTGGAGCAAATGTCGCTTCGAAAATGTTCTCCATGCAAGTTTGAGAGTTTCTGGCCTCCTTCAGAGTCTCTTACACTAGCATTGAGAAAGTACCCGCCACTGCATACAGCAGACACTGGGACTGAATTTAGCACCTGCCGTATCACACATAGTACCAGTGCGCCGCTGAAAACGGCAGAAGACTGCCACCGGTTACTACACTCCTTAATCATACCCATGATTGCTACCAAAGAGAGAAGTAAAAAAAAAAAATCAACTGTGGTGCTCTTTTAGGGTTATCGGCTGATCTAATGGGGCCTTCGGACATCGTTCACTCTGTGGCCATGGTGCATGTTTTGGTGTAATTTTTGAAACCGTTTCGGGAGAAAAGAACCGTGCTGTAATTGCAACGTGTGAACATGGCCTAAGGGCTGAAACGGTGGGGCAGCATGCCCTACTGCCACTATACAGTAGTCAGCCTCTTCTCCCTAGCCGCCTGCGCAAAGGTAAAATAAGGATCCCTGATTAGATCATTAGGGCCCACCATAATGCTATTGTAAATGTGCTTACAAGTTAAATGTATTTTGTAGGAAAACCTCTTCCGTCCCCCAAATTTACTTTACAAGATTTCCAATTAAATCCATAGATGTACCGTACTTAAGTCATATTGTGGAAATGAAATTAAAAAAATGCCCCCACCTTTTGATAAACTGTGAAGCCGCAAAAGTAAAGGTATGTTCACACCTCACATATTAGCAGTACAATTTGCTCGTTTTTCTTTTTTTTTTTTTTTTTCACAGATTTTCACTTTAATTAGAATGAGCCATGTTTTCTTAAAACCCATACAGTTAAATGAAACCTTTTAAAGCTAAATATATTTAATTTTTTTTTTTTAGTTAGAAAGCTATAACGCAAATTTAATAACCCAGAAAGGTTTACCTTGTTCAATGTCTGTCCAGATGTTGAATGATAAGCACCTGATCTTGGCATCTGCTCTCCCGGCTGCTCTTGGGATGAGGCTTCAGGTTTATGTTCTGCAGCAAGCCTGACAGTTCTTCCCCAAGTAATATGTGTATTTACTTACATCTGGAAGACTGTCTCTTAATTGCAAGGCATTGTGTGAATGGCGGAAGTTGTCTCAAAGTTATCAAAATCTATGGGGCATGATGGTAATTAACGGCTTTATTATTGTCTGTACATTAGTGACTCGTGTAAAGGTACCTTCACACGAAACGACTTTGTAACGATATCGCTAGCGATCCGTGACGTTGCAGCGTCCTGGATAGCGATATCGTTTAGTTTGACACGCAGCAGCGATCAGGATCCTGCTGTGATGTCGCTGATCGCTGAATAAAGTTCAGAACTTTATTTGGTCGTCAGATCGCCGTGTATCGTTGTGTTTGACAGCAAAAGCAACGATACCAGCGATATTTTACACTGGTAACCAGGGTAAACATCGGGTTACTAAGCGCAGGGCCGCGCTTAGTAACCCGATGTTTACCCTGGTTACCAGTGTAAAATGTAAAAAAAAAAAAAACAGTACATACTTACATTCGCATCCCCCGCCGTCTGCTTCCCACACTGACTGAGCGCCGCAAAGTGAAAGTACAGCACAGCGGTGACGTCACCGCTGTGCTCTGCTACTGCCGGCGCTCAGTCAGTCAGTGCAGGAAGCGGACGCCGGGGGACGCGAATGTAAGTATGTGCTGTTTGGTTTTTTTTACATTTTACGCTGGTAACCAGGGTAAACATCGGGTTACTAAGCGCGGCCCTGCGGTTAGCAACCCGATGTTTACCCTGGTTACCCGGGGACCTCGGCATCGTTGGTCGCTGGAGAGCGGTCTGTGTGACAGCTCTCCAGCGATCAAACAGCGACGCTGCAGCGATCGGCATCGTTGTCGCTATCGCTGCAGCGTCGTTTCGTGTGAAGGTACCTTAAGGGTACTGTCTCACAGTGGCACTTTTGTCGCTACGACGGTACGATCCGTGACGCTCCAGCGTCGCTCCAATATCGCTCCAGCGTGGTAGACTGCGGTCACACTTTGCAATGCACGACGCTGGAGCGATAATTTCATGACGTATTTGCGATGTAGAAGCCGTTGGTTACTGTGCGCACATCGTATACAACCTTTGTTACACGATACGATCATGCCGCCACAGCGGGACACTTGACGACGAAAGAAAGTTTCAAACGATCTGCTACGACGTACGATTCTCAGCGGGGTCCCTGATCGCTGCTGCGTGTCAGACACAGCGATATCGTATGGATATCGCTGGAACGTCACGGATCGTACCGTCGTAGCGACCAAAGTGCTACTGTGAGACAGTACCCTTAGGCTATGTTCACACGTTGCATTTTTCAGGATCCCGAAGTCCAGCTTTGCTTCGAAAACAGAATCATGAACACAGTTCACCCATACGAGACAGATGTGAAACCATAAAACCATTTTGGAAAATGTAACACTGAGGGTACCGTCACACAGTGCAATTTTGATCGCTACAACGGCACGATTCGTGACGTTCCAGCGATGCATTTACGATATCGCTGTGTCTGACACGCTACTGCGATCCGGATCCCCGCTGAGAATCGTACGTCGTAGCAGATCGTTTGAAACTTTCTTTCGTCGTCTAGTGTCCCGCTGTGGCGGCATGATTGCATTGTGTGACACAGGTTGTATACGATGTGCGCACAGTAACCAACGGCTTCTACATCGCAAATACGTCATGAAATTATCGCTCCAGCGCCGTGTATTGCAACGTGTGACCGCAGTATACGACGCTGGAGCGATACTTATACGACGCTGCAACGTCACGAATCGTGCCGTCGTAGCGATGAAAATGGCACTGTGTGACGGTACCCTGAGGGATGTGAATTGGTTGGGAATAGTTTACCTAAGACATTAACAGTGCATTGAGTTTGTAGGTCACTGTTTACTTTTACACTTTGGTAGACCAGGGTCTTTGCTCAATTTCACACCTTGGTCAGCCAGTGTTTACTTTTACACATCACTGATTTAAACTGTACTAATCCTATTAAATTGTACTAAGTTTTAAACAACTATTCTCAACTTCTTTAAACATTAAGACATTATGGTTTAAACTTCAGAAAATAACAAAAATAAATGGGTTTCACATACTGTTGTAGATACTTTTTTTTTTCACTAAAAAAAGGTAGCAAAAGCAACGTTTTTGCTGCATTTTTGCACTTATCCATTGCTTTCTATGTGTGAAAAAGCGCTGCAAGAATGCTGAAAGTGACATACTGCATTTTGCAAAAACCAAAGTATTGCTCAATATACTGCAGATAAAAACAAGGTGTGCATGAGACTTTTGAAATCTGCTTGTACCGTAAAACGCAGTTGAAAATTTGCATTAAAAAATGCATTAAAAGAATGCAACGTTTAAACTAAAACTATGGATAAATAAACTCAAGGATTTTCTTTATCAGGCTATGTTCAGAGATATGTGTGACAACTAGTGTTGAGCGATACCGTCCGATACTTGAAAGTATCGGTATCGGAAAGTATCGGCCGATACCGGCAAAGTATCGGATCCAATCCGATACCGATACCCGATACCAATACAAGTCAATGGGACTCATGTATCGGACGGTATTCCTGATGGTTCCCAGGGTCTGAAGGAGAGGAAACTCTCCTTCAGGCCCTGGGAACCATATTAATGTGTAAAAGAAAGAATTAAAATAAAAAATATTGCTATACTCACCTCTCCGACGCAGCCTGAACCTCAGCGAGGGAACCGGCAGCGTTGTTTGCTTAAAATTCGCGCTTTTCTTTCCTTACGTGAAGTCCCGGCTTTGTGATTGGTTGCGTCGCAGTCACATGGGCGACGCAACCAATCACAGCAAGCCGTGACGTAATTTCAGGTCCTTCAGGATTTTAAAATTACGTCCCGGCTTTGTGATTGGTTGCGTCGCAGTCACATGGGCGACGCAACCAATCACAAGCCGTGACGTCACGGGAGGCTGGACACGCGCGCATTTTAAAATGCGCGCTTGTCCAGCCTCCCGTGACGTCCCGGCTTGTGATTGGTTGCGTCGCGGTCAACCAATCACAAGCCGGGAGGCTGGACACGCGCGCATTTTAAAATGCGCGCGTGTCCAGCCTCCCGGCTTGTGATTGGTTGACCGCGACGCAACCAATCACAAGCCGGGACGTCACGGGAGGCTGGACAAGCGCGCATTTTAAAATGTGACTGCGACGCAACCAATCACAAAGCCGGGACGTAATTTTAAAATCCTGAAGGACCTGAAATTACGTCACGGCTTGCTGTGATTGGTTGCGTCGCCCATGTGACCGCGACGCAACCAATCACAACGCCGGAACGTAATTTTAAAATCCTGAAGGACCTGAAATTACGTCACGGCTTGCTGTGATTGGTTGCGTCCCGGCCACATGGGCGGCACGCGACCAATCACAAGCCGGGACTTCACGTAAAGGAAAGAAAAGCGCGAATTTTAAACAAAGAACGCTGCCGCTTCCCTCGGTAAGGTGCAGGCTGCGTCGGAGAGGTGAGTATAGCAATATTTTTTATTTTAATTCTCTCTTTTACACATTTTTACATTAATGTTGTTTCGATACCGATACCCGATACCACAAAAGTATTGGATCTCGGTATCGGAATTCCGATACAGCAAGTATCGGCCAATACCCGATACTTGCAGTATCGGAATGCTCAACACTAGTGACAACCAAGATGGCAAGAGGCTGTTCAACAGAAAGTATTTAGTGGATATGCCCCAACGTGGTTCACAGCGGCATTTAGACAATGACACTTTTTACTCTGCTCCTGGCTGCAAGCACACCATGCACGCCGATTCATCTTGTGACAGACATCCTTGATAAAGGCCTGAGAGCCGAAATGTCGGAAATTTTTTTCTTGTCCATGTCGTATATCGGCTGTAAATAAAGGTTCTCTTGTTTCACAGAATATTCTCAAGAAGTATCCCTTTTTTGAGTGCCGGAGGTGTTTTCTACTAGTGTATATTGTTTTTCATTCTGACCACCCACTCATTGAATTGAGTGCAAAAGCTTCTTGCTACCTCTACTAATACTAAACATATGTTCATGAAAAAATGCACATACAAATATAACAGCTGGGGGAGGTGAATTGGTCTGGAATAATTTATCTAAGACCCTGGCAGTGCATTGAGTTTATAGGACACACTTTCACACTTTGGTCAGCCATTGAGTTGCTCAGGCATTATTTAATTCATACCTTTTGTCTGCTGATGTTTACTGTAGTTATCCAAGCTTCCATCTCAGGGGACCAAGACAAGATGGTGAACCTTGGAAAAAATAAATGTTTTTTTCATACTCCCGTACTTGCTTTTTTTCCATTACAAACGCTGCAAAACCTTATACCTTTGTTCTTGCAGCTTTTTGTTTCACTACCCATAGCTTTCAGTGGGTGAAAAAACGCTGGAATTGCATGTTTTTTTTTGCCCAATAGTGCATGTCAAAGCACAAAATACTGATGATAAACCAAGGTGTGTGCATGAGATTTCTGAAATCTCAGACTTTGCTGCTGTTAAACTAAGCTGAAAATTTGCATAAAAAATTCTTAAACACCTAGTGTGAACATAGCTTAAAGTGTACATATTTTATCCATAAAGCAGAAATTTTAATCAAAATGTCAACATGTGAATGAGGCCTTAGGCTTCTAAACTTGCTATTGTTCTCTATGTAAGTGGTAGATGACAATCCAACAAATGAATGGACTTTTAACATCTTGACACAAATGTGCAGTGCTTTAACCCCTTAACAACCTGTGATGTACATTTTCATCACAGGGCCAATGTGAGTACGTGGTGCGGGCTCAGTAGCTGAGCCTGCAAAATATCAGTCAGATTTGTTTATGTAGCCGGCATCTGCCTGTTCCAGCAGTGACCAAAGCTTGCTGTGATTTAACCATTCTCAATGGTGCTGTCAATTACTGACCTCAGCATTTATTTGGCTAGCACTCCGGCATACATAGGCCCATGTGACGCTTGAGAGCTGGTGGGTTACCGTGGCAGCTGAGGGCCTGCTACACCTAACTACACCTAAAGTCCAGTATTTTCTGAAAGGGCAACTACGTTCTAAATTTTAAAAGTGAAGGATTCATCTGTGTAGCTTGTGACTGGTCGAAACTGCAGATCTTTGAGTACATTAGTCTGCCCTTCTTGACTGCGTTCCTGCAGAAGAATGTTGGCTTCCTTTACCCAACCAGTACTGTGAATATCACCGTATCCTCTGCCTGCAAACTGGGTACCCTAGCTATGGGCTCATTCACACATCTGATCAAATTGGTCCACAATTCACGGACTGTCCGCGGGTCTCCTGACTTGGGCGACTACTTCATATGTTTCTCTGAAGAGGTCACGCTCTGGTCTGGGTACCTGTGGCCAGGCTATGCATTGCGGTTCGATCTGTGACCGATTTGCACGAACGCGAGTTGTGTGACTGTGCCCTAAAGCTGTATAGATGACCACAAATGTGGACAGGAGTTTTTGTGGTTTTAGAGCTTTTTCTTTTAGTAAAATGGTCTTTAAATTTAGGACTTGCCATTAGTTTGCCAGCCAGTGTTCAGTGAAGAGCCACGAAGGCTACTCATATTCTGTATTTGTTACATAGGTGGCATTATACTGAATGAGAAGCTTATGATAAGCAAATTATGGAGTGAAGCCGGCAACAAACGAGCCTTTTTCTTCTGGAGGAGGAACACTTCCTCTTTTCAGCTTGTGTCAGAAGGTTTAGACAAAGCAAGTGGCTTAATAACCATTAGACTCTGCTGTTGGAATACATTAATCTTCTATGGGACGTGAAGTGGTGCTATAGCGCTGGCGTTGTTTTACTTGCTCCCTCTAGCTACCAGAGGTTGTTTATAGGCTTTTCTTCATTTGATGTTTTCTTTGATCTTGCACCAATGTAAACTGTAGTAATTAATGCAGAGCTTCCAAAATGAATATAAATGTACTGTATCTGGTCCCATGCCATTTGTGCTTAGCTTAGACTGTGTAGGGGTACAGAAAATGGATGTATACCATAAATGCAGAATTATCCTTCATGTTGAGTGTTCAAAGCTGTAATAAGGTTTCCATAGAGGCGGTGCATTTGGGACATATGGCAAACCTGAACCATCTCTTTCTCATTTAAGTCTGTGGGGGTATTTTATAGATCTCCATAATTTTCAGCCTCAGATTTGTATAGATCAACATGAAGGGCGATTAAATTGAGGTAGAATTCCCATGAAGGAACAAAATGTATATTGATGACCAAAACTACAGTGACCATTGTGGTGCTATTTGGAGCCATTCCACTGTACTTGCTAGGATGCATTCCAATTTATTCTAAATTTAAAAAAAAAAAAAAAAACAAACCTCGTGCAAAACAGAGAAAAACAATTCTGGAAATTCACCTCTGGATTGTGTGCTAATGCTCCATGATCTTGAGCTTGAATATGTTCCATACATGCTCTGGCTATGAAGGGGTGGCGGTATTAATTTGGCTTCTTCTGCCCTTTCACACTTTATTTAGCACAGTTAGTGGCATCTTTATTACCCGATTGCTGGATGTCGCCTACCTTTCATAGTGCACTGCGTTCCTTAATTCTGAGCACTTTTCATTACAGCCATGTTTTCCGCTCTACAATTTTTTAGAGTTAAAATAGAGCTAAATGGTGCAAGGCAGTGCAGAAATGACTTGCTGATTGGGAAGTTCTGTAGCATAAGTCAGACGTACTGACGTTAGAGAAAGGGAATCTGTCACCATCCACTAATCTTGAGAGCAGCATAATGTAGAGACCCTGATCTCAGGGACATGTCACTTACTGAGCTGCTTGCTGTAGTTTTGATTTCCTGCTAAGTGATTTTTATCACTAGAGGACTAGTAAACCTGCTTCTGTGTTACTCAACCCCCCATCACTGGCAGCTTTCTGCCTATGCATAGTATGCATACGGTAGGTGTCAGTCAGTGGTCTGGGCACGGTTGGACATAAATCTATTTACATAACCATATAGATAATAATCATGTCACTATGCTAATCATGTATTGATAAAAACACTTTTATATATGGCACTTTTTCTATTGTGACACATTCAGAGGTTGCATCATGCTATAATAATATGAGGCCTAATTGTTCATAACTGCTTGTCCTGTTTCTATATTGAATTTCAATAAGGTCTACTTTACATTTTTGCTATCCATTCAGTCTGGACCTATGTGCGCATGCGCTACTTGCCAAGTGACCCGGATGCGCTGGCGAGTCTGCTGTCTGCTTGAGGGGCCAAGAGTCGGCTCGTCACCATGGTGGTTTTGGGTAAGCTGCACATGTGCCGTGCACAGGTCCATTCCTTCCTTAGTCTGAACACATGATGGTCATGTGATTGCTCACATGACTGACGCCCCCTAAACAGGGTGATGGTATTGCTTTTGATTGCATGAATACTTTGCCAGTTATACCCCCCCCTCCCCCACCAAAAAAAACTTGATAATGTGATTGGATTACTGCTCCTTAAATATGGCATCTACCCTTCCTCAACACACACCTCCTGGTGAAGTACTAAGGCGAAACGTGCGTTGGGGCGGTGGGGACACTTTAACAAGCTAAAGCTCAAGTAAGTAATGCTTTCATGCTGTAATCTATTTGGGCAAACTGTGGGGGGATGTTTTTACCCCTTGTTCTATAGCTAATTATATGTGATAAGCACTTTACCATGCTTCATTTTGCACTTTTTAGCATTTTGTTTTTTAATGGGTATATATTCTTTGGTTATTAATTTAACAGCTTCCTGTGCACAAGGTTGTTCAGAGCTCACAGTTGAATTAGGCCTCCCCCTCTACATCATGCTGCTGCGTTAAATTCACCCTGGTCATCCATAATAATTTTAGGCTTTATTAATCATTAATTTTAAAGGAACCAAACTTTGTGTATGTGTATTGCCCTTCTGGATATATATATATATATATATATATATATATATATATATATATATATATATATATATATATATATATATATATATATATATATATATATATATATATATATATATATATAATGGGGGGAATCCACTTGTACTCACAGATGTGATGTCGGCGTTCTGTCTGGGCGTTCCAGGGTAGTATGTACCACATTTATATCCCCTTTGTCCTGAGCGCCGGGGGAACTGACATGTGGCTGGAACACACGCTTCCTGTAGCTGCATTTTCTCACTTTTGCTTTTGTAGTTTCCTGTATGGGGGTTTCAATATGAGCGCCGTGTATGGCACCTTTGCCCTCTTGGCATGGCATCCACATTACTGATTTATTTTTTTATTGATTCCATCAACTGTACCCCACTAGTGGGTCTGTCAATTTGTTCCCTTGATGAACCTCACGGATTGGAGGGGAAATGCGCTGGGAAGGTTTCTTAATTTTGATGGCTTTGGGGCGTTATATTGGGTAGTAGTATGGATATTCCATTCTTTTGAATCTGTATATCTAATATAGTGGCTATTCTACTTTGATCACCATCGCTTAGCATGCATCGCTTAGCATGCATCACTTGACATTATTAACCTGAATGCGTTTGTGTTTTCATGCTGCATTCTTTACTCCGTGCCATATTGATTGACCTTTTTGTATCAGCACTTCTGGCAGTATATACTTGTACTGGGAATTGTTAATATTTTAGGGTGACCTCTATGTCCTAATTGATTTCCTTTCATTCCTGAAGTTTGGCCCATCTTGATGATGAAAGATTATTAAATAAATTCCATATTTAGGGACAGCTCAGGTCAGTCTTTGAGGCACATGGGTGCCATTGTTCAAATCTGGGTTGCCAACGTAGAGCACAATTGTCGCAATTCTAGGGTCCCAACCTCCATGGAAAGTAAAAATCTTCGGGAAACTGCAGGCCCCCTTCCCCCCCACCGCCCCCAAAATATATGTAGCTCTATAAGGCTGGAGTCACACTCAGCGTAAGACAATACGGTCCGTTTTTTACGGCCGTAATATGGAGAAATGTTCCCAAAATAGTGATCCGTATGTCCTCCGTAGGCAGGGTGTCTCAGCGTATTTTGCGCATGGCATCCTCCGTATGTAATCCGTATGGCATCCGTACTGCGATATTTTCTCGCAGGCTTGCAAAACCGACATCTAATGGATTTGTGCTCAAATGTTCGTTAAAACATATATATATATATATATATATATATATATATATATATATATATATATATATATATATATATATATATATATTGTCATTGAGAGATATATATATATATATATATATATATATATATATATATATATATATATATATATATATATATATATATATATATATATATATATATATATATATTCTGTATTTATATTTCATTCAGCGCGATATATGTGAAAAGCCGGTAATTCAATTGCCGGCTTTTCATTTCTCCTTCACAAACCCGACAGGATATGAGACATGGTTTACATACAGTAAACCATCTCATATCCCTTTTTTTTTTTTTTTGCATATTCCACATTACTAATGTTAGCAGTGTGTGTGTGCAAAATTTGGGTGCTGTAGCTTGTAAAATAAAGGGTTAAATCACGGAAAAAATTGGTGTGGGCTCCCGCGCAATTTTCTCCGCCAGAGTGGTAAAGCCAGTGACTGAGGGCAGATATTAATAGCCAGGAGAGGGTTCATGGTTATTGGCCCCCCCCCGTGGCTAAAAACATCTGCCCCCAGCCACCCCAGAAAAGGCACATCTGGAATATGCGCCTATTCTGGCACTTGGCCACTCTCTTCCCACTCCCGTGTAGCGGTGGGATATGGGGTAATGAAGGGTTAATGCCACCTTGCTATTGGAAGGTGACATTAAGCCAGATTAATAATGGAGAGGCGTCAATTATGACACCTATCCATTATTAATCCAATTGTATGAAAGGGTTAAAAAACACACACATGATTTAAAAGTATTTTAATGAAATAAACACACCGGTTGTTTTAATATTTTATTGCTCTCTCAATCCATTTGAAGACCCTCGCTTGGCAAAATAATAAACCCACAATATACATAACCTCTGATGAACTGTCTGGTCCCACGAGGTAATCCATCTGAAGGGGTTAAAATATTTTACGGGCAGGAGCCCTGCTAATGCAGCTGTGCTCGTGCCTGTAAGCCCCGGCGAAGGAAGGAAATGTAGGTCAATGACCTATAGTTACCTTCAGTCGCGGTGATGCGCCCCCTGGTGGATGTCCTCATATGACCTGGAGCGTGGGAAAAAGTTCCCAGGCTGCAGTTCATGAGGACATCCAGCAGGGGGCGCATCACCGCAACTCAATGTAAGTACAGATCACCCAGCTTTCCTTTCAGCATCCAGGGATTACAGGCACGAGCGAGTGCTTTAGCGCAGCTCCTGGCTGTAAAATGATTTAACCCCTTCAGATGGATTTACTTTGTGGGACCTGACAGTTCATCCTAAGGTATGTATATTGTGGGTTTATTATTTTGCCAAGCGAGGGTCTTCAGCTGGATTGAGAGAGCAATAAAATACTAAAACAACCTGTTTCTTTATTTCATTAAAATAATTTTTAATCGTGTGTGTGTGTGTTTTTTAACCCTTTCATACAATTGGATTAATAATGGATAGGTGTCATAATTGACGCCTCTCCATTATTAATCTGGCTTAATGTCACCTTACAATAGCAAGGTGGCTTTAACCCTTCATTACCCCATATCCCACCACTACAGGGAGTGGGAAGAGAGTGGCCAAGTGCCAGAATAGGCGCATCTTCCAGATGTGCCTTTTCTGGGGTGGCTGGGGGCAGATGTTTTTAGCCATGGGGGGCCAATAACCATGGACCCTCTCTAGGCTATTAATATCTGCCCTCAGTCACTGGCTTTACCACTCTGGCGGAGAAAATTGCGCGGGAGCCCACGCCAAATTTTCCGCCTTTTAACCCTTTATTTTACAAGCTACAGTGCACAAATTTTGCACATACACACTACTAACATTAGTAGTGTGGAATATGCAAAAAAAAGGGGATATGAGATGGTTTACTGTATGTAAACCATGTCTCATATCCTGTCGGGTTGGGGAAGGAGAAATTAAAAGCCGGCAATTGAATTACCGGCTTGTCACTAACACCGCTGCATATTTCTCGCAAGTCACACTGCTGGTCCGTGTGGAATCCGTATTTTTCTCGCCCCCATAGACTTTCATTGGCGTATTATTTGCGCAATACGCTGACAAACGCAGCATGCTGCGATTTACTACGGCCATAGAAAGCCGTATAATACGTCGCCGTAATATACGGCTGATAGGACCAGACCCATTGAGAATAATTGTGCCGTTTGTTTGGCGAGTTTTACGGACGTATTTTCTGCGCTCATACGTCCGTAAAACTCGCTAGTGTGACTCCAGCCTAAGTGGTTGATGGTTCCTCCCTCTGTGTCTTGAGCAACTTTTAACTTTTTGGCCATGTAGCCAGGATGACTATACACATCCAAAAGGTGTGGTTTCTTTAAAATTAATGATTAATCAAGAATTTGCATTGTAATGGTTTTTTTTTGTTGTTTGTTGTTATACCGTGACCCCCTACAATTTCGATTATATACCCTTTTTGATTTTTCTCTTGAACTTATGGAACCACCGTATTCTTCTTGTAGGCCTCAGGGATTGTTGAGTGAAGACTTCATTTAAACTGCACACTACTGCAAAGAAAACGTTAGGCACGTATAATTGTAAGTTCTTCAGTGCCTATAGTCCCCATATACCTCAGACCAATGTTGGTTGAACACACTGATCATTGTGCTCAGCTGACAGTCTTAACATGTATGGGCGCCTTCCTATTCTCCAACAGATGTTCTCGAGGGAAGGTGGTCCTGCATGTCCAGTTTCCTGCTACCGATCCTTTTTTTTTCTCTGCAAGATAAGTCTCTACCAGAGGAGCCAGGAGTGGAGAGGGTGCGCTTCTGTGTTTGGAGGGGTTGGGAGAGAGCTACCGGCTGCTATTTATTAAGCTTTGGGTCCCATGGTGTACAACATAAAAAGACTAACGAGAGGAAAATCCTTATAAAGTCATTTTGTTGTAAATTTATGGTCTGTGAAACTGTTAAATCCTAGTTTGCCAATAAAAAAAAAAGTTGTACATTTATAGTCTGTAAATCCGACCTTTTCATGTCTAGGTTAATATTTATAGAAAACCCATAATTCGTGTACTGTAGAGTCAGCCAACTCGTGTGTTACTTTTCAGTATCTGTAAGCTGCACTATGTCTAGTCCAGTGACATGATAACATAGCAATCTTGAAACCTCCATGTATAATCTTCCTGGCCACTCTTTGCATAATAAGCTGCCGGCCAGGGATGAAATGGCCATCATTTTTATGGTTCCCACCCCAGAATCTCTATTGGCCTTACCTTTCAAAAAAGTTGGACGTGTGTTCTGTAAGCTTGATTCTGATAATTGCCTAATGAATGGGAACTCGTGGCCTGGTGTATGTATGGCCGGCCGTTCCTTCACTGTTCATTTAATTTCCCT
Source organism: Ranitomeya variabilis (assembly GCF_051348905.1). Taxonomy (NCBI): domain Eukaryota; kingdom Metazoa; phylum Chordata; class Amphibia; order Anura; family Dendrobatidae; genus Ranitomeya; species Ranitomeya variabilis. The sequence continues at coordinate 530,415,570 of NC_135236.1, forward strand.
TGGAAACCATGTGAATGGGGTGAAGCCATTACACATGCCCTCCTTGTAGACGCATTCACCCATTATTCTCGGAGTGTTATGTTTTTGTTTCTAGGAATGACCCTTGAATGTTCACAGGTCCACACGTCTATAGACACCCGGCTTGTAGTTCTCCCCTTCCATAGAGTAGATGCAGGCATTTACATAAGGGGTATAGGGAAGTAGGAGAAGACCCTTCGTTCTCTCCTGCCATACAGTCTGTTACTCTATAGCGTGGGATGAGGATCAGTTCAGAGTGGATTATAGAAGGATAATGCTCATTTTTATACTTTCCACTTGTGTTTTTATAATGTATGTAAAGCACTATATAAGCGAGGACAATAGTTAGATATCAAACATTAATAGTTTAGTAATAGAGCACCTCTTCCATCCTCAAACAAACACCGGAAATAGATCACTGTCTGTAATAACTCTGTATGAGTCTCACTTTTTGTATTGAAGAACTGAAATAAATTAACTTTTTGATGATACTGTATTTTTGTGAGGAGCACCTGTATATTTACATGGTTATGGTAAGCAAAAGTGAAGAATAGATTTGCATTCTTCTAGATGTAGAGCTGGTTAATTTCCTGATGCATTATCGGCGCTTTAATGACTAGTTATCGGGCAAGGTAACAAGATGCTGGTGGCTGTCTCCCAGGTGACATGGGTCATGAATGCCTGTATAAATGGCTTCTCGTCTTTTCCCCGCATTCCTGACCCTGGTTGTAGGCTTATAATATGCACAGTAGCTCTGCACCCGCTGTATGTTTTTCATTACTACATATACTGATTACATATACTCATTAGCCCCCTTATTACCAGGCTTACTTTCTATTGGTTAATGAACCTTCATTTGAAGAAGAAAATGAGCGCAGTCTTTCAACCATTCTTGAACGGCTAATGATGAGTGTCATGGTGAAATGAAGCATTAATGTTGATAGGACCAAGGAAATCATTCAATACGGATCATTGAATTTCTCCTTTTCAGATTTAATGGCCTATGGTCAGTTAATCCTAGCTAGAATTATTTGGGGTTCCCCTGGTGCCCCATCTTTGCAGTAAAATTCAGCGCTTACCGAGGAGCAGGTGTAACATTTTATGAAAGTCACCTTTTTGGTTAATGCATTTTTTACTTTTTTCCTTGCTTCAGCACTTTTTATGGAAACTAATTACTGTACCTTTAATACGCTTCCATTTTTCATACATCTTTAATGCAGAAAGTTCTATAGTAAAATCTAGAAATTAAAGCAAAATGATTTACAATTTATTAAAAACTGTGGAGTGACCAGTATAAGACATGCATAGGCAAATTAATGGAAATGGTCATAGAAATTATGGCTACAGGTAAAAAGTCTAAGGCTATGTGCACACGTAGGAAATGTGGTGCAGAATTTTCTGCACTAAATCTGCATCTGCTGGCAGAATCCGCAGGTGTTTTTTTATGCGTTTTTTATGCGGTTTTAGTGCATGTTTTGTGCGGAATTGATGCGGATTTTATGCAGTTTTTGTGCAGATTTTACCACTGTGGATTTCTATAATGGAGGGGTGCAGAAACGCTGCAGAAACACACAAAAGAAGTGACATGCACTTCTTTGAAATCTGCAGCGTTTCTGCGCGGATTTTTCTGCACCATGTGCACAGCTTTTTTTTTTCACATTGATTTACATTGTACTGTAAATCACAGTGCAGATCTGCAGCGTTTCTGCAGCAGAAAAATCCGCTGCAGATCTGCACCAATTCTGCACTAAATCTGCATCGTGTGCACATACCCTAAGTGTTTTCTCACATTTTTAAATGGTACCTTTTAAGTGCTGAAACTGTAACCTGATATCAGAGATATTTTATGCTTTATTTCTCCCATTTATTTCTTGGCATTTATCTGCTGTCCCACAGAGCTTTTGTATCTGGAGAAGATCTGCGAGTTTGATGTACCAGAGTGTAATTGTAGAGTTGTAACTTGCTATGAAGTCCTCCCAGATATAGAGGGCGCTATTACTTTTGATTGATGGTAGTTGTAGACCAGCATCAGGAAATCGTTGTGAGCATCGGATCAAGAGCACATAGGCAGAGACAGGAGCACGATGGGGGAACACTGTGGATGACATAGGACACATCATCCACACCAAGCAGAGGAGGAGGACGGCGATCCTAAGCGAGGGGGTGCCGGATGTAGACCGGTGACTCCTATATGACTCGACTGGTGAATATAATGAAAGGTGTTTTTTTTGTTTTGCCTTACAGGGCTAATTGGAGTCATATATACAGCATTTTAGGAACTTGTCACGTGGGATTGAAAGGTGGTGGCCGTAGGGTATATGTGCAAAACCTGGTGACTGGTTCCCTTTAATTTGAAAAATATCGAGAAAAAAAAACGATCTGTCTTTTAGACATTTTTTGTACACAACCTTGTTTGAGACTCTTGGCACACATAGGTAGCAATAAGTCCTAATGCTTTTTAATGGCGAAATGCATGAAGTAAGTAATTATGAAAAGTATGTGATCTGTTGTGTATTAGGCCTCATTCACACGTCAGTGTTTTAAACCTGTGAATTAAAGGGAATGTCACCCCAACATTCTTTATTAGAAGCTTATCTACAGCATTCTGTAATGCTGTAGATAAGCCCTTGATGTTACCTGAAAGAGGAGAAAAACAGGTTAGATTATAGTCACCCAGGGGCGGTCCGGGTCCGAGGGGCATTGTGGTCCAGTCCGGGGCCTCCCATCTTCTTACGATGATGTCCTCCTCTTGTCTTCATGCTGCGGCTCCGGCGCAGGCATACATTGCTCTGCCCTCAACAGGACAGACAAAGTACTGCAGTGCGCAGGCGCTGGGCCTCTCTGACCTTTCCCGATGCCTGCGCACTGCAGTACTGTGCTCTGCCCTCAACAGGACAAACAAAGTACGCCGGAGCGTGAAGCAAAGAAGAGGACGTCATGGAATGAAGATGGGAGGCCCCGGACCGCCCCTGGGTGAGTATAATCTAACGTGTTTTTCTCATCTTTCAGGTTACATCGGGGGCTTACCTACAGCATTACAGAATGCATTACAGAATACTGTAGCTAAGCCCCTGATGCCGGTGGCCTTACCTTATAGGCGAATTTTGGGGTGACCGATTCCCTTTAAAGTTCCAGGTCTCTTCAGTGTACGGTGCAATGCTTCCTTCCACAGTATGGCTCTCTGCTTGTGTGTCTGGGAATGATGTCTGGTGCTGTCCACAGCCTCGTGGTGCTGAATCATTGTGTTTCAATGACCTCTCAGTGAAGATGCTATAAAGAGCAGACATTATTGCTGCCGCCTGTTTCCTAGTATAACCATCGCTAAGGCGGCATATGCAGCTCCGTGTGGAGACCAGAGGACGAAGGATGGTGATGTTATGGGGGTATTGTTTTTTCTAATATAAGAAAATTAACCAACTTGGAAGATATTCCCTTTCAGTACTCAGGCAGGACGTAATACCTTCACATGGTTTCTTCCCACTTGGAGGGTGTGCATTAATATATGCATAACATGAGCGATGAATTCTCACATTTTACAACATTATGGCTCTAATCGGCTTTATTTCCCAATGTGTCAAAGCATTTTTTTTTTTTTAATTTCAACTCCTTACAAACCATGTTGTTTAATTTGGATATTGTTAATTAACCTCATTATTCACTCTAGTGAGGAAGTGGTAGGTGGTGGCAATGTGGGAAAAGGCGCTTAATTTCTGCAAAGCAGATAGTGTATATACAATGACTCCTTGAGGGGTCTACAGATTCTGCTACTGTTGTGTCTGCCTGGCCCTTATAAAATCTTAGAGGACCTATTACTGGACTTTTTGGGGAAATCAGTTGCCATTCTTATAGCTGGCATTGTAAAATCTGCTAGTTTATAAGCATGAGCAGAGGTTTTCTGCGTGAAACAACCTGTAAATAGAAGTTACGGCAGTCGGCCAAAAGTTGCCATTCTTCTATGGGTTTTGTGTGCTCGTATTGCTATAACCTGGTCACCACTGTGTCATTCTACTTGTGTACACTTATGTAGTTTTATAGATCCTGTAGCTTCGTTATGGGCTGTTGTTTGTTCTTTTGTGTCTTTTTAGTGTTTTTAGCATTGTTTGCTGTGTGTTCTCATTAAACTGACTAGTTTTATCTATCCCTGTGTTCATACAATGTGTCTTTTTCTCTTTGCAATTGATTGTTTTTTTTTACATGCTACAGGCTATTCCCAATTATTAGGTGGTGCCTAGTGATGAGCGATCGTGCTCTTATAAGGTGTTATCTCAGCATGCTTATGTGCTGAGCGTCTTCAGCGTGCTCGAATAAAATGTTCAGTCCCCGGCTGTTAGACAGCCATAACACGTGCAAGGATTGTCTAACAGACAGGCAATCACTGCTTGTGTTGTGGCATAGTGAATATAGTATTCGAGCACGCTGAAGACCCTCGGTTAGCTCCCGTGCATGCTTTTCCCAGCCCGTTCGCTCATCATCAGCACTGGTGCCCTCTTTACACCTATTTTTCTCTGAAACATATTGTTAGAAAACCTGGCCGGGGACCATAGTCAGAGATGAGATTAGTCCAGCACCACCCCCTGCCCGGCTTATCCGGCAACATTGCTGGTGATGGCCAATATGGAAGAGATGTGTTTATCACCAGTGCTAGAAAAGCTAGAAATGAGATTAGTCTGATGTCGGCCCCGGCCTGATGTACTGACTGATAAGCTCCGAGGTGTAAGGGCCCCTTCACACTGTGCAATCAAAGTCTGAACGAGCGTTCGATTTGTGACGTTTATCCGTCCTCGTTCCGAGGTTGCAAAGTGTGACATGGCGTTACGATTTGCGACGCAGCCCAGCATCGTACGATGTGAAAGAGCAGAACTTTCTTTCGTCGTAAATGTCTCGCTGTGGCGGTCGAAATCGTAGTATGTGACGGCGGTCATACGAGCTCGTAATGCGACTACGTGGGTTGGGCTTCCGCATACCTGTCTCCTGATTGGGCGTGACGTTTTAGCACGCCCATGCTGGTAATACGTCACGCTCGGAGTCGTAGGACTATGGCGGTGTGAAGGGTAGCGTACGATTGCGACGCGTGACGTTCACATCGCAACTACGTCAGAAAAAGCGTTAACATCGTAGAGTGTGACCGCTGGCTACGAGCTCGTACTGCGATGTCGAATATGACGCAAATGCGTCGTAATCGTAGCAGAATCGACCAGTGTGAAGGGGCCCTAAGAGTAAATGTAAAGAAAACTCTACCAGGGTCAGTGTGCAGCCAGGAACTGAATCATGCTGTCCGTGGTTTGGGCAGTATGAATCCTGTGACAGATTCCCTTTAAATGAGTGGCAAAATAATGTGTATATTCACATGCTCCAGCTGTGGTGTTGGGTGATGCGGTGGCATAATTGGATTGTAAACTTGCGATAAGCTAGTGCTTGACAGTGGCAACACTTTTGGGACATATTCAGAAAGCAGTGAATGGTACTGCCGACCACACGTGAAGTACATACTTAAAATTACTGCTTTTTTTAATTTCCATAGATGATGGAAAAGATTTTACTACCACCTGCATTTACATTTATAAATTGCTCTCAAAGGGGTATTTTGAAGTTTGCCATGTATCCCCGTATTCTTTGGATGGGGATAAATTTCCGATCACTGGAGGTCTGACTGATGGGACTCTCCCCGATCCTGAGAACTTGAAGAGTTCATTATTGATGAAGATGGCGTCGATCATGCACACTTCCGTTCTATTCACTGTAATGGAGTACTGAAGAGGAGCTGAGTGCAGGGCTCGCCTGTCTCTGGCGGTCCCATTAAGAATAGACTGGCAGTGCACATGATTGACCTCTGCTCCTATCACACCAGACTCTTCAGAGACCACCTATCTCAATCTATAGGGTCCCAGCTGTCGGACCCCCAGCAACTGGGACATCCAATCCTATCCTGAAGATAGAATAGAACTTCCAAACTTGAGAATTCCCCTGCAAGTATATTCTTGTGATTGCAGTTCGTTAACTTGTAGCTAATATCCAAGAATGAGGGCAGACACGCCATAATGCCACACTGGAGCTTCTTCTCGCTGTTCTGTATTTCACGCCCTGAAAACCAAAATGTATTCTAGATCTACAGTGATGTATTGTTATCTGCTACCAGAAGGTCAGTTTCATTTTCCTCATTGAGCATATGTGCCATTGAGTGGCTGATCTTTAGTTCATGCCTTGCAGACTGAGACCTTGCTGTGTGATGCCTGTCTACAGCTGCCACATTGAATTTGTTTCAACATCTCCCACAATATATCCTTGTTACATTCTTACTCATCAGCATAATGCAGGGACAGAGACCCGGATTCCAGCGATGTATCACTTAGCTTACTGGGTGCAGCAATTATAAAGATCAGTTTTTTTCCCTGATACCAGAATGTTTTGAGCTGTGTATAACTCTGTCCGCACCACAGCTTTCTGTGTACATTATATAGTGACAGAGAACTGCTAGTCGGTGGGGACGGGGTTGGACTAAGAGGTATCAGACCAGTTGTTCTGTAGTGATAATCTCCTGCTGATTTTATTGATACAGCCATACACCGCCGAGTAAGTGGCATGTTATAATACTCTCAGGTTGCATAGCAAAAACCGCTTTACAGATTTCCTTTTAAAAGGACCTGTCACTTTTCAAAAATGAAGTAAAATGCCTTGTAAAGCTCACTGGGCATCGTTTCATTTCAGACACATTCAGTTATTGCTTTTGGCTTGCAATATGTAAAATTTCTGCTTCTAGTGCACCTGGGCGTTACTTCAGAGTCTTCTTTGGGGGCCTGAACTTTTACCACTCCCTCCCAGATGCAGCCAATCACAGCTCACCAGAGATCAGCGCAGAGAAGACTCTGAAGAAACGCCCAGTTGCACTACAAGTAGGGATTTCACATACTGCCCTCCAAAGGCAAAACAAATGTGAAATAAATATTACATTCACACAGGTACATAATGAGCTTTGTATTAAGGGTTTCCAGGATTGCTATACTGTTGATCTATTCTTAGGATATGGCATAACTTTCTAGTCGAGAGCTCTGGACACATTTGACATGTACATTAAGTATTTCCTACTGTGCATGCTAAACACAACCAGAAAACCTGATGCGAGTAAGGCCTTACATCTGCTCACTTGGTAAGTTTTAATTATGAATTATGTGGGGTTTTGTCTTCATAAAAAAATGAATGTGAAAATGACCCTCCACCATACTGCCTCCATGGACATGAATTTATCAGGGGACTGGAAAGCGCTTTTATTTTTTTAATTTTCGCAATGACCCCCACTATTAATACTTGTAGACAAATAACACAAATACAGTTCCCTAGTGCGTGCTGACATTTTGTTCGTGGGAAAGTCATGTGAAAAGTCCTATTCAATATCATTGGTCCTGGTGATGTCAATTTTTTTTTCTTCTTTTTACGGGCAGTACCTGTACCGAAAATAAGGTGTGAATAAAGCCTATCCCTTCCGACCTTGAATAATGTTTTTAGCATTGGTAACGTTTTATAATTGTATTGAGAATCTAATTTAACCTGCAATAGGATAAGTATAAAACCGGGTAAGTCGAAGTCTTTAACAGGGATACTTAGTTGTGGATTTTATATACACACAACGCTTATTAAAGTCCTGATATTCACTTATCACACAATGTGATCACCCATTTATTTACCAGATCGCTGCTAGACTAACCCACCCCAGTCCTGTAGCTGCATCCATTATTTATGTGTAAATGTTATTGATGGATCTGTCAGGATCCTATACATTTTATTAGCTGGAAGATGTATAACTCGGAACTGGAGATTCATGCCTCATTATCTAGGGAAGGCTGGATTTTTCCTTTGATAAACGTATATAATATTCCATAGATTGCAATAAAGTCCCATGTGGTATGTAATACGCTGTATATTCCACGCAGCATTCTCCATTGTGTTGGATGGTATCGCATTATAGTAACTGTTAATCTTTCAAGGACTGAAATTGCTATTTTTTTTTCTGATTAGCAAAACTATTTTTGTTTCCCACAGAAGTAAATTTAAGAACAAATCTTATTAACTCAACTCCAATTCTGCAGTTCGCATCTGCTCTGCCATAAATTGTTTTTATTGCCCCTGGTACATAAAAATCATTGCAAGTAATCACACAGAACATAATCTCCAGAGAACACATGTAGCGACTCGTATACACCACGAAGGGAACGGAAAAGGTCTTCTCCAAGCTGACATTTAAGTAGGTTGCTCAGGCATCCAGTAATTATCAGTACTGATGGCATGATCATAAATATTGCTTAGGATTGCTACACAGTCGCTTATGTGCTACAGTTTCTAGCTGCTCGATCTTTCCAATAATGTGCCTTATAGTGTACCGCAAAGGGGAGAAATCAGAACCTGAGAAATAAAGCAGCAGCAGAAAGACTGTCAGACCGAATGATTGTAGCCGAAAGCCGCTCCGTCGTAGATTTACCTACCTCTGTAGCACAGCAAAGGGAGGGTTAGTTAGACAAGAAAATCCTCACGCAGCTTTCTTTTAAATTGTTCCATCTTAGAAATGCGCAGACTTCTCCTTGGGACTTCTTGTGTAATATATAACTGAGGAGGCGGAAATCCCGTATGTAATATCTGGTTACATTCACTAAAGCCCTGATTCCTCAAGGCCAGTGATTTTCTCCTGATTCATGAAGGGGTGCACGTCTTTTCGTTAATCGTTGACGTCTGACGAGTGGCGTGTGCTTCCAAGCGCCTCAACACAAATCTTACACCATTTCCTGACAACTCATAATGAATTAGACAAGTTGTGGTTGTCGTGCCCCACCTCTGCACATTCTGTTGGCCCTTGGTGGAAAAACGTCAAGTCCCAATTTTTTTGCATATTGCCAAGTTGTACCAAAATTTTACGACTTTTCTAAGCTATTTAGGTCAGAATTCTTCTAAATTGCTTTGCTGAATTAAGGCCAATATCTTTTTTTTTTTTCTTTTTTTTTTTTTTTAAACACCACTCCACGTGCTAACCCCTTCACCCCTGAACCTTTCACCTTGATGACCAGTCCAAATTTTACAAGTCTGACCAGAGTCACTGTATGTGGAGATAACTGTGGAACACTTCAGTGGATCCCAGTGATTGAGATTTGTTTTTCGTGTCCTGTTGTATTTTCATGATGGTGATAAAATGTATTCTATATACGGTAACTTGCGTTTATATGTGAAAATACCAGAAACTTTGCGACTATGTTGAAAATGTATCAATTTTAAAGCTTTCAATTTTTACGTCCTTAAACCAGTTAGACTTGCTGTGTAAAAAAAAAAAAAAAAATCCCATATTTCTAAATTTGCATCATTTTTGTTAGGAAGTTATAAGGGTTAAAAAATATACCAGCTATTGCTCATTTTTCCAGTAAAAATTTACAAAACCCTTTTTTTGAGGCACCACATCACATTTGAAGTGACTTTGAGGGGTCTATATGATAGAAAATACCCAAAAGTGACACCTTTCTAAAAACTGCACTCGTCAAGGTGCTCCACAACACATTAAAGAAGTGTATTAATCATTCAGGTGCTGTACAGGAACTAATGCATTGTGGAAGGGAAAAAATGAACTTTTTTTATTTTTCATAAAAGTTTAGCCCCCAATTTTTGTTATTTTCACAAGGATAACAGGAGAACTTGCTCAACAAGTTCTGAGGTTCATTTTCTCTTGAGTACACCGATGCCCCATATGTGGGATAAAACTACTGTTTAAGCGCATGTCAGGGCTATGAAGGGAAGGAGCACAGTTCGACTTTTTGAACACAAAACTGTCTAGAATTGCGAGCAGACCCCATGTCACATTTGGAGAGCCCCTGATGTGCCTAAACAGTGGAAAAACCCCATAACTGACACCGTTTTGGAAACTAGTCCCCTCATGGAATTTATCTAGATGTGTGGTGAGCAACTTGAACCCCCAGGTGCTTCACAGAAGTTTAATAACGTAGCCTTGAAAATAAAAGAAATCATTTTTTCTTCTAAATACAGTGGGGAAAAAAGTATTCAGTCAGCCACCGATGTGCAAGTTCTCCCATACCTATTGTGAAGCATGGGGGTGGCAACATCATGCTTTGGGGCTTTTTCTCTGCAAAGGGTCTGATCCGTGTACATGAAAGAAGGAATGGGGCCATGTATTGTGAGATTTTGAGTGCAAACCTCCATCCATTAGCAAGGGCACTGAGAATAAAGTGTGGATGGGTCTTTCAGCATGATAATGATCCCAAGCACACTGCCAGGGCAACGAAGGAGAGGCTTTATAAGAAGCATTTCAAGGTCCTGGAGTGGCCTAGCCAGTCTCCAGATCTCAACCCCATAGAAAACCTTTGGAGGGAGTTGAAAGTCCATGTTGCCCAGCGACAGGCCCAAAACATCACTGCTCTAGAGGAGATCTGCATGGAGGAATGGGCCAACATACCACCAACAGTGTGTGCCAGCCTTGTGAAGACTTACAGATCTGTATTTGCCCTCTGTCACTGCCAACAAAGGATGTATAACAAAATATTGAGATGAACTTTTGTTAATGACCAAATACTTATTTTCCACCTTATTTTGCAAAATAAATCTTGGAAAATCAGGCAAGGTGATTTTCTGGATTTGTTTTCTCATTTTGACTCTTAGTTGTGGTCTACCTATGATGTCACTTACAGGCCTCTCATCTTTTTAAGTGGGAGAACTTGCACAATTGGTGGCTGAGTAAATACTGTTTTTTTTTTAATATCATGTTTTAGTTCGCTTTTTGTTTGGCGGTATGAAAAAAAATAAATAAATAAATCACGAGGCAAAAAAACCCAATGCTTTTTTAACGGTGTTCACTGAAGGGGTTAACTAATGTGACTGGTTTTATATGTTGGGTAGTTCCAGACAAGGCGATACAAATGTGTGCGGTTTTTGTTTATTTACATAAAATAATTTAAAAAAACTTTTGCTTTCTGCAGTGTGCTCGCTGTTCTAATACTGCCCCAGCATTTCAGTGCATTACAACAGTTTGTGTACGCTGCTCTGTACATGATCTAACAAGCCTGATACAAGCTGGTGACCCCAATGTCGTCATGACCATCCCGGGTCACCTTCACAACAGTCGGGCCATCTCGATGACGTCCCAGGGGCACAGTATGGAAGGGATAGGGAGCAGTTGATATCGATCACAGCATTTAGAGGGTTAAACTGCTGGGAGCGGTGCTGACACCACTCCTGGCAGTGAGTCTGGTGCCAGCTGTCATGTAAGCCGAACACCAGGCAGCAGTCGCCCACGTACAGCTCCTGCCATGACGTATGTATAATTCATTGGTGCAAAAACTCAGAATAAATTGCCATGCTGCACATCTGGGGGGGAAAAACTTGTGTATAGTTTTTTTTTGCAGTTTTTGCCACAGTTAGGCCAGGTTTTCATGGACTGACTCTGCTTCAGAAAAATCGCAGCTTGCACTCGTTCCTTCTGTGAGTCAAATGATACTTGTCCATTCAAGTCTGAGTGCTCACAAAAAAATATCTATGTATGGCTATATTGCAATCATTTAATATATGGTCTTGTAAACGAACTGCTGCTGTAAATTAGTGATTCCAATTGGATTGTGTATGTGGCAAATGAGAAAAAAAAAAAAAAGGCTCGAGTTTTCTGGATGAAACTAACCATATTTTTATACGGTCGTGTGAACGAGCCCTTAGACAAAGAGGTCTATAGACATCTACGGCACCTCCTCATGTTCAGGATGTTATATGGAGGTTAATTCCTAAGGACATGGCTGGTATTGTCATCCATTTTAGCAGCAAAGTAGATATTAAGGTTTTATCTACACACAGCAAACATTTTCTGTGTACTAAAAACGGCAAATCTGCAGCAGTATCCATATGTCAGATGTGGTTTTGTAGTGAAATCCATCCATCTGCGTGTACACTAATGGTTTTTTGCAGATTTTTCTGTTGAGCAGCACCTTCTTCAGATGATTGGAATATGCAGTTGATACCTTCCGTATTTGGTTAGAAGTACAATAGTTAAAATAAATAAATAAAAGAATCCTTTTTATTTTTGCTACTTTTCAAGTGTTTCCAATGATGGCTTGTTGCGCCATCATAGGTGTGTAATAATAACCAATGTTTGGGTCATAAAAGGCTATCCGAACCACCCTCTAATTGCGGAATCTCACTCTGCCTTTGCCGAGCTTTTCTCTCTCTCTCTCTCTAAAAGTGATTAGGTTTTTGTGCTGGTAAGACCTTTTTCACACTGCCGGCGCTGCGGGTACGTTGCAATGCAGCGACGTATCAACGGTTGTTGTGAAAGTAGCTGAAAACCTGTGCAACGCATCCAGTGTTATGACGGGTATGTAGAGCACTATAATGGCAATTTCACTGTTAAAGAAACAATGCCATCAATGTTTTTATCCTCTTAAAATAGTGCAATCACAGGATATAGCACTGTGTGTACTCGACAGTTGCTCATTTTGCCCTTCTACCCAGTTAATAATTCTCATTTCCATTAGGTCTATGACATCATGTGATTGAAAACATGTGAAACATGAAGTCATTTCTCTGCAAGAGTCAGCATTAAAACTACAATTTTACACACTACAAAGTTCCTGGCAGAGAAGAGAAGCCAGCTCTGGAGTTAGAGGGGGGCAACTCATGCAGGGGACGAGACTTCTTATTTCTACGTAGGGCTTAGGCTTCTTTCACACTTCCGTTTTTACAATGTGCACAGGATGCGTCAAAATGTTGAAATGATAGATCCTGTGCAGATTGTGAAAAACGGGTGCACTGGGCCCATTTTTCTGACTGAGAGACTGGGCACCTGTTGTGTATGCGTCTTCGCATACACAACACATGTTAAAATAATTAAAAAAAATTAAAAAAATCGCAATATTCTCACCTTCCGGCGTCCCGTGCAGCGTTACCGATGCTTGCGATGATCCTGGCTGCTGGCGTTCCCAGTAATGCCTTGCGTACAATGACCTCTGATGACGTCGCGGTCACTTGGTCATTTCGCAATGCATCCATGGGAACGGTAGCTGCCAGGATCATCGTGAGCATCGGTAACACTGCGCGGGACGCCAGAAGGTGAGAGTATTGCGATTTTTTTTTTTATTTATTTTTTTTTTTAATTATTTTTAACATTATATCTTGTTACTATTGATGCTGCATAGGCATCATCAATAGTAAAAATAGAGCGAGCGACAGAATTTCCCCCGCGTATGCTCAGTTTGAAAAGACTGAACCCGTCGCTGGATTCCTGCTTTTCGCAGTCAGCGACGGATCCTGCATCCATAGGTTTCCATTATAGCCAACGACGGGTAGCGCAGGATCCGGCGCTGAGCGATTTTCTGACATGCAGAAAAAAACGTTCCTCTGAACGTTTTCTCCACCTGACAGACAGCAATTTTCTGACGGATCCAGTGCACGACTGATGAAACGGAAGGCCATCCGTCACAATCCGTCGCTAATGCAAGTCTATGGGAAAAAACAGGATCCAGCAGAAAAATTTGCTGGATCCTGTTTTTTCAAAAACCGACGGATTTTCGACAGGAGCTCAACAACGGAAGTGTGAAAGAGGCCTTAGTAGGATTCAGCTATTCAGTGTTTAATCATGTGATGCCAAAGAACTAATGGAAAACAGAAGAATTAACTGGGTAGAAGGGGAAAAATTAGCAATTGTAAGTACACAATGCTTTATAATATGATTGCAATATATTAAAAAAAATTGACAGGAGTGCTTCTTTAACGGGTGTATCCAGGATTTTACAAAAATGTAGATGTGTCTCGCCGCTCTGTAGATGTGTCTCGCCGCTCTGTAGATGTGTCTCGCTGCTCTGTAGATGTGTCTCGCCGCTCTGTAGATGTGTCTCGCCGCTCTGTAGATGTGTCTCGCCGCTCTGTAGATGTGTCTCGCCGCTCTGTAGATGTGTTTCGCCGCTCTGTAGATGTGTTTCGCCGCTCTGTAGATGTGTCTCGCCGCTCGGTAGATGTGTCTCGCCGCTCGGTAGATGTGTCTCGCCGCTCGGTAGATGTGTCTCGCCGCTCGGTAGATGTGTCTCGCCGCTCGGTAGATGTGTCTCGCCGCTCGGTAGATGTGTCTCGCCGCTCGGTAGATGTGTCTCGCCGCTCGGTAGATGTGTCTCGCCGCTCGGTAGATGTGTCTCGCCGCTCGGTAGATGTGTCTCGCCGCTCGGTAGATGTGTCTCGCCGCTCGGTAGATGTGTCTCGCCGCTCGGTAGATGTGTCTCGCCGCTCGGTAGATGTGTCTCGCCGCTCTGTAGATGTGTCTCGCCGCTCTGTAGATGTGTCTCGCCGCTCTGTAGATGTGTCTCGCCGCTCTGTAGATGTGTCTCGCCGCTCTGTAGATGTGTCTCGCCGCTCTGTAGATGTGTCTCGCCGCTCTGTAGATGTGTCTCGCCGCTCTGTAGATGTGTCTCGCCGCTCGGTAGATGTGTCTCGCCGCTCGGTAGATGTGTCTCGCCGCTCGGTAGATGTGTCTCGCCGCTCGGTAGATGTGTCTCGCCGCTCGGTAGATGTGTCTCGCCGCTCGGTAGATGTGTCTCGCCGCTCGGTAGATGTGTCTCGCCGCTCGGTAGATGTGTCTCGCCGCTCGGTAGATGTGTCTCGCCGCTCGGTAGATGTGTCTCGCCGCTCGGTAGATGTGTCTCGCCGCTCGGTAGATGTGTCTCGCCGCTCGGTAGATGTGTCTCGCCGCTCGGTAGATGTGTCTCGCCGCTCGGTAGATGTGTCTCGCCGCTCGGTAGATGTGTCTCGCCGCTCGGTAGATGTGTCTCGCCGCTCGGTAGATGTGTCTCGCCGCTCGGTAGATGTGTCTCGCCGCTCGGTAGATGTGTCTCGCCGCTCGGTAGATGTGTCTCGCCGCTCGGTAGATGTGTCTCGCCGCTCGGTAGATGTGTCTCGCCGCTCGGTAGATGTGTCTCGCCGCTCGGTAGATGTGTCTCGCCGCTCTGTAGATGTGTCTCGCCGCTCTGTAGATGTGTCTCGCCGCTCTGTAGATGTGTCTCGCCGCTCTGTAGATGTGTCTCGCCGCTCTGTAGATGTGTCTCGCCGCTCTGTAGATGTGTCTCGCCGCTCTGTAGATGTGTCTCGCCGCTCTGTAGATGTGTCTCGCCGCTCTGTAGATGTGTCTCGCCGCTCGGTAGATGTGTCTCGCCGCTCGGTAGATGTGTCTCGCCGCTCGGTAGATGTGTCTCGCCGCTCGGTAGATGTGTCTCGCCGCTCGGTAGATGTGTCTCGCCGCTCGGTAGATGTGTCTCGCCGCTCGGTAGATGTGTCTCGCCGCTCGGTAGATGTGTCTCGCCGCTCGGTAGATGTGTCTCGCCGCTCGGTAGATGTGTCTCGCCGCTCGGTAGATGTGTCTCGCCGCTCGGTAGATGTGTCTCGCCGCTCGGTAGATGTGTCTCGCCGCTCGGTAGATGTGTCTCGCCGCTCGGTAGATGTGTCTCGCCGCTCGGTAGATGTGTCTCGCCGCTCGGTAGATGTGTCTCGCCGCTCGGTAGATGTCTCGCCGCTCGGTAGATGTGTCTCGCCGCTCGGTAGATGTGTCTCGCCGCTCGGTAGATGTGTCTCGCCGCTCGGTAGATGTGACTTCAACAGAGGCTTCTGAATCCCCGGCAGTGGTGGTCTACGTGTCGGGCAAGAACTTCAATGGACACAACAGGCAGGTAAGCTGCGATTACCTGCCTGTTAGTGCTTGAATACATTTTTTGTTTTTTGTAAAGTCCCGTATATACCCTTTTATTTAATAAGTGTTCTGTTCATTAGCAGATTTCCTATTTGGTTTTATGCGACATGTAAATTTGTCTATTTAATTTAATCAGTTTAATCATCCAAGAATGCCGAAGTGTACTTTTATACATACAAATATCTGAACAATTTCAGTCCCTTCAGACTAAAGCCCGTCACACACTTTAGAGCTGGTTGACATCCATTTTGGGTGGCTCTTCCCAACTGTTGAGCGAGCGTTCTAGTGTTCTCTGAGAGAGCATGTCTAGTGGCGTCTTATCTCTGGGAAAGCAAAGCGTTTGGCATTCCAAAATCAAGCATGCCTAGTCGACATCTTCCCCAACCATCAGTTGGCCAATGCCCCCATACACATTAGACTGCCTTAATACTGGTATGTAAATGGCCATTTCATCTGATTGAAATTTGTCTCATCTGACTGAATTAACCTGAAGTGCCTAACAATTGGTCTTGTCAAGCACAATGACTGTAGCATGTAAACTGGTATCTATCATATGTCTGAAAGACAATTTCTCTATTAGAAGGATACATTTCCACCTGCCGACTAGCGGCACTATATTCCTACAGGTCCGCTACATGCTCTTCTTATCGGCTTTTGTTTAATGGCCTGTTTACACAGGCAGACCCTGCTACAGATGCGCTCTAAAAAAAACAGTACCAGTTCAGTACAGCGGATGATGTGCTGCCGGGAACAGTGATCTTTAGTGAGGTCCACCTGACGAACAAGCGTTTTTGCTCATCCATCGGGTGATCAGCAGCCTGTTTGGAATGCTTGATTATGGTGATGCGAATATTCTTTGGCACAATCCTTCACTATAATTGTGAAGTGTAAATGGACACTTATTCCTGATATAAACCCTTCCTATTCTTGTAATAACAGATGAGGAAGATAACTGTTGGGTTAAATGGTTAGTCTGATCCATCTGTAGTCTGTGCGTGTGTAACCCAACTTTAAGGCCGTATTCAGATGGGCAACTATTATGGTCCATAAAGGGACTTTAATGCCCAGACTGACTGCATGGCTGTCGCCCAAACTTGGTCTATTTGACAGTCTGAACCACAATTGTCTAATCCCTGAAAATTTGATCCTGCACACTCGTATCTGAATGAGGCCTAAATCATAGTAAACTGAAGGATATTATTTGTATGCCTCTTCTGCTTTCAGTCGAGCCTATAATATCAGAAAACCGTTTCCTATTAAGAGATGCCAGATGTTTTGTGTAGAGCTATGCATACTAATGGCGCTTTCTAGTAAAAATAATTTTGTTGGTATGGTAAAGAACCCGCCGCCTCCCCCAGGGGCCTGAGGATAGCTAGTATAGGTGTGGAATATGGAACATGCAGTAAGGATAAAAAAAAGCGAGAACATGGTAACATGCTTTTTATGGCTGTGAAAATGTGTAGGGCTCCGTTCACATCTGCATTGGAGATTCTGGTTCTGGAAAAAATGCCAGTTAGAATAGCGTTGCATGGTTTACTATTTTTACTGGTAAAATGACAAACCAGACAAACATATTGTCAATAGAGAACTGTTAGCACTCTTGGTGTCCATCATTGATGGATCAGAACAAAATGTGTGGAGCCCAGGTCTGTTTATTTCTTCGTGCAATGTAGGCTGAGGAGCGTTAAATATCTCTTATTAGACTACACTTTTTCAAGACCTTGCTGGTCCCTTTTATCAAGTCATCATATGATCCTAAAACATTTGTCTAATAAGAGATCTGTCTGGTACCTAAGGATAGGTCACTGTCTGATCGGTTGGGATCCGACAATCCTGCCAGTCAGCTGTTTTCGGTGTCTGCGGCCACTGGCCGGTAGTGCTCGCTTGCGGAGCTGGCCGTCTTCTGATAGTGATCGGGGCATATTATTACACATCTGCCTCCTATTCAACTCAATAGTAGGCGCATGTGCAGTACACTGGTGGCCGCTATCAGACGGCCAGCTTCGCAAGTCAGTACTTTAGGCTGGCGGCCACTGACACCGATGAAAGCTGATCGGCGGGCTTGCCTGGCCAGGGTCAAACAGCTATCGGGCATCGATGACCTGTTGGAATGGAGGGGCTCAGAAGAAAAAGAAAAACTGTTTCAGAATCAGTGAAGCAGCAGCATTTGGATGAGTTTCTCAATTTACATTGAAAAATTCTGTGAAAGATCCTCTTTGAAACAATGAAAGTGCTAATTCAGAGTGATTGTTTTCACATTTTGTGGAAGATCCTTTGTCTGCCCACCCCTTGAATCAGAACAGGACATTTTGGTTAATATTCGTATGCTGATATATTGGTATTGGAATTGCACAAAAAATGACAAATGATTTGCATAACTGCTGTAATCCGGCATACACTATTTCATTAGACTGGTTTTTGATAGGTATGGTAGGAATGATGTTTGTTAGGGTGAATAGTAACAGTAGGATGGTGATTAACCCATGGTAAATAATAGAGTAGCTTATAATGTGATATAACCATGTTGTATGCTAGTCAGTCATACGACCTTAACCAGGGTCAAATAAGACATTTTAACTACTATTGGCTACATTGAATTAGGACTCCACCATGGGCTATGGCCTGAAATAAAGAATGAGGATTATCTTCTCTCCCTCTACTTTGTCCGGTTTCTTCTCTGCTTATTATTTTTAATTGAGCACTAGTCTGGAAAAATAATTAAGTCTCACAATGCATTAGAATTAGGTCCCCGTCTGTGATTTTTTTTTTCAGTTAAATTAACATCTACCTCTACATCTATATATTTTGCATATTCCCAAGTTTCTATTAGTTTTACACAAATGGTACCATCTTATAACTCTAAAACAGCTGGGAATAGTAATGTCAAGTTTAGTAAAGCTTAAAGTGAACCGGTCAGCAGGATTTTAAGTAAACTACAGGCATTGTCAGGTTGGCAGTGTTAAACTGATAAAAATGATACCTGAGGTGAAGAAATCCTTCTTGTGGTTCTTGTGTAACCAGTGTTAGACGTTTGCAGCTAATGATATGTTCGTGCTTCGGGGCGGGACTGAGTCTTCCTGCTCTAAGCCAGAAAAACCCAAGGAACGACCTGCCCACAGGCCAACCTGAAGCACAAATAGTCTGTCTGTCTCTCTCTCTCTGTCTCTAATGTGAGGAACATGTTTGTGCTTCAGGTTGGCCTGTGGGCAGGTCTTTCCTTGATTTCTCTGGCCTTAGAGCAGGAAAATAAGACTCTGCCTACAGTCCCGCCCTGAAGTACAGGCATCTCATTACCTGACAACTTCTAACACTGATTACACAAGAGCTACAAGACTGATTTCTTCACCGCAGGTATCATTTTAATCGGTTTAACACTGCCAACCTGACAATACCTGTAGTTTACTTAGCAAAATCCTGCTGACTTGGTTTACTTTAATGTCCATTGTCTAATTTTACAGAACTCTTAAAGTTTTGTCTAGGTTCTAAATTGTAATCCGTTCTATGACTGTTATTTTTTGTCTTGACTTTAGTATATTATACTGGCACTTCATTTTAGGATCTCTTTTGGTATGGCTCTCTTGCGGTAGTGGGACAGGTATCACATGTAGCTAATCTCATTTCTTTTTGCTTTCAAGTTTGTCCATTGGATAGTAGATAACCTCCTGATCGCTGGGGGTTCGAACTCTGGAACACCCGCCAATCCTGAGAACCGGGACTCTAAAGAACCTAGTGTGAATGGAGTGATGGTTGATCTTGCACACTACAAGGTGGCCATGCTCTGTGCTCAGCTGGTTTTCGGTGCTCCCATAAGAATGATCCACCCCCTAGTTCACATGAGGCCCTTCAGAGCCCAGATTCACTGGAACGGTGGGTGGCCCAGAAGTTGGATCCACTGTGGAGATGAAGTGATCACCTTTCCAGTGGTTAGGGAATGCTTTCATACTTGAGAATACCCCCCTCAAATGTGAACAACATTTTTCACCTTGCTATTCTTTCATTCCCATCAGAAAAATTGTTATCAGTAGCTATCCTGAAAATGTTTCTCGCAAGCAAAATGTACAATAGGGCAAATGTCCTAATTTAAAAAAACTATCAGAAGTTTGTAGAATTAAATAGACTTTCTTTGGGGTCTGGTCTCCTTTTCTCTATAGGCTTTACTAGTAAAGGTGACACATTTTTCACTTTTGACATTGTGTATCTAAAATCTTGGCATTTTTCTTGACTGTTTTTTTCTTTACGGTCTTGTATGATTTACAAGCAACCTTATTTACTCTGCGGCTGAGTGTGTGATGGCTATCGATGCAGAAAAGCGGTCTTATCGTAGTGTAACAGACTTCAACACTGAGTGACCCATGACCTCCCATTTTAATCACTTGATGCAGATTTATCACCCATAGCCATAAAAAATGGTCATTGATTTACCCGGATATGTTCTCAACATTTGAAATCTTCTTTATTGTGGCCTTGTTTATTCTAAGCCGTACAGTACTCTTATTAAGATGTCTGAGATTTTGTGTAGCCACGTCCTGAAACTAGATGAAATTCTTATTTTCTGCCTCGAAGATGAACTAATAATGCAAACATAGCCTCATGAATAAAGTCCGCATTGTGCCTGTGATTTTGGATAGTTGCAGGCTGCCCTATCGAGGTTTGCATATTGTGAAAATGAAGTTGAAATAAAGAAGAAATCTGCTTTCCCCTTACTCTAAAGGCAGCCTGAATATTTGAGGGTGGCATGGAATGAAGACCCTATTTTGTGACCTTAAAGTGGAAGCTTCCACTCCAGCCTTAAGGTCCGCCTATGTGGCTTTATCTGACATAGAGATCCCCTGGCGTGCTGTTCCTCCCTTCTGTTTAGTGTGATCAGGTCTTGGGAAGTCATTGGATTGACCCACCCAGGAAACGGTATACGGAGAATGTAAGTCTGCAAGGACAGGGTCCTCTCCCCTCTGTACCAGTCTGTCATTGTAAATTCATTGAGACATATTGTATCAGGACTGCGATTCTCCTAATGCAATTTTGCTCTTGACTAAATTGTAATAAGTATCAGAAAAAACATTCTATTGGTTTCCTCCACATTTAGTGGTCAAGTGTTTAAGTGATGAAATAATTAGGCCTATAGTACAATCAATCTGTATTAGCTTTCAAAGCAAACCTTTATTTCTTTTTTATTTAATGCATAATTTGTTTTAATTTCTGATCTCTAAGATGGGAGAATAGAAAGTGTCAGAACAATCAGGAAGGATCCTGGCCCACCATCAAGCAGCTCTAATTTACTTGTCAAGTACTAAACTAAAAAGATTTAAAAAAATGAAAAATAAGTGTGAAGGCAGGGATGCGCCTTTCTACCACACACAATGCACCCTGTCAAGCTGTCATATAAGCAGCCATGAAGGTGTTGTGAATTCTCCGAGTCTGCTTCCTCCCTTTTCCATAGTGCTAGTCTGAAAGGAATACATTAGCAGCAATTACCACTGCCATTCATCTGCTTCTGACATTTTCAAATTGCATTAGGCGAATCACAGTCCTGATACAATGTCTCATGAGTAGAGCCTTGATGATTGCAGCTTTTTGATATATGTGCATCTTTCACGATATTAATGGACTGCTTTCTCCATATTTGTGGCAATAAACCGGCTGTTTGTGATGGTCGTTGCCCATTGCTGTATTGGGCTTGGGAAGGACAATTTTGCTAATCAACCCTGTGGTGTGGTTGTATAGGACCTAAAATAATGATGATGATAAAAATGATACCTATCATGTAGTCATCTGTTGCGGAGTTATTAATCTTTGAAGTTGCATGCAAATTAGCCTGGATGTGCATTAGGGGTGTGTCCAATGTACCTGAAGAGCATTGACGCCCCCACTGGCTAATTGGCATTTGGCTTCAAAGTGGAGATTTTGATCAGAATTCCTGATACGTCATTGCTGAGAGATCAATCTTGGAAGCCAAATGCAAATTAACACGAGGGGCCGTGTCATTGCCCTCCCCATTATATTCAACACACCCATTAGAAGCCAAATTTGCATGTAGCTTTAAAGCTCGGTATCTCCACAATGACACCTTGGATTAGTACAAGGCGGGTATCATTGTTACTACTATTCTATGCCCTAGGCAGCCACACCAATAGTTTGATTAGTGAAAGCATCCCAGCAGGTTCCTTTTTGTGCCATGGTGCCAAAAGTGCAAAAAAAAATACATAAATACGCTAGCTGTAGTGAGTGTCTTAATTTCCAGGGCTGTGGAGTCAGTAAGCAAAACCTCCGACTCAGACGCCTCAATTTCCGTGACACTGACTCCACCAAAATGGGCTCTGACTCCCACTCCACAGCCCTGTTAATTCCTTTTGCAGTCTTATTGTCATACATATTAACAAATTTAAAAAAATAAAAAAAATTATTATTTTTTTTTTTGCAACCTGGAGTTTGCATAGAAATTGTAGTCTTACAGGAGTAGATTTTTTTTTTTTAGATCAGTTGCTTTGTACTCTTGCATCCCATATGCTTTTGTGTGCTAACGAGCGGTTGTTCACTGTCAAAGCCGCTCTGCTTTGTTATAAAGGTCTAGATCAGACCTCTTAAGTGCCATATTGAATGAGGGGGACAGCTGGGGCCCTTACCGATCTTGGGAACATTTGGGTCCGATTCCTGTTTCTGCTTAAAAGTTGGCTGTGCTTGTATGTCTCCCATAAAATGAAATAGTTGGACTTTTACAGAAATTAAAGGGGTTTTCTGGGATTCAACACTTTTTCAAAATGAAGAGAAAACCATTGCTTGTCCATCTAATCATTAATGTGGTCCCCACTAATGTTGCAGTGATGGAGCCCCGTGCATCATATACGTAGTCATTACAGCTCATCGTTGGCTTAGCACTCAGGTCCTGTACACACAAGCGTCACAGTTGAGACCAGTAATTGGCAAAGTGAATGATGTATCGCATGGTATTACTATAGGATCAGTGGGAATCCCTGGATTGGCAGGGGGTTTTGGGGAAGTAATGGTTAATTACTTGTTTTATAACCTCCCCAGGTTTTGTAGAATCCCAGAAGAAATGCGAATTCCTGGATAGGCCAGGGAATCTCACTAGATTTTTGCTCTACCGTTGGTCTGAGAGTAACATGATCTTGGTGCAGACACCCGGATTCCAGCAATATAACACTTATTGGGTTGTTTTGATACAGTTTTAATAAAATCTGTTTTATCTGCTGTAGATCTAGTATTTCTCTGAGTACGAAGCTTTTTATAACCCCGCCCACACCTCTGGCAGCGCTCTGTGTGCACTGTGCATAGGCAAAAAGCTGCCATTCAGTGGTTTCTGTGTGGTTATATAGAGCTCATGAATATTGAAGGCTACAACAGTCCTTTAGTGATAATCTCTTGCTGATAAACCAGTGATTTTTATCAAAACTACAGCAGCCAAGTAAGTGTCAAAACGCTGGAATCTGGGTCTCTGTCTCTACATCATGCTGCTCTCCGATAAGGTGGTAATTTTTTGACCGGTTCCCTTTTAGTGAGTGGGAGATCAAGTGAAGTACCTGACAGCAGCCACTAAGCAATGATTGGGGTTGTGGTGTGCTGCCCCATACTTCGCTTTAGCTGAAAGCTGCTTTGAGAGCGGCTGGGTGCTAAGTGTTGGACTGCCACCATTCTCATATCTACAGATAGGTGATCTATAAGTTAGGCCCTGAACGGCCCCCTTAACTCCTTGGAAATAAAACCTAGCCCTCTAATCCTCTGCAGGTATTCAGAGTTGAGTGCTAGCTTAGTGTTCTGGTTCTGAAAATTAGATTTTTCTCCTTCGCTCTCCAGGATGAGTAGAAAGATGCCCATTAGGAGTGCGGAGTGTCAGCTGTAAGCGTTCTGCCTGTAATAATGCTCAGCCAGCCATTTGTTAATGCCGCTGATGATTTGTAATGCGATCCTTGTTTTCTATGCCGGTACTGTGTATGAATACTAATACAGTATATAGCTTACTGCATAGCGCGACGTCGTCCAATCCGAGGGCATTGCTGGGTAGGCAGAAGACGATCTGCCTGATAAGCATCAGTCTATGGGTCACGGCTGCACACTCAGCAACCTGTCTGACAAAATGCTGACGATTAAGGCACAGTGCTGTCTTTGGTAATGTCCCGTATTCACAGATGCGGCCTCATTCTCCCACTGATCATCTACAGCACTTAGTGGTAATTGTGCCATCGTACCTAGCGCAGTGATTCCAGACTCCAAGGAACAGCTGTTCCCTTTCCCTCAGAGTGAGAGAGATGAGTGTTGGATGGCATCTCCAGGCTCATAACTAACGTGCCGCTGCTTTACCACAGGTGTAAAATCTAATAGCTTTTTATGAGAATTCGAGGATGGACCAGTCACATTTCCCATTAATTTAGCACCTAATTAGTAGTGGATTCCATCCCGGAACCTAGTGTAATTATTGGGCAGCATATTGAGGGGCCTGGGTCTTTATTGGGTTCACCGATGTATTAAAGAATACTGAGGATTTCTACTGTACTAGCTGTACTACCCGGCTTCGCCCGGGTTAATGACTGCTGTTAGCAAAATAGAATGTGTTAACAAAAATTTATTCTGCACACAAAAACCACAAAGCAAATAGATAGAAATGTAATTATTAAAAGGCAAAAACTAAGCTAATAGAAGAATTTCACAACATATATTAGCTTTGTTATACTGAGAATGTCTTTGTTGCCTATATTAACCAATCAGAGCTCAGGTTAATTAACTGTAGCAAAATAGAAGCTGAGCTGTGATTGGTTAATATAGGCAACAAAGACAATCAGAGCTCAGATTAATTAACTGTAGCAAAATAGAAGCTGAGCTGTGATTGGTTGCTATTGGCAGCCTGATAAATCCCCAGCCAACAGGAAGCCCTCCCCCCTGGCAGTATATATTAGCTCACACATACACATAATAGACAGGTCATGTGACAGACAGCTGCCGGATTCCTATATGGTACAATTGTTGCTCTTGTAGTTTGTCTGCTTATTAATCAGATTTTTATTTTTGAAGGATAATACCAGACTTGTGTGTGTTTTAGGGCGAGTTTCATGTGTCAAGTTGTGTGTTGAGTTGCGTGTAGCAACTTTTTGTGTGTCGAGTTGCGTGTGGTGACATGCGTGTAGCAACTTTTTGTGTGTCGAGTTGCGTGTGGTGACATGCGTGTAGCAACTTTTTGTGTGTCGAGTTGCGTGTGGTGACATGCGTGTAGCAACTTTTTGTGTGTCGAGTTGCATGTGACAGGTTAGTGTAGCAAGTTGTGTGCAGCAAGATTTGTGCATGGCGAGTTTTGCGCGTGGCGAGTTTTATGTGTGGTGCGTTTTGAGTATGTGCAAGTTTTGTGTGAGGCAACTTTTGCATGTGGTGCAACTTTTGTACATGTGGCAATTTTTCTGTGTGTGCAAGTTTTGCATGAGGTGAGTTTTCCATGAGGTGAGTTTTGCACGTGTGGCGAGTTTTGCGTGAGCCGAGTTTTGCATATGGCGAGTTTTGCATGTAGCGAGTTTTGCGCGTGGTGAGTTTTGAGTGGTGACTTTTGTGTTTCGACTTTTATGTGGCGAGGTTGGTGTGTGTGTGGTGAAATGTGTGCTGAGGGTGGTATATGTGTTCAAGCACGTGGTAGTGTGTGGCGCATTTTGTGTGTGTGTTCATATCCCCGTGTGTGGTGAGTATCCCATGTCGGGGCCCCACCTTAGCAACTGTACGGTATATACTCTTTGGCGCCATCGCTCTCATTCTTTAAGTCCCCATTGTTCACATCTGGCAGCTGTCAATTTTCCTCCAACACTTTTCCCTTCACTTTTTCCCCATTATGTAGATAGGGGCAAAATTGGTGAATTGGAACGCGCGGGGTTAAAATTTCACCTCACAACATAGCCTATGACGCTCTCGGGGTCCAGACGTGTGACTGTGCAAAATTTTGTGGCTCTAGCTGCGACGGTGCAGATGCCAATCCCGGACATACACACATACATACATACACACATTTAGCTTTATATATTAGATGTATATAGTATATATCTGTATGTCATCTCCTCCTGTATTAGACCTCGTTCACACGTTATTTGGTCAGTATTTTTACCTCAGTATTTGTAAGCTAAATTGGCAGCCTGATAAATCCCCAGCCTACAGGAAGCCCTCCCCCCTGGCAGTATATATTAGCTCACACATACACATAATAGACTGGTCATGTGACTGACAGCTGACGGATTCCTATATGGTACATTTGTTGCTCTTGTAGTTTGTCTGCTTATTAATCAGATTTTTATTTTTGAAGGATAATACCAGACTTGTGTGTGTTTTAGGGCGAGTTTCGTGTGTCAAGTTGTGTGTGTTGAGTTGCGTGTGGCGACATGCATGTAGCGACTTTTGTGAGATGAGTTTTGTGTGGCGACATGCGTGTAGCAACTTTTTGTGTGTCGAGTTGCATGTGACAGGTTAGTGTAGCAAGTTGTGTGCAGCAAGTTTTGCGCATGGCGAGTTTTGCGCGTGGCGAGTTTTGTGTGTGGTGCGTTTTGAGTATGTGCAAGTTTTGTGTGAGGCAACTTTTGCATGTGTTGCAACTTTTGTGCATGTGGCAATTTTTCCGCGTGTGGAAGTTTTGCGTGTGGCGAGTTTTCCATGAGGTGAGTTTTGCACGTGTGGCGAGTTTTGCATGTGGAGAGTTTTGCGCGTAGCGAGTTTTGAGCGGCGACTTTTGTGTTTCGACTTTTATGTGGCGAGGTTGGTGTATGTGTGGTGAAATGTGCGCTGAGGGTGGTATATGTGTTCGAGCACGTGGTAGTGTGTGGCGCATTTT
The DNA here is from genome assembly GCF_051348905.1 of Ranitomeya variabilis. Taxonomy (NCBI): domain Eukaryota; kingdom Metazoa; phylum Chordata; class Amphibia; order Anura; family Dendrobatidae; genus Ranitomeya; species Ranitomeya variabilis. Next base: position 530,442,092 of record NC_135236.1, read on the forward strand.
GTGTGTTCATATCCCCGTGGTGGTGTGCTGATTATCCCATGTCGGGGCCCCACCTTAGCAACTGTACAGTATATACTCTTTGGCGCCATCGCTCTCATTCTTTAAGTCCCCCTTGTTCACATCTGGCAGCTGTTAATTTGCCTCCAACACTTTTCCTTTCATTTTTTCCCCATTATGTAGATAGGGGCAAAATTGTTTGGTGAATTGGAAAGCGCGGGGTTAAAATTTCACCTCACAACATAGCCTATGACGCTCTCGGGGTCCAGACGTGTGACTGCAAAATTTTGTGGCTGTAGCTGCGACGGTTCAGATGCCAATCCCGGACATACATACATACATACATACATACATACATACATACATACATACATACATACATACATACATACATATACACACATTCAGCTTTATATATTAGATAAACAATGGTAAGGAAGGGTATAGACTTTTCATGCATCTCAATCACTTTCTTACTGTTATAAGTAAATACCTTTCTGCTTCTGCCCTTCACTTACACAGAACATACACAAGAAGTGATTTTTACCAGCCTTGTAAGGGTGCGTTGTTCGCTACGTTAAGTGGTTCCGTCTGGGCTTAAATCCGAACCCCACTCAAATCTGGATTCTGGCGTATGCTCTGACGGATCCATTGTGTATTATGGTGCAGACTGAGTCAAGGTGTGCTCTGTCGTGCAACATTTTTGTGTTTGTAGACAGTCCACTACATCTGGGGGTTCCCCTCTAGTAGGCGTATACGCCCAAAATTGAAATACCTAAATTATATTAATATTCAAATACCAGTACTCGCCTAGATCCAGTATAGACTTCTGGTAGTCTTCTCTAGCACAGGAAGTGGAGAAGTCATCGATCTACTAACTGATGGACCCTGATGTCTGTGATTGACTGCAGCGGTCAGGTTATTTGGAACAGTGCGTTATTATAAATTATCCACTAAAACGCTGCCCGTGTCGCCTGTTGCTGCAGTCAATCACAGGCTGCAAGGTCCGTTGGCTGATGAACGATGATGTTTCCACTTCCTCTGCCAGAGAAGACTACAGAGCATCCTGTGCTTGATCAAGGCGAGAGTCTGAGTATTAGGCCACGTTCACACATTCAGTGTTTGGTCAGTATTTTAAATCCGTGTTTTGTAAGCCATAATCAGGAGTGCAACAATGGGAGGAAAAGTATAATAGGAACACGTCTCCACTTCTGGATTTGCAACTGACCAAATAATGAACTTGTGATCATGGCCTTAAAGTGTTCATTTTTGACAAATCCAGTCCCCTGGGAAAGGTTTTGTTTTGCACACGCACAACCTTTAATGCCTAACTAGCCTCCCTAGCCCTTAACCACCCCGCGTGGGTGGCTGTATGGAGATGATGGCTCCTTTAGTAAATTTGGTTATGTATAAAAATGTTGTTAAGTGGGTGATTCTATTGCCGCCGGTGGAAAGTTCATCGAAGAATGTGTTGAGAACAAGATGCCGTTTTGTGATCGAAAGATCCTATTAATAATAATTCTGTGCCTATCAGTTTATCATTCCATGTAAAGTGCCCAAATTAACACCACCCCTACCTTACAATTGATATTTAGTTGGAGCGTAATAAGTAGTAGGCGAGTAGTCATTTGTCCTGCCCTTCCGATTACCTTCCCATCCAGCGTACAATGTTATTGAGGGGTTGGATTTGTACCCTCCAACAATGGTAGCGGTGAACATTACTGACCTGTTGTGAATGTCCTGGCACGTTGCGGCATGGCGTATAATCGGTTGCTATGCATTTGGCCGTCTTGTGGTCTATGCAGGAGTGAGCTTGATGCTCTGTCCATTTTCTGTCCCCTTGTGTATTTCTCCTTGAGTGAAGGAATTATCTAATGAGGAGAAGGGAAGGTAATTGGACTGAAATATGGGGCTATAGATTTCTCTCCTGCTCGGTTAACCTTCCAACCTTTCCAGGAATGAGCATGTTTGTTTAATGAGGGGACACTTTTATCCCCCATAGGTATTTAAATCAATGAGTAGAATTGCTTAATACACGCTTAAAATTAATGGAAACCATGTCACTCTTGATGAGCCAATATGGGCGACCGTGCATATCTATTTTGCCTGCCTATCTAGGGGTGACCATTATTTTGGGTTTACATCCCCGGAAGAAACACACTTGTGTGATAACAGAATCTAAATACAGATTGTAAGTCCGTTAACTAGTATGTGGGGAGTGATTTTAGCCACTGTTTTTTGTCATTAAGGGTACATTTTTCTTTATAAGCGAGAAGCAGTGGTAAAATGCAATAGCTGCTATTGTGAAAAGTGGAAGAGTGTTGTATTCAGGTCAATGGCACACTCTTATTAGCCCCTTAACGACCAATGACTGATTTATCAGTCATTGGATGCCTCGCCCTTTTTAATGCGGGCTCTGGCGGTGAGACCGCACCTTTTCCGGCACATGTCAGCTGTTTTGAACAGCTGACATGTGCCACTAACAGCCGAGAGAGGAATCTCGATCCTCCCGCGGCTGTTCACCTGTTGCTGACAGCGGCATTTAACATGCATTTCCCACAATCGTGCCGGAAATCTGCCTATAAGTGACCCCGATCATGGGTCACTGATGGGTTGGCATGACAACCAGAAGTCTCCTGGAGACCTCTATGGTTGTCACTGCCAGATTGCTATGAGCGCCACCCGGTGGTCAGCACCCACAGCAAGTGAGGTATGCTGCTACGATCTGATCATCGCCTACATGTAGCAGAGCCGGTCGGGTTATGGCAGTTTCTGGTCTCCCATGGAGACTATTGAAGCTTGCCAAAAGTTAAAAAAAAAAAAAAAAAAAAAAAAAAAAAAATTTTGAAAATATATATAAAGAAAAAGTTCAAACACCCCCCCCTTTCGCCCCATTCAAAATAACAAATCAAACCTACACATAATTGGTATCACTGCGTTCAGAATCGCCCGATCTATCAATAAAAAGAATTAACCCAATCGCTAAATGGCGTAGCGAGAAGAAAAGTCAAAACTCGAGAATTACGTTTTTTTGGTCACCATGACATTGCATAAAATGTAGCGATCAAAAGAACTTATCTGCACCAAAATGGTTTAATTGAAAATGTCCGCTCGGCACACAAAAAATAAGCCCTCACCCAACCCGAGATCACAAAAAATGAAGACGCTACTGGTCTCGGAAAATGTTAAAAAAAATAATAAATAAAATTGCGTCAAAGTTAGGAATTTTTTTCGCAACTTAGGTAAAAAAGAACCTATACATGTTTCGTGTCTATGAACTCGTAATGACCTGGAGAATCATAATGGCAGGTCAGTTTTAGGGTACGTTCACACAGGACTTTTTTGCTGCTTTTTTTTGCTGCTTTTTTTTATGCTAATTTTCAGCTGCTTTTTACAGTACCAGTAAAGCCTATGAGATTTCAGAAATCTCATGCACACACGTTGGTTTTTTGTTTGATCAGTTTTTTCTGCTTTGCTGCTTTTTTTGGACATAGGGCATGTCACTTCTTTCAGCGTTTTTGCTGCGTTTTTGCAGCGTTTTTTCACCCATTGACTTGAATGGGTGATGAAAAAAACGCTGCAAAAACGCTGAAAAAACGCATGTAGCATTATTTGCTGCTTTTTTTGTGCAGAAAATCATGGCCAGCAGGAAGGGATCTCACAGCCAAGAGCTTAGGGGTGTGGTTAGTGAGGTGTGAAGAGCCATTGTGAGCCATTGTGAGGTGTGAAGAGCCATTGTGAGGTGTCCTGATTGTGATCTATTGTGAGGGAGTTCCTGGTAGTGAGGTGTGAAGAGCCATTGTGAGCCATTGTCAGGTGTGAAGAGCCATTGTGAGGTGTCCTGATTGTGATCTATTGTGAGGGAGTTCCTGGTAGTGAGGTGTGAAGAGCCATTGTGAGCCATTGTGAGGTGTGAAGAGCCATTGTGAGGTGTCCTGATTGTGATCTATTGTGAGGGAGTTCCTGGTAGTAAGGTGTAAAGAGCCATTATGAGGTGTCCTAGCAGCTGAAAATTGGCATAAAAAAAAGCAGCAAAAATCTGCAGCAAAAATCTGCAGCAAAAAAGTCCTGTGTGAACATACCCAAAAAACGCACCAAAAACGCACCAAAAAAACGCACCTAAATTAGCATAAAAAAAAGCAGCAAAAAAAAGCAGCAAAAAAGTCCTGTGTGAACGTACCCTTAGAATGTATTGAGCCTAGTAAAAAAGCCAAACAAAAAACAAGTGTGGGATTGTACTTTTTTTGCAATTTCACCGCACTTGGAATTTTTTTCCCATTTTACAGTACACAACATGGTAAAACCAATGATTTCTTTCAAAAGTACAACTTGTCCCGCGAAAAAACAAGCCCTCACAAGGCCGTGTTGACAAAAAAATAAACAAGCTATGGCTCTGGGAAGAAAGGGAACGAAAACGCAAAACCGAAAATGCCTCCGGTCATAAAGGAGAGCAGAATAATTGTAAAATTAGTAAATGGGTATTCTGAAGGTCTCAAAATCAATGTGCAGTATAAAGGCCCCTATACACATTAGTGTTGGCTGACCCCGCCATTTTCAGCCAGCGGTCTATTATTTGTCTGATTTCGGACTGCCGATCTGAGTGTTTTCCCGGACGTGACTTGCCAGTGGACCTGTTAATCGGTGGCTTTCTCATACAGAACAAAGGCGCGCCCAGCGAGCGGTCCTGTGTATGTAGAGTTATTGGCTGAGGTGGCTGCCCGCCGAGCGATGGGCTGAGGCATCGTTCAGGCTACGGCCATCTGCGAGTCGCCAGCCTAAAGGTATGTTCACACGTTCAGTATTTTTCTGCTGCAAAAACCAGAGCGTTGGCAGGAAAAAGGCTACATAAAAGCATGTTTTTGCTTGTAGTTTTTTTTTTTTTTTTTACAATTTATTTGAATGGATGAAAACCACTGCAGAAAAATGCTGAATGAATTGAAATCTGTAAGATACGAGAAAAAAGGCTTTTTAAGGTTTAATTCTGCAAGGAAAAAAATAAGCATCATGTGCATTGAGAATGAAGAACTCAATCTCACTTTGCTGGTACTGTAAAACGCTTCGAATTTTTTCTGGGGTGAAAATACGTGTAAAAAAAAACGCAGCAAAAAAAATGAGACTTGTGAAGGAAAGAATATTTTGCAATAGGAAGAACAAGAAGAGTTTTGTACTATGTGCACACGATGCGGATTTGCTGCGGATCCGCAGCGGATTTTTCCGCGCAGAAACGCTGCAGATCTGCACTGTGATGTACAGTACAATGTTATTCAATGGGATGAAAAAAAGCTGTGCACATGGTGCGGAAAAATCAGTGCGGAATTGCTGCGGATTTCAAAGAAGTGCATGTCACTACTTTTGTGCGGGTCTGCAGTGTCTCTGCATGCCTCCATGATAAAAATCTGCAGAGGCAAAAACCGCACAAAATCCACATCAATTCTGCATTAAAACCGCACAAAATCCGCATAAAAACCGCGGCAAATCCGCATCTGCAGATTCTGCCAGGAGATGCGGATTTTGTGCAGAAAATTCTGCACCTGTTTTCCTATGTGTGCACATAGCCTTAAGGTGAATTAAAGGTAGATCCCAACAGATAACCGTTCTCAAATGCCTAGTGTCCCCTCATTATACAGTCTGGAGTAAGTACAGGTTCATTTCTCAAGAGAAGACAGGAAGTTATTATTTTTTTTTTTTTAAACAAAACGCTAGCTATATGAATGAGGTAATGGCATTGCCTCTTTGTACCACTTATTTCTGCGCCCCCGACCCCACGTGTCCATAGAGGGGTAGTAACCTGGACCTGTAATAATCCTATATCGATGTGCCACTTAATGCCATGATGAGTGCTTGTCATATCCAGTGACAAATCGATATGTTACTGTAAATCCATATTTATCTGAGCATGCTTGGTTTGGTGCTCAGGAGAATCCTTCCGTGGTTTACGACAGGCCTTGCTGTGCTTAATGCGGCAGAACTGGTTTCCCCACTTATTTCTTCAAGTGGAAGCAAGCAATCTATCAATCAATATTGTGTGATTCTTTTTTTTTTTTGACCTGTCGATTGGAAGCAGTGTAGCTTGGTGCTGAATATGACCTGTAAATATCTGGTACAGGTTATGACTTGTTCGAGCCTATTCCCCTGTCCTGGACCTGCCGTCTGTTCTTGCTGTCCTCTGTCGCTCTGTTTTAGCTGCACTCTTTAGTTCTATCAGACCTCACTGAGCTTTAATGAGAATTGTTTTTTTTTGTTTTTTTTCTTGTGTAGTGCCCCTGGATTGTATGAGTCTTTGGTCTGAGTCCATTTTTTTTTTTTACCATCAGTGTTGCATGTATTGTTCTTGTAGCCATCCCATAGACAATAACGTGGACTTGTTTATATGGATAGAACCCCCTTCTCTTGTTGGCAGCTTTCTTCCTATGCACAGTGAACCCATAAAGTTGTCGAGAAATGGGGTGTGTGTGTGTGGTGGGTTGCTGGTGTGATACAGAGCTTATATGTGCACATAGGAAGAAACAGATCAATCCAGGTCAGCGAGCGGGAACACTCTGACCTTGGCGGCTTTTAGAATAGTTTTTCTTTCTGAAATGCTGAAGAGCCGAACCCTGATACGTGCCTGTGATCCTAGTGATAGAATCTCTGTAAAGAGAACCTATACTTGCCTGTGGTGACGGCACATTGTTCCAAAGAGGAACTATATACACAAATCTTTGATTTTGTTTTTTTTTAAACTACGGTACTTTTTTGCAATTTGTATTTATTTTTTAGTATGAATGCATTGGTGTAGTGAAAAGTGGTTGCACATTCGCAGAAAACTCCGTAATGTCCTTAATGTGCATCACTTACTACTGGAAATTCCCCATCTGTAGTATTATAAAGATGATGTCTGAAGAGCTCTCAGTAGTTCACTGTTAATTAGCTGAACGTTACCCAGTATTTGCTTGTATACGACTCCCCAAGCAGAAGAGGGTACACAAACTGGAATCTCAATCGAGCTGAGAAAATAGTAGAGGGGAGACTGCGTTTTTATTCAAAACAAAAAAGAAAAGAACGCATGAATACTGGTCCAGTTACACTAGTTCTACAGTATAAAAATCACCTGTGCATCCTAAAAGAGGATCCTGACATAGCAAAAATTCTACATGACGGGTACAGAATTGTATCAAGGAGAGCACCTTCATTGGGTAATACATTCTCACCCAATTATCTGAAATCCCCTGAATCTAAATCTGAGTTGGCGCCACACAAAGGGCTTCTTTAAATGTGGACATACAGTTTGCAAGACGTGTAAATTCTCCCTGAAATGTTCCAGTTTTATGGTTTCTAGTGAACAATTCACATTTCCCGTAAAATCCTTCTTGAATTGCAATACTTGCAATGTAATCTGCATCATGGAATGTGTATCTTGTCGCTTAAAATCTGTTGGTAGCACTAAGCGCCAGCGTAAAGTTAGAATCCGAGAACATATTCATGATGTAGAAAATGCAATCTTTGATAGTAATATATCACAAGTTTCAAAGCATTTTTTAGATTGTCATCGTGGAAACCTAGAATTGTTATAAATATACGCTATAGAGAAAATATCCAAACCAAAAAGGGGGTGACATTGAGACTAGATTGAGAAGCAGGGAAGCTTGGTGGATGCTCAAACTAGACACCAGGGTTCCAGCAGGCTTAAATAAAAGAAAGGACATGATGTTGTTTTATTAATTATATATCATCTTTATTGTTTTGTTTTTTCTCCCATTTTATTTAACACTGATATTTTGTCATCTTTTACCAGTCCAATTCACATCATAATAAACACAAAAAAGCAAGAAATCTTTTTGCAATTCTTGCCTCTCCCTTGACATGCATTGCCACACAGATCGTGTTTATACATTCACTTCAAGTGAGCTTTTATTTTCAACCTTTTTTAAAAAAAAAAAATTTTCACTTTTGTATGCTGTTTTTTTTAATTATATTACCGGAAATTAAGTTTTCTTTGTGCTAAATTTAGCAACACCTGGTTTAGTCTACTGAATATTTAAAATCACTACATAGTGCACGAGTCTGCACTTTGGTGAATGTAAAGCTGTGTTTTTCTTTACGCGGCTCTTACAGGGCTGCCTTTCGGAGCCTGTTATCTGGCTCGGTCTTGTCCTTTTCTTGTTCAATGGTTAATAGTATGGAGTCAACCAATTTGGTTTAGACGAGAGGCTTCGTATTAGTCCCTGTTTTCAATAAATCTATAACATTACAATGTTTCACATATCGTCAATGTTTTTTTTTTTTTTGTTCTCCTTTTATCTCTGGTTTTCCAGCTAATTATTATTACATGTACGTATTTGTGGTAGTTTTTGGTAACAAGTAAAATCTTGCAGTGGTCTTGTAAATAACAAATTCTGAGCATTTGGCATTGCAGCACTAATAACATACTTGCTGCGGCTTCATCGATTAATGAACAACTTGTTCTTACTTTCCTTACAGGTATTATATCATAACTTTTACAGAAAATTATTATTTTTGTTATCACTACGTCTCTAATTTGACTTATTTGTTTATTTTTTGTAATGGTTCTTTATAACATCTAGCCATTAACCATTACAGGTTTAATTGTTTATTTCCTTAAATGGGTTTTTTGTACTCCTTGCCCAGTCATATTTCTTTATTATGAATACTTTGTTTTATCCTTTAAAAAAAATCTTTGCAATAAGATCTGTAAATTGTCTAGTACGGTAAGTAAAATTATATAATAATCATCTGATATATTTTTATACTTATCTTTGTTGCTGTTGTTTTTTTATATGTTCATGTTTTCTTAAGAGATTACTATGTCAAGCAATCTCTTTACTTGTCTATTTTATGCCCACACCCCACATCAGTAGTATTAATTACTTATTCTACAGGTGTGTTCACAGGTCTAGGGGTATTTAAGTGGGATACATGGGTTATTTGGAATGTCATGATTAAGGGAGCTTAGTCTCCAGAAACGCGTTGAGATTCACACCCACATGGTTTGTGCTGCAGTTTGTACCCTCTATGTTACAAGTTTGTGAATAAAGAAATTTTATCTTCACGGATTCGGTAAAGCTGGACATTTTTCTTCCTATAAAACCTGCTCCACGCTGCTGAGAAGTCTATTAGATTCTCCCCGAATTCTATAGACAACCATTCTACCCTCGGCCATTCTACATTATGGTATTTTCTGCAATGGGTTCTCTTCTGCAGCACAACTGTATCACACTGGAAACAGAAGCTGCAGAAAAGAAACCCACTATTGTCTCTAGAAATGTGTGACCTCCAAGAAAGGAATCCAAATTCCTACAATATATAGGAAAATATTTAGAATTGAGTCCTCAGTGGTTGATACCTTTTAATGGCTAACTGAAAAGATGGTAACAAATTGCAAGCTTTCGAGACTACACAGGTCTCTTCGTCAGGCAAAGACTAAAAGAAATTCTGAAGAATCACATATTTATGCACAATGTTACCATCTTTTCAGTTAGCCATTAAAAGGTATCAACCACTGAGGACTCTCAATTCTAAATATTTTTCTATCTACTGGCTAACACGGTACCAAGATATATATTTTTCCTGTACAAATATATAGGGTAACCCATGCGCATTTTATCAAATGTGTAGGTCTGCAGACAAGTATGGTACCGTAGTTCCTACTACTGACCGATTTATAAACCCCTAAATTTCAAGTATTTTTAACTCCTCACATTCTACCCATGAACATCCATAAATTGCCATAATTGTACCTTTTATGGATATTGGCATAAATCTGCCATTTTGATGTCTGGTTTATGCGACATATCTCTGAAAATCAAGACTGTTGGCAAGTGCATGGCCTCATAGAACCCATTCATACAATAAAAACACAAAATGCTTTAATTGTGGATAAAAATGGCCGTGTAGTTTATTTAGGGTTACATAAATTAATTAATCACCAATAAATAAACTCCATAAATTATAAAACCAAAGTACCAAACTTTTCCAATAAACCAATCCACCCAGACATGGGTGATTTTCCCACAAGTAAACTACACGACAGTAAAATTACAAAAATTCAGGGGAGGGAGGGTGGGGTCTTCTTTATCTTCTTCCGCTGACAGAATGACCAGATACCACAAAACAGGTGTTTATATGTTCAAAAAAAGAGCGGCAAAGCTGCTTACAGCCAATAGAAAACCGTTACAATAGGCACCAAACATACCAGAAAAAACTGGATAAAACCAGTTTCACACTTTCAGAGATGACTGACCTGACCTTTATTTGACCTTTCTTCTGACAGAAAGCCATATTAAATGACAGGGTCCATGAGGCCATGAGACCCCCGCTATATTTCTTTCAGGTTTACGCGGGGGGGCTAACATGGCCTCATAGAAACCATTCATACAATAAAAACACAAAATGCTTTAATTGTGGATAAAAATGGCCGTGTAGTTTATTTAGGGTTACATAAATTAATTAATCACCAATAAATAAACTCCATAAATTATAAAACCAAAGTACCAAACTTTTCCAATAAACCAATCCACCCAGACATGGGTGATTTTCCCACAAGGCCATGACTCAGCGAGACATGGCCCCCCCCAAACCACACAGCCATTTTTTTAATGATAGTTTGTAAGTCCAAATTAAAAATATCAAGGCCAATATCAGATAAATGATCCAAATCAGGCCTATAAAGGCCCGGTAAAAAACCCTCCAAATCCAAATGCCGGAATGAAAACCCTGAAATTAAAAGAAAAAATTTTTTTTCCATGGATTTATTGACCCTTCTCCGGATTTTATCTAAAAAAGAAAATTGATTGTCGTGCCACAAAAGTCTGGGAATAATCTTGAAAAAACGAAGTTTGAATCAGGCAGAATTTGCTTAAGATAAATAATATCGGATCGAATGGCCGATAATAAGTCAAGAGTCCTGATTTTCCCGAGATCATTCCCAGCTACATGAAATATAATTAAATCAGGGGAAGGAAATTTAATTAGCCATTTCTTCACTTCAGCAACCAGGCAATGCCATTTCAAGCCGCGAACTCCATGCCACCAGACCTGAATATCAGAAGGATTAAAGGATAAATTTTCAGTATAAGATCGTTGGCTGGCCCTCTTCCTGGCCCAGAAGATAAAAGAATGTCCGACTATCCAAATGACTAGCGGACCTGAAAGAAAACCAATAATTAATAGTCATACAGATCATGTCCTTTATTCCTGAATCGGAAAGCCCGGCCCTAGAGGCCTCCGTAGCTGCTCCGATTCTAAACGAATGAGATGTGATTTTAAGGTGTTTTTTACCCAAAAAGCTTAAACATTTCTTTAGGACAAAATTAAATTGGAAGACAGTCACCGGAGAAAAATCCCTATGAATGAATAATGAGCCCTGTCCCATAGGTCTGACCTTAATCCAATTTGCCATGTTATCAACAGGGCAAATGATAGAGACATGGATCGTGTTAATTTTCAACCTAGATCCCCTGCCTAATTAATCTGTCTTTAATTTTCTTATAAATAAAATAAAAAAATAAAAAAACTACTCATGAATCTGGACATCTGAAATCATGGGTCCCGAAGGCTCCGATTTCTTAACAGAAACCACCTCACCAACGCGAAGTGCTCCAAAAAAGGACAGAGGAAAAATAGAGCTAAATAATAAGGCTTCCTCAAAATTTACACAAACGTGGATGAGACAGGAGCACAATTCTTTCAATAAAGACAGGGAAATAGGTCGTCTCGAGTCAGGTATAAAATTGGTTTTCCTAAAGCTTTTTAAAAACTGCTTTACTGGAAAAAGATTAGTTAAAGCAATACTGCCAGAAAGTTTAAGGAAAAATTAAACTCCTGCTAGGCATTTCGCTATTGCATAGTAAGACAAACCGTTTTGTACTATAGATTCAGCAAACTTTAGTGCTGCTACCGGATTAGAAACTGTTGGGTCAAAATAATGTAGGTTGCAAAAATTGTTCCAATTCAGCCATGCAGCGGAATAGTCAGCCCATGATCTATTAGATAACGATTTTTTTTATAAAATACTGTATCAGAGTGCAATCATGTCCCAAATTGAAAGAGGGTCCTTTCGAACCCACGTTGGGAACCTGCAGGAAAAAATTCGACCACTGACGATTTTGTAAAGAGTCAGTTATGAAAAAAAATTTGCTCTTTCCCAACTTTGCTTTCAGGCATTGTAAAACCAATTGTCTCAAAATTCTGTCAGCAAAAGTATTTTTAGAAGATAACGTGTTGATAGAAAAGAAGAAAAAAAAACAAAAAAAAAACTACTGCCTGGTTAGTGGAAAGGAGTAAAATCCTGGAATTCTGCATTAGTGATCCCCAAATTAATAAATTAATATTCCTGCAAAAATAGAAAAAAGTTCCAACATCATTACGTTTGAAGTTACTTTCTTAGACACCCAACTTATTGGCCACAGGATGGACATCCAATGGGAGTCAAATAAAATACTTTAGCCACACTGGGTATCCGCTGCGAAAAGAAAGGGAAAAGAATCGCCAGAGACAAAAAATGACTGCCACAAAGATCTGCCGTTATGCTCTGACAAAAAGGAGAGCCAAATTCTAGCGTCTTCCTTTAGATCAGAACGGATACTAACATGCGAATGAGGTGAAGATACACCTTAAGTGGCATCCTATAAACTTCTGCAAAAAGCCCGACCTATAGGAATGACACAAACCGCAAAATTCAATAGACCTAACAATGATTGAATTTCCTTAAGAGTGACCTTGTTCTTGGCTAAAAAATTTGATAATGCAATGCGCAGTTTAAAAATTTCCTCATCAGGAAGTCAGATTCCATTTTTTGATAATCAAGAGTGATTCCCAGAAACTCGAGGGATCTAGACGGACCAACTGTTTTTCTGTGAGCAATAGGAACACCGAAGTGCTCACACATTTGGATAAATTTATTGAGGGGATCTTCGCATATTGAGGAACCATAAGGACCGATAAACAAAAAATCGTCTAAGTAATGGAGGATACCTGCATCCTTACAATAAGTTTATAAAACCCAATGAAGAAAGGAAGGAAAAATTTAAAAATACGAACATGACAAAGAAAAGCCCATTGGCAGGCACTTATCAAAAAAAAAAAAAAAAAAGCAGTCATCAAAATAAAATCCTAAAGAATTAAAACAATACGGGTGAACAGGAAGGAGTCTAAAAGCAGACTTAATATCTGACTTGGACAATAAAGCATTAAAACCAAATTTCTTGAGGATTTCTAATGCAGAATCAAAAGATGAATAGGACATGGAGCATAAAGCCTTGTCCACTTCATCGTTCATGGATGAACCCAGAGGATATGATAAGTGGTGAATTAGCCGGAAAGAGCCCTCTTTTTTTTTTTTTTTTGGCACAATACCCAATGGTGATACACGGAAATTAACAAACGGCGGGGTTAAAAAAGGGCCTGAAACTCTGCCTAATTGAATTTCATTAATAATTTTATCCCTAGCTACCTCAGGGTGAGCCTTTAAAGAGGGTAAATTAGGAACAACAGAACAACCCGCCCCTTTAAATTGTGGGATAAAAAAATCATTCAGAAAAAACATTAAAAAGCAGCTCACTGGTCCCCTGGTCGGGATATTTGCTTAGGCATACTGACATGTTTGCCAGAATCACTGGGTCTGTGCTTTTTGAATTAGGCTCCTTACCTGAGGACTGTTGAGCTGCTTGTTACTTAAAACATTTAGACATACGGTGTGAGTTACCACAGAACGAGCATTCATGGCGGAATCTACAGTTGTTGTTCCACTTACAAAAGGAATCGTTGAAAGCGAAACAAACACCGCGTTTACTTGAACTAGAAGGGGGCTGAAATAACTTGTTGCAGAGATGGGGAGATTTTTCACCCAAAACTGCAGCAAAAATAGAAAAAGCTTGCACCCAGTTATTGAAAGATTTAAAGTTGGTGCATTTAAATTCATCTGAATCAGCTTTCTCATCATTCTTTTCGAATTTTGAAAGCTGGTCCTTTCTAGGCAGTAAAGAAAAAATATCAACATAATGATTATTCCAAATAAGCTCTTTAACAGAAGGGCTTAAATGGAATCCTAAGGGAGACAGCTCGCATGTCAGAGCTTCTTTAAAAGGGTTAACAGGGGCAGTGCTAGCTGATGAATTGTCAGAAATTGCAGCACTGTGTACAGCTGATGTGTACAGCTGATGTGTACAGCTGATGTGACAGCAAGGGGGGGGGAATAGCTTCTTTTAACGTTTCAGCTAACACTTTCTTTATGATGTCTTTTAAATGTGAGTGTGGGACAGACAAAGGAACATTGAAAGTCTCACCCCTCGATGAATGCTGGTCGTTTCTCTGCTCCATACAGCAGCTGGAGCTTGAGCCCTCCATGTTGGGCAAGCTCATATGGGAAGCTGCTGTAAGCGGCGTTTCTTCATCCTCTTCTGAGTGTGATGACAGGGGGTCCTCCCGGTGGTCTGGACCGCAGCTGCAGAAGCCACCGCTGTTGTAGAATCCAATGACACCGCAGCGCTTTTACGGCTGCGGTGTGTTGAAGACATCCCGGCCACTTCAGATGAGGCGGTCGGCGCTCTGTCATGACGCTGGCGGTGGAAGTCTCGCGCTGGGCTGCGAGACTTATGAGGAGGGCGGCGCCGTGACTTTCTTTTTCCTTCTTGGACACTGCGGCTGGAAGCAGGCGGCGACAGCGACTTCGGAGAGTATGGGGTCCTTTGCCTCCTGCGCCTCCCTGAAGCGGTGGGTGTCGGCAGGACCGGAGAGGCTTGACACGGCGACCGAAGGGTATCTTCTGGAGGATGAGGGACAGCATCAGCAGGCGCTAAGATAGGTTTCATAGCCAGGCACTGCCTCAGCCAGTCCGCTCCATCCTCGCCGTCGGCTCTAGTCAGGAGCTGTTGCAGGAGATTCTCCATCCTGGGGTATGTGTCTTCTTTATCTTCTTCCGCTGACAGAATGACCAGATACCACAAAACAGGTGTTTATATGTTCAAAAAAAGAGCGGCAAAGCTGCTTACAGCCAATAGAAAACCGTTACAATAGGCACCAAACATACCAGAAAAAACTGGATAAAACCAGTTTCACACTTTCAGAGATGACTGACCTGACCTTTATTTGACCTTTCTTCTGACAGAAAGCCATATTAAATGACAGGGTCCATGAGGCCATGAGACCCCCGCTATATTTCTTTCAGGTTTACGCGGGGGGGCTAACATGAGTTAAAATGACCCACGAGCTTGTGATCCACTGATTTCCAAGAATCAGAAGGCCAGTAGATTTTCTTTAGCTGATTCTTGTGTTTTGGAAAAATGCATGAAGTGGTCAACAATGCAAATCTGTATTTGGTCCTTCATTCTGATGACCCATGGGGATCCCAGCACACACCTAACTCATGTTAGAACTTAAAGGCGTTGTCCAGCCTTAGGGTACAGATCTGCAGTCATGTGACTGCAGACTTGCGAATCCTCACAATGACCATGCTGCGTGAATTCCCCTGTGCCGGGGGTGAGCAATTTGCACACAAGTGGCCACATTCCGACTTGACATGTCTGACCTCACTAAATTCAAGGGTATTGAGCACACGTCTAGTCTGCACATCACTGCATGTGGGCAAAGCACATACTTGCCTTCACATTCCCATCACCAGTACCTCCACCATTAGTCTGCAGTCATACCCTGAAGCCAGACAACCCCTTCTGAAGGCCTGTAACTTGCCATAAATGTGATGTTTTTTCCACTGGTATAAATGTCTCTCTTCTCTAAATTTGGTGCCATTTTTCTTCTGTTCTTGCGTGTTTCTGTTCCTTCGATATGGACTCCTCTTCACTGTATATAAATCTAGTCTTGGTAGCCAAATGGGCTTGGTCATCCACCCTTCTTGAGGACTAGTTAGCTAAAAAGACTAGATTTAGTCACCGGGAAGAGGGGGGTTATGTGTCTGCGATGGAAAGATCCCGGGACAACATAAAAAGGGCAAATTAAGGGGAATTAACACCAGGTAAAAGAATTACAAATATGTGACCAATGCCCATTCTTCTGTAAGATAATGATTTCCTACAGCTCTCCTGGATGTGCCTGCTTTGGGAGCATTATTAATGCATAGTTGGCCATTCTCCTCATATATTGGTAACACTATGGGCATTACATTCAGTATAGTATTCGAGGCATGGCCATGAGTTGGGTGACCTCTTAGAAGGCTATGTTGCCAACATTGCTCATGGTATTGACTGTTTTTACACACTGCCAAACCCATGCTCAGTGACCGTGCTGATAATCCTGCCCCAAAGTGTCTGCGGTAAGGAAGGGAAAGCTCATTTTCAATGTGTTCATCGTAGATGCCACTGACACACTTAGAGAAGCGTGGTGGAGCCAGATCCTTAGAGGGCCGGTCACTATGGCAACACCAGAAATTGTGCTGCGCTCCGCAGGCAGGCCGGCCTCCCTTCTCGGCTTTGGTTGCTAGGCCCTCCAGCAATACAGGGGTTAAGGCTCTCTGGAGATCATTAGATAAAAATAAACATTTCTGTTCCTGTCAGAAGATTTTCTCAGCAGAAGTGGTTAATGTTATGAATTTTTCATATGCTGCCTGTATGGAAGTATTCCACGTTCCCTCGCCCTAGAGATGGTAACGGATGTTTGCTGCTGCTTTCATGTAGCGTATCCAGATTTAAAGATTTCTGGTCTTAAAAAATATTAAAAGGGGCTTATACAGAGATTTTAATGAGAATCTTTCAATTATTTGTTTTAATTTCACCCGAGTACTTCCTCCAAATGTCGTTGCTTTGCTGATTTTGGAATATTTTGTTTTTTTTTCTCTTTGCCCTTCCATTAAAAAGTTATGCCCAATTCTAAGGTCACGTCAGATCAGCTGTCATGTGCAGGATTATATGCTGGCTCAGCGTCTGAGCCCGCATTAAAGGCAGAGACATGACCTTTAACGTACCTATGCGGCAAAGGTTGTGAAGGGATTAAAGTGGTTATCCGGCCTAAAACGACAAGTGTGCGGTCACTCTATGCTCTGTGAGGATTCTCCGGTGTCCGCTCCAGGAACGACGTGTCTACAAGCCTGCGATGTATGTAACCACATTCTGACTATACTGCCTCGCGCATGCGGAATGCGTATGTATTGTGTGAGGCCGGAAATGGTCTAGGTTTCTGGCCGGGCGTATGCATGTCACGTGATGACAAGTATGCGCTATGCCTACACCCGGTCAGAATGATGGCCATTGGATTTTCCATGTGTTCTCCTCAGAATTACCATGGTTCTGTGTCGCATGAGGATACTGGACTATTGAAACTGTAGTTCTGACCATAAAGTATCAATACAAGTACTCTAAGGCTATGTGCACACGCTGCGGATTTTGCTGCGGATCCGCAGCGGATTGGCAGCAGTTTTCCTTGAGGGCACAGTACCATGTAAACCTATGGAAAACAAAATCCGCAGTGCACATGCTGCAGAAAAAAAGTGCGGAAATGCTGCGTTGTTTATTCCGCTGCATGTAAATTCTTTGTGCGGATTCCGCAGCGGTTTACACCTGCTCCATAATAGGAATCCGCAGGTGGAATTCGCACAAAAAACGCAAAAAAATTGCGGCAAAATCCGCGCACCTTTCCGCAACGTGTGCACATACCGTGAGTGAAGGTAATCTGAAGTTAATCTCAAGCTGCATTTTATCACTTTTTCCCACTCATTCCCAAATGCTCCTGACTGGTCCTTGCTATAATTGTACATTTTACAGTTTAGTTAAATGTTGACTGGCAGAAGCCATATGAAAGGACTCTGTAATGTGTGAGGGGGTCTTTAACCGCCTCTATTACTTATGTTTGTGACCAAAAATTACATATAAAACACTATTTTCGTAAAGAATTTTTTTTAGCGCAATAGTCTATTTTATATTATAAATTACTTAGAATGAGATCACCTTGATGAATTGAGGCAAAGATGCCTTATTGACCATGACGTGTCAATTCCACATAGTCTGGTTCACACGTCTGACATTCACGGTCTTTGTACTGACTGCATTGTGCAGTCTGGCCGCAGGTCCTCTGCATCAAATTTGGCCATCTCCTAGGCGTACATAAGGTTGTGGAGTTTGGGTCTGTGGCCAGACTGGACATTGTGGTCACACCTTAGTGTCTGATATCACTAGCCCAATTCAGTGTGGTCCCTTTTATTTATGTTCTAATACACGTGACCTGTTTGACCCCTGTAACAAGCGCTACCCAACTATTTGTTGGAAAGGGTTTGAAAAGCTACTCCCGTCTCATAAATCTATTGTATATCTACACAATGGGACCAGCATTAATATTAAAAATGGGGCTTTGGCGAGAGTCAACATTTCTGTATAAATTCTGATCACTGCCACTGGCTGTAACGCTTGTCAGTGCCCCATGGTGGGCTCTGCTACACACTTATGGCATGTCCTTTCAGAGATGGAAATACCCCTTAAAACTCGTCTTTTTGCTCATTGAAGAAGAAACTGGTTTAAAAAAAAAATGCTGTTTGTAGTCGGAAGGAATAAACTTTTCTCTGCCATAAGATTAATAATAGGTGCCATATCTGTAGTGGGGACAATGTGCCCGATGCAGAATACGCATCATCTCTAAACACCAATGCAATAGTGGAATTTTGCCATTGCAGCTGGTAAATCCGCCAGCCTGCACATAGTGAAGTAATCTGCGCACTGTGTAAACCTTTTCACGCTACATTTGTTTCGTCTTCATGCCATTTGGTGGCAGGCAGCAGCAGACGGGAAATACTTAATTTTAGACAGATTGAAAATGCCATAGTGAAGCAATCGCCCATCTGAAAGCACCTAGCTGCCCGTAAGTTGTTGAAGGATTACAAATCTACTGGCCTTGGTTTACCATTTATACAAACCATCTTATTACAGACGATGTAACCTTAGTCCCACATGACTTAAAAAAAAAAAAGATAATAATAATATTAACCTGTAGTCTTTGATGTAGGACATAGAAGACTAAATCTTGCACTCGAGCTTCTAGAGATCTCTGTTGCTCTGGCACAGAGCTGTGCTAAGCAGTGGCGGTTCTGTGTGCTGAGAGCTGTGCTAAGCAGTGGCGGTTCTGTGTGCTGAGAGCTGTGCTAAGCAGTGGCGGTTCTGTGTGCTGAGAGCTGTGCTAAGCAGTGGCGGTTCTGTGTGCTGAGAGCTGTGCTAAGCAGTGGCGGTTCTGTGCGCTGAGAGCTCTGCTAAGCAGCGGCGGTTCTGTGCGCTGAGAGCTGTGCTAAGCAGCAGCGGTTCTGTGCGCTGAGAGCTGTGCTAAGCAGCGGCGGTTCTGTGCGCTGAGAGCTGTGCTAAGCAGCGGCGGTTCTGTGCGCTGAGAGCTGTGCTAAGCAGCGGCGGTTCTGTGCGCTGAGAGCTGTGCTAAGCAGCGGCGGTTCTGTGCGCTGAGAGCTGTGCTAAGCAGCGGTGGTTCTGTGCGCTGAGAGCTGTGCTAAGCAGCGGCGGTTCTGTGCGCTGAGAGCTGTGCTAAGCAGCGGCGGTTCTGTGCGCTGAGAGCTGTGCTAAGCAGCGGCGGTTCTGTGCGCTGAGAGCTGTGCTAAGCAGCGGCGGTTCTGTGCGCTGAGAGCTGTGCTAAGCAGCGGCGGTTCTGTGTGCTGAATGCACAATGACACATTTTACCAGCATAGCTTCTATCTACAGCATAGTCTGACATTACAGTAAAAGTAGAATAGAAATTGATTTGTGGATTTCCAGGTTTTTTTTTTAAGAAAGGTGTGATGAAATTTTGGCATCGGTTTTTCCAAAGTTGTGCGGAAATCCGCAAATTTTTCACAAAACCTGAAAGGAATCCTAATGCCACCAAAATGAAAAAAAAAAATCCTGAAGTGTCACGCACACGGTGCTTATTTGTGTTTTGCACATACAACTGTGCAGCATGTCAAAGGCTCATTTGACCCGAAACGTTGGGTTTGAAATAAAACCATATTTTATTCACCTTTAAGCTATGGAGTGCTGCCTGCATTTTTGCCTATGCCTGGATTGAGGCAAGTCTTGGATATTTTGTCTGGGAGGCGTGCACCCACCTATTGGTAAAGTGCTGTTCCAATTTTCTATGTTTAGATATAGACATGGACATATAGAGAAACACATAAGTTCACAACCCCCCCGACATGTAATATAAAAGTGCACCCTCTGGACCATATTAACAGCTTTTTATGATTAAATAAATAAAAAAAAATTGCATGGGGTACGACCCTTTTTTTTTATATAACCAGCAAAGTTAAAGCAGACAGCTGTAAGCTGAAATGATCACTTCCCCAGAAGTGGTGGTAAAGGCTCGGGGGGTTGATGTCGACTGTGAATTGTCCAATAACTCAGCTGGCATAAAGGTTCGGTGTTGGTAATGGAGAGTCATTCCTCAGACACCCTCATTACTAACCAAGTGAGCAATCCCCCCCCCCCCAAAACAAAAAAACAAAAAAAAAAGAAATAAAAAAAATATATGTGTGTGTATATAAGTATATATATATATATATATATATATATATGTGTGTGTGTGTGTATGTATATATATGTGTGTGTATATATATATATATATATATATATATATATATATATATATATATATATATATATATATATATATATATATATATTGTGTATTTTACATATTCCCATGTAACTAAACACACACTATTGGCTGAGCATTTTTGTGTTTTTTGGTGGCGATTATTCTTGCCCTGGTGTCAGGCTTATAAGCCATACTTGGAGCAAGCTGTGAGTACAAATTGCTAAATTGCTTTGTAAATTATTGGCTACAAGGTATTGAGGTTTTTTTTTTAATGGGGCTGCTTTCATTAACACGTTTCACCTCTTTCGCGCCTCTATCTGCAGTGCTATTTTTCCCAAGTACCAGTCATCATTAAGATTTGGAAGGGGAAGAACTGGAAATATTGTCCTATATTCACTTTGTTTATATTTCAAATGAAGAAAATGAATTTGAATCTGTTATCGTCAGAGTTCCGGCAATCACGGATGCTATTCTAAGAGCAGTCACAGATATCTCTGCTTGGTGACACCATTCATAAGGAGCGCTGTTATTTGCATCACAAAGCCCACTTGCCAGGCTGCAGATTGGAACGGCACCACTACACCCAGGACGCCAATATGTTCCTCTAACCACTAAAATAGCTGCTTAATTAGTAAACCAGAATTTACTTCCCCCGGGAACCAAGATTTTTAGTCCCTTCATGTGGAAACTGCTTTTGTTTTGATGGGCTCCAGAGCCTGAGAAGAAAATGGATTCTTCACATTTGCAGATTTCATTTGTCTGAGAAAATGTCAGTTCAAAGGGATCTTGCAGTAATAAGTGTGGAAAGTGAGATCAGAAAAGTTTTTAAAAGAAGCACAGATTATCGTATGTGTGGTACTGTATGTACTACTTGTAAATGTGGATTCTGCCCCATCTGAGAGACCCTGATTCCAGTGATGCATCGCTTACTGGGCTGCTTGCTGCAGTATAAAGAAATCATGGTTTCATCTGCTGCAGATCTACTAGTTTGTCAATGTTGATGAGCTGTGTATAACCTGCACACACCAGTGATTAGCAGCTTTGGTGTACACTGTGCATAGGCAGAAAGCTTCCAATCAAGGGTGTGGTTGGGGTTATATAGAGCTCATGATTATGGGTGGCTACATGGCAGCAGCTTTACTAGTCCTTTAGTGATGATTTGCTGTTAAAATAGTGACTTGTATCAAAATTACAGCAAGCAGCCCAGTAAGTGATGCATCACTGGAATCTGGGTCTCTGCCCCTACATTATATTGCTCTCAGATTAGGTAGCAAAAACCTGGTAACTTTTTGCCTTTAATTACCCATATTTAAGAATAAGTCTAATGCAAGTTTAATTACCGTACTCTCTAGTGCAAAACTGCAATACAATGTAGAATGGGAATACTCTGGCATACACGGGTTCTGATACCATAGCTGTACCCGAAACCCATTGAAGGCAATGGTGAAAGCCCTATTTTATACATGTATACAAGTACGTTTCCCCAAATATGTCTTTTAAAGGGAATCTGTTAGTAGGATCTGCCCTCCTAAGCCGTCCACATGGGCATGTAGGTCATAGAAAGATGAATAAAGTGATATCTTGATATCAGTCATCCGATGTCTTATTCCAGAGAAATCCACACTATTCTTATATGTAAATGAGCTGTTAAGGTCTATGGTCCGGACATGAACTCGGGAGCTGGAGGCGGATTCTTGGAGATCAATGTCCGGACCGTAGATCTCAGCAGCTCATTTACTTATTAAAGGGCACCTGTCACCCCGTTTTTTCAGTATGAGATAAAAATACTGTTAAATAGGGCCTGAGCTGTGCATTACAACAGTGTATTTTGTGGACCCCGATTCCCCACCTATGCTGCCAAAATACGTTACCAAAGTAGCCGTTTTCGCCTGTCAATCAGGCTGGTCTGGTCAAAAGGGCGTGGTGTCTTCCCCCAGATCTTGCTTAGTTTTCCGTTGGTGGCGTAGTGGTGTGCGCATGCCCAAGGTCCCGAATCCACTGCACAGGGGAGTTAAAAGAGCGCGATGTGCACTATTTCATTGGTGATCGGTGGGGGCGGCCATCTTCCTTTGGCCGCGCGTGCGCAGAAGCGGCGCTCTGCTGGCCGCGGCTTCAGGAAAATGGCCGCGGGATGCCGCGCGTGCGCAGATGGAGATTGCGGCGGCCATTTTCCTGAGGCCGAGATGCGAATTCTGCTTCAGGAAAATGGCCGCCGCGATCTCCATCTGCGCACGCGCGGCATCCCGCGGCCATTTTCCTGAAGCCGCGGACAGCAGAGCGCCGCTTCTGTGCACGCGCGGCCAAAGGAAGATGGCCTCCCCCACCGATCACCAGGGAAATAGAACACATCGCGCTGTTTTCACTCCCCTGTGCAGTGGATTCGGGACCTTGGGCATGCGCAAACCACTACGCCACCAACGGAAAACTAAGCAAGATCTGGGGGAAGACACCACGCCCTTTTGACCAGACCAGCCTGATTGACAGGCGAAAACGGCTACTTTGGTAACGTATTTTGGCAGCATAGGTGGGGAATCGGGGTCCACAAAATACACTGTTGTAATGCACAGCTCAGGCCCTATTTAACAGTATTTTTATCTCATACTGAAAAAACGGGGTGACAGGTGCCCTTTAAGACTGCTTGGGATAGTTCTAGAATAAGACATCAGATCGCAGATCTCACGGTATCCTCTTATTCAGCTTTGTATGACCTGCATGCCTGTGTAGAAGGCTAATGACAGATTCATCCATTTTCCTCCATCGTATAGAATAGTGGATCACTGTGATCTGTGAGTGCAGTCCGGCCACTTGCGTATCAACGATCTATAGAATGTAGGGGGTATAGCACTAGGCAAAGAGGATCTCCAAATTTGGGGTTTTGTCTCCGTAAATTGCCTGTGCAGAACCCCTGCTTCAGTTTAGGGACAGGCCAGTATTGGGAGTGCCTTAGTGATATTGGTTGTAAATAATTGTCTGTAGTAATTGGCTGCAGTTTTGTCTTTCCTAGTTGGTTAGTTACATGGTAACACCTCCTCCATCCGCCTTTTCGGCGTGATCTCCCGGCCTGGTCCTGAGATGTGTGTGTCCTGTTTATCTAGATCTGTCAATCTGTTTCTATAGAACTACTTTTGTGCTCGTCTTTTTAGTTTATTGCTGATTATTGAGCTTTTTTTGTTGTTGAATTTTCTTTTTTTTTCTCTGCCGTTGTATTGTGTGTTGTTCCATCACACAAATGCCGGCTATTGATATTTGTTGGCAGGAGGTTTATTGTCCTACTGTATCTGTTTGTCATTTCCAAGAGAAACTATTGTTCAGTTTGAAAGTAAAATAATTTGCAAAAAGTGGTTTGTTTTTTATTCATAGGTTTAGTTGTAAACCTATTGTATTACTGCCATTGGGTGGCATTAACCCATTTCAGATGAAAATGAATGATCTGTTATAATAACCTTGTCTAGTGGAGCCGTGAACCAGCGATGCCCATTTTATGTATAGTTTCTAGAAACGTGTACATATGTAAAAAAAATAATTTATAAAAAAAATTATTTTTTTACTTATCATGTAATACCGTACTTTTTTTTTTTAATGGTAGTTTAAAAATAAATAGGTAGCCAGCAGCACTTTAATTAACTTGATGCATTTGCTTAATGTTTTAACCCCTTTTTCGGCAATCAAGGCGCCCTTGATCAGCAGGCTTTATAATGGGCACGTCCTCGTAACCGAAATTTGTCACCCTTCAGACGTTTTTTGTGCCAATCATGTAGCAATTTCCAAGCTATGTCAGCTCTATTAAATGCAGAGTCCCAGGCCAGGAATCATTTCACCTACTACATTGACTCGTCACCCAGTTGTGCCCAGGAAATCGGAGTTAATACCGCACTTTGTCAGCGCCATCAGTCTTTTCTGCTTGGCTACAGAGCATTGTTCCCATTTGCGCATGGTAGTGAAGCTCATCAAGATACTAATTGCCCAGGAGTTAACCTCTGACGTATCTGAAGGAATAGTCTCAATTAGGCTAATCAGAAATAATTTGCCTATCCTTTTGACTGTGCTATTTAAGGAGTATAGTGACAGCTACTGCTGGGATTGCTTTTAGGGAGCCAGGGAAAAACACCTTTTGGCTCCCATAAGCCTCTTACATAAAGCTGTGTAAGCAGTAATGTGATTGAATTTGTTCAGTGTGATTGCAGTTTTGTAGTGCAGAACTAGCCACGGCTTTGTCATTTTTTTTTTTCTTTTCCCTTGATGTTCTTGAATCCTTAACATTTTCCTTCTTCATATTTAAATGGGTTGTCTAGTTTAGAAAATGTTTTTTCAAATGCTCGATTAGTGAATTCCTACTTTGATAACGGTGCAGATTTGGTGATCCACCATTAATTATTAGCCAAAGGGTAGAGCGGCTACAAAAAGCATTTCTTGTTCAGGGGGAAATGGCACATTCGTGCTTTACATGAACAATCAAAGGATTTAAATTGGCAGTGTTCATTTCTTTATATTCCCTGTGATGGCAGTGTATTGTATGCTTTCTGCCTGATTCCAAAACCGAATATTAATACGAGACCCTTTAAAGAAAGCCAGAATTATGCCAATTTTACACGATCTTATGAGCTCATTTCTGAACCTCTGACTGTAGATGTATTAAAAACTTGCTGCCAGATTTCCAACGCTGTATTAAAAAACTTGCTGCCAGATCCCAAGCAGATTTTTAATATGAAACCCTTTAATGAAATACAGACAGGCTTTGGCCTATGCGCACATTTCTGGTCCTCTGACTGTAGATGTATTGAAAATCTGATGCCGGATTCCCAAATCTACATAAAAAAAACAACTTGCTGCCAGATTCCCAAACAGTCTGTTAATATGAAACCCTTTAAAAATGTGAAGCTTAGCAATTTGATGCCAATTTTCCACTAACATAATATGGGCACATTGATGTACTCGTATAATACTGGGTGCACACAACGTCTGTTTCCGCATTGGAATCCATCTGAAAAAGACTGAATAACCTATCTTAAAACACTCAAAAGAATAAACATATGCATTTGATTGTAAAAATGACTTGCTTTCCGCATATTCAGACTGTCCGCATGTGCAGACTTTTGAGCTTATTTTTAAAACGTCAGGTTTCGAAAAACTGCAATTGGTTAAAAGTGACTTGTCCATTCTCCTGTTTTGTTTTTTTTCTCACTGAAGATGTTGTGTAATTAACAATGTAAAAGTCTGGGAAAGCACTGGTAGTAGGTTTTTGCAGTGGTTTTTTCCCATTCTTTTTGCTAAAAAAAAAAAAAAAAAAAATTATATAGCAGTTTATTTATTATTCAGTGGAGTGAAAAATCGTCCACACAACGTCCGTGAAAAATGTCACAAAAACCACAAGGAAACCCTCTAAAAAACTGCTTGTGGTTAACAAAATCTGAAATACAGTCAGGAACTGACTGAATAAATGATACAAAAAATGCCAGTGTTTCCTGAAGAGTCTCCTGCTTGAAAAACATTAGCGGGCTCGCCTGAGTTTAAGGCTATGTTCACACGGTGCGGTTTTTGCTGCGGATCCGCAGCGGAATTGCACTGCGGATCCGCAGCAGTTTTCCATGTAGGTTACAGTACAATGTAACCCAATGGAAAAAAGGACCCGCTGTGCCGACGATCCTTTTTTCCACAGGCAAATCCGCAGCGGTTTTGCCTGCAGAAAAAAGAAGTAGCATGTCACTTCTTTCTGCAGATTCCGCTGCGGGTTTCCAGCAGCACCAATAGGAAACTGCATTTGGAAACCCGCAGTGGAATCCGCAGAAGAAAAAGGATCAAAAACCGCAGCTAAAATCAGCGCTGAATTTAGCTGCGGTTTTTCAAAACAGGACCTGAAAAAAAAAGGATGAAAAAAAGGATCGTGTGAACGTAGCCTAAGGGTATGTGCACACGATGCAGATTTAGTGCAGAATTGGTGCAGAACTGCAGCAGATTTTTCTGCTGCAGAAACGCTGCAGAACTGTACTGTGATTTACAGTACAATGTAAATCAATGGGAAAAAAAAAAGCTGTGCACATGGTGCAGAAAAATCTGCGCAGAAACGCTGCAGATTTCAAAGAAGTGCACGTCGCTTCTTTTGTGCAGTTCTGCAGCGTTTCTGCTGCAGAATTTTCTGCACCATGTGCACAGCTTTTTTTTTCCCCCATTGATTTACATTGTACTGCACAGAAACTGCACAGAAACTGCACAGAAACTGCACAGAAACTGCGCAGAAACTGCGCAGAAACTGCGCAGAAACTGCGCAGAAACTGCATAGAATCTGCATAGAAACTGCGCAGAAACTGCATAGAATCTGCGCAGAAACTGCACAGAAACTGCATCAAATCTGCAGATGCAGATTTAGTGCAGAAAATTCTGCACCACATTTCCTACGTGTGCACATAGCCTAAGGCTACGTTCACACGATCCTTTTTTTCATCCTTTTTTTTTCAGGTCCTGTTTTGAAAAACCGCAGCTAAATTCAGCGCTGATTTTAGCTGCGGTTTTTGATCCTTTTTCTTCTGCGGATTCCACTGCGGGTTTCCAAATGCAGTTTCCTATTGGTGCTGCTGGAAACCCGCAGCGGAATCTGCAGAAAGAAGTGACATGCTACTTCTTTTTTCTGCAGGCAAAACCGCTGCGGATTTGCCTGTGGAAAAAAGGATCGTCGGCACAGCGGGTCCTTTTTTCCATTGGGTTACATTGTACTGTAACCTACATGGAAAACTGCTGCGGATCCGCAGTGCAATTCCGCTGCGGATCCGCAGCAAAAACCGCACCGTGTGAACATAGCCTAAAAGCTCCTTTGTGACTGCAGGTCTAATAACCCAAACCAATAAATTCTATGTTCTAATGATGATTCTTCCGGGGCGGTCTGGCCAGGATTGTCCACAATCATACTCTTGTGAGGGGTTGTCTTCAGTCAATTCAAAAACGTTACCTTATCCCCGTTAATGTGGCTTGCTGCCAAGGTAGTGGTAATTATGGAAGTTGGTGAAGCTTTAGGCCAAGTCCGTCTCCATGGGTAAGCCGCACACGTCGGTGCGCGCATGGTTGGATGGGGTTTCTTGAAATCCCATCCACTATGCTGTAACGTCTAGACGCTGCGGACGTACGTCGCTTCCAACCTGCAGCGTCTACTGACCGTGGGAGCGTACCCTTACATCTTCTCAGGTAATGACGTTTCCTTGTCATTTCTTCTAGGTGACAAACCAAACTCGGTGCTGACTTTGCATAGGACGCGCTCCGTCTAAATAAATATATAAACGCTGACCAGAACATTTTTTTAGACTAGGAACCGATTTGTGCAGCCTCCATGACATCAGATTCTCATAACCTTTTTAATAAAAAACTCAAGCACGTATGTTGGCTGATTCAGCGTGCCCTACCTAATGGCTGCTTGGCTGGGCGAGACTGTGCATTCATGTGAAAATACCACTGGTCCGTGGCTATTAACTGTTTAATATTGTGATTTTCTCCATTTTATTTGCTAAACCTAGAAGGGTATGTGCTGCGGACTTATCGAAGTGGAAAATCCTCCGCCAAATCCACAGCAGATTGTATAGTGGAAATGGTAGAAATCCATTGTATCCACAGCATAATTTTACGTTGTCGTCATTGCATATTTTCTGTTGGGGTTATATTTTTTTCCATTTCTTTTTTTGCATCGATTTTCAGGTTGAATGTCAGTTTTCCTGTGTTGAGGACCCACCCTACAGCTTTACTCTGGGGTCTACAGTCTAGCTTGGGAAAAATGACCTTTTAATTTCATTTGACAGAAGATTTGCAATGTGGAGGAGCAGAACCGTTCAGTCATCCAAAATAAAACTGCTTTTGTCTTCTTTTTTTTCCCCAGCTGACATTATCTCGACAGTTGAATTCAACAGCACAGGAGAATTGCTGGCGACAGGAGACAAGGGGGGCCGTGTTGTAATATTTCAGCGGGAGCAGGAGGTAAGGGCTGCAGACCACAAAATTAATTTTATTTTATTCCCTCATTACAGGCTTCATGCTGCGTCCTAATTTTTATGTCTCACTCCTTGCCCAGGTTATCAATAACCAAACCACACATGACATATGAGCCCGGGCCACTGCCGGATTCCTGCAGCGTGGGTGGCTCGCTTCAAATGGCTTTTCTTATTCACTCTGGCTGTTCGCTACAGAGTGCCAAAGATTTAAAGTGACACTGACTGTCTTTTTTTTTAATTTTTCTTTTTTTTTTAAATCCACTTTCACTGTTATAAATTTATAACACCTCTGCAGAAATGGACTCTTCAAGATCCAATTTTGCTTTCATATGATGAATTCCCAAAGGCTGTAGTCTTGGCCGTCATTCTATTTTAGAAAAGATATTGGTGTAGGTGAACTTTTAGGCTATGTTCACTGTTACGATAATGTAAACATACCATGGTCTGAGGGATTTTTTCACACTCGACCAGGGTCCTAGACACACACTGCAGCGTCGACCCCCCCCTCCCCTTGGGAGACCAAGGTGCAGCAGCCCCCCCCACTAAAAGGAATGCCTTTGTCTCAAGACTCTAAAAATGTAAATAACTGGCAAACCAGTGCATATCATTACTCAGCCCACTTAGTGATGTCACGAACAGAGGGCTTATGTTTACCCCTGCTGAGTAGTGATTTGGTCTTGGTCCAGGAAGCCAGGTAAAGGTACTGTCACACTCAGCGACGCTGCGGCGATATAGACAACAAGCCGACCTAAGCTAGATCGCTGGAGCGTCGCTGTTTAGGTTTCTGTAGAGACGTCAAACACCGCAACTCCAGAACGATGCAGGAGTGATCCAGTGACGTAATGGCGACTCAGTTCTCGTTCTCGCTGGTTGTTGGCTCCGTGTCAAACAGCCGGAGTGTACCGACTGGCTAGAAGGAGATGCTGCGACGCCCCCTATGCTCGTTGCTGGCGTCGTTGCTTTTGATGTCAAACATGACGATACACGCCGACCTGGCGACGAAATAAAGTTCTGGACTTCTAGCTCCGACCAGCGATGGCACAGCGGGATCCAGATCGCTGCTGCGTGTCAAACACAACGAGATCGCTATCCAGGACGCTGCAACGTCACGGATCGTTGTCGTTCTCTCTGCAAAGTTGCTGAGTGTGGCGGGACCTTAACCCCAGCTCGGCAAAGCTGTGCTAAATGCACCTGGATGTATCTCCTCAGCATACGACCGCTATGCTGATATAATATCAAAATTGTCATATAGGACCAGGGAAGAAAATCAAGTGTAGAACATATATTCCCATAAAATTCAAAACTTTAATAAATCATATTATTAAAAATACCCTCCCAGTGCAATTATTTGTAAATACAACATAAGTCTGTAAAAACAACCTGACAAGTCCCTACACTTGCCTACTATCCCTTCCTAGCAGAGGAGGTTGGCACCCTATAAGGTACGATTTTTTTGGTGCACCCACTCCGCGACGGCTTTCCCAGACTAGCCCTGATAAGTCCTAATATACTATAGGTGAAAAAACAAGCAGTTCAAAGAGATGAAGGGATAGTACTTATCAAAAAAAGAGAGAAATAGACGATTATTTATATAGTGACACCCTCTTACAACAATAAATACTAGTCTCTCTGCAAATAATCAGATAAAATTGCTGATACCAAGTCATACGAGACCCATAGAAGGATGGACATAAATCATTGTCTCTCCAAAAAGAGACTAGTACACACAATCAGAGGGGCCACAGAAAAAGGCCTGACAGCATGGTTCAAACAAGGACACCAATTGTCCATAATAGTTTACATAGATACATAATTCAAAGGACATTGGTGTGAACAAGAAAAAAACAAAGCTGGTGTTATCCCAAACTTGGCTTCCAGCCTCGACGCGTTTCCCCGTCCCCACGGTTCATCAGAAGGCACGATATGGAACCACCTAATCCACAGATGTGAGGTGTCACAATGAGAAGACAGACCTGTCTAAACTTATGTAGGGCTAGTTTAAATACCCAAAAATGGAGTCAGAAGACCAATCACGGTAGCCCATTCTAAAACACACCCATTTACCCATAAAGCATCGGGTGTTGCTTTAGTACGATCTCTTGCATTGCAATTCGATAAATATGATCATAAATCCGAACCCATTCCCAAACGGTGCAGCTATAGACCATAAATCAAACATTAAATGGACCGAATACCTCAGATTCCGCTAAGTGTTCCAGCCTGGAACGTTAACCACTTCCTGTGTTGCAGTCCTTCAACGCACCGATACAAGTCACCAAGCTTCCGGTTTCAAAGAGCGTCATCATGCGCTCCAGCATGGAACGAATATAATTTCAAAGGAGCGCAATATTGCGCATGCGCCATCCACGGATGTTCCTAGGTGCCGGGTTTGTTTTATCGGACGCAATATCACAGCATGCTCCGAGATAGAGAGCTATATATATATATGTATATATATCGCTAACGCACCAATGGCGCTTCTAGTAGTACAAATAAGATAATAATTCTGTTCCTATGAATATTATAGCAAATTTAATAAATCACAGTGTATTGAACTCATATCCGGACCATGCTAATCTATTAGGGAATAAACGATAGCTAAATCGACAAACCATAATTGGTTCTTGATATAATATCAAGATTTCAGAATGGGTTCCGTCGCTGGGTCCCACATCAAAACATTAGGAGAGAGAAAGCGGCCATAGCCCAAACAACAAGATCTTCAAAACGGGGGAATGTAAGAATAGCTGTTTCATATAACGCATATGTAAGGGATTTGTTTAATCCCCGTGGTGACACTGATTGAATTCTAAAAATCCATTCTGCCTCACGCTTTAGAATGGCCTTATCAAAATCTTATCATTGGCTTAGGTCTGACCAATTCAGTCATACAAAAGGAGATCTCCAAAAGTCCACCATGTTTTTCATGTCCATCTTAATCCTGATGTTCCCTAGGTGCTCACCAACCCTAATTCTCAATTCCCTGCTAGTTTTTCCAATATAATCAAGGGGGCATGTACAAATAGCTTTATAAACCACCCCCGTAGACGTGCAGTTGCCAAAATCTCTAGTGGAAAATTTTTTACCATTGGCCGCACTAGAGAACCATTTGCAATGTGACACATATCGACATCTTGAGCAGTTTCCACAAAAACCCATTGGTTTTCTATTAAGCCATGTGCCAGTTCCTTGAGGTTTTTGGTAGAGGCTATGTACCAGCCTATCACCAATAGATCTGCCCTTCCTATAAGTGATGCTTGGTGTTGGTGAGATAAAGTTTGTTAGATCCGGGTCTGCCAATAATATACCCCAATGTTTTTTCATAATTTGATACACCCTCTCAGACTGATTATCATAGGTGCCTATCATCCTGACCAAGTCAGGAGCATCCCTTGGGACAATCTTTTCCCTAAGGAGCGCAGACCTATCTCTCCCAAGAGCATCATTATATGATTTCACCAGGACTTCCGTTGGATACCCTCTTTCTCTAAATCTATGATGTAAATCTTTTGCCTATCGTTTGAATACGTCGGCATCCGA
This sequence comes from Ranitomeya variabilis, assembly GCF_051348905.1. Lineage (NCBI taxonomy): Eukaryota > Metazoa > Chordata > Amphibia > Anura > Dendrobatidae > Ranitomeya > Ranitomeya variabilis. The sequence continues at coordinate 530,474,101 of NC_135236.1, forward strand.
GCACTTTCTCCTGATACGAAGAAACTGCCCCTTGGGTATCCCCCATTTAAGGGGTATCGGATGGTGGCTCTTCCATTGTAAAAAACTATTTGTCGCAGTGGGTTTTCGGTAATTGTAGGTATTTGTCCCACCCTCCTGATTTTTTTGTAATGGTGAGATCCAAAAGTGGAGGGTATCCAACCGAAGTCCTGGTGAAATCATATAATGGGATAGAGATATATATATATATATATATATATATATATATATATATATATATATATATATATATATATATATATATATATATATATATATATATATATATATATATATATATATATATATATATATATATATATATTTTATATATATATATATATATATATATATATATTTTATATATATATATATTTTTTATATATTTTATATATATATATATATTTTTTATATATTTTATATATATATATATATATATATATATATATATATATATATATATATATATATATATTTTATATATATATATATTTTTTATATATTTTATATATATATATATTTTTTATATATTTTATATATATATATATATATATTTTATATATATATATATATATATTTTATATATATATATATATATATTTATTATAGGGGCGTTTTGTGCAGTGCTGTTTGTGACTTACAATGGGTGAGCATTGATTTACAATCTCTACATGGATATCCCTAGTGTTAAGTTTCCTTCATCCGGGTATGAGTATGTATACGAGACTGTGACCTTATAGGATGTTTTGTGAAGCTCATATGGGATATATATATATATATATATATATATATATATATATATATATATATATATATATATATATATATATATATATATATAACACACACACACACACACACACACACACACACACACACACACACACACACACACACACACGCGCACACACGCACGCTAGCTGAAGAGCCCGGCGTTGCCTGGGCATAGTAAATATCTGTGGTTAGTTATAGCACCTCACTTCTCTTATTTTCTCATCACGCCTCTCATTTTCTCCCTTACACCTCTCATTTTCCCCCTCACTCCTCTCATTCCCCCCTAACACTTGTCATTTCGACCTCACATCTGACATTTTCCGATCACTCCACTATTTTCCCTCACTCCTCTCATTTTGCACCCACACCTTTTCATTTTCACCTCACACCCCTAATTTTCACCTCACACCTCTCATTTTCCCCTCAGTATATACATGTTTGTCATCTCCCGTGTATATAGTATACACGTGTCATCTCCTGTATATAGTATATACCTGTCATCTCCCGTGTAAATAGTATATACCTGCTGTATGTCATCTCCTGTATATTGTATATACCTGTGTCATCTCTTCTGTATATACTATATACCTGTATGTCATCTCCTCCTATATATAGTATATACCTGTATGTCATCTCCCCTGTATATAGTTTATACCTGCTGTATGTCATCTCCTCTTCTATATACCTATGTGTCATATACCTGTATGTCATCTGCTCCTGTATATAGTATATACCTGTGTCATCTCCTCCTGTATATAGTATATACGTGTCATCTCCCCTGTATATAGTATATACCTGTGTCATCTCCTCTGTATATATGTCATCTCCTCCTGTATATAGTATATACCTGTCATCTGCTCCTGTATATAGTATATACCTGTCATCTCCTCTATATAGTATGTACCTGTATGTCATCTCCTCCTGTATATAGTATATACCTGTCATCTCCTGTATATAGTATATATGTCATCTCCCCTGTATATAGTATGTACCTGTATGTCATCTCCTCCTGTATATAGTATATAAATGTGTTATCTCCCCCGTATATAGTATATGTGTCATCTCCCCTGTATATACCAGTGTCATCTCCTCCTGTATATAGTATATACCTGTGTCATCTACTGTATTAGACCTCGTTCACACGTTATTTGCTCAGAATTTAAAGCGCTGCGGAATATGTTAGCGCTATATAAAAATAAAGATTATTACCTCAGTATTTGTAAGCTAAATTGGCAGCCTGATAAATCCCCAGCCAACAGGAAGCCCTCCCCCCTGGCAGTATATATTAGCTCTCACATACACATAATAGACAGGTCATGTGACTGACAGCTGCCGTATTTCCTGTATAGTACATTTGTTGCTCTTGTAGTTTGTCTGCTTATTAATCAGATTTTTATTTTTGAAGGATAATACCAGACTTGTGTGTGTTTCATGTGTCAAGTTGTGTGTGTTGAGTTGCGTGTGGTGACATGCATGTAGTGACTATTGTGAGATGAGTTTTGTGTGGCGACATGCGTGTAGCAACTTTTTGTGTCGAGTTGCATGTGACAGGTTAGTGTTAGCAAGTTGTGTGCAGCAAGTTTTGCTCATGGCGAGTTTTGCGCGTGGCGAGTTTTATGTGTGGTGCTTTTTGAGTATGTGCAAGTTTTGTGTGAGGCAACTTTTGCATGTGTTGCAACTTTTGTGCATGTGGCAATTTTTCCGCGTGTGATAGTTTTGCGTGTGGCGAGTTTTCCTTGAGGTGAGTTTTGCACGTGTGGCGAGTTTTGCGTGAGCCTAGTTTTGCATGTGGCGAGTTTTGCGCATGGCGAGTTTTGAGCGGCGACTTTTGTGTTTTGACTTTTATGTGGCGAGGTTGGTGTATGTGTGGTGAAATGTGTGCTGAGGGTGGTATGTGTTCAAGCACGTGGTAGTGTGTGGTGCATTTTGTGTGTGTGTTTATATCCCCGTGTGTGATGAGTATCCCATGTCGGGGCCCCACCTTAGCAACTGTACAGTATATACTCTTTGGCGCCATCGCTCTCACTCTTTAAGTCCCCCTTGTTCACATCTGGCAGCTGTCAATTTGCCTCCAACACTTTTCCTTTCACTTTTTCCCTATTATGTAGATAGGGGCAAAATTGTTTGGTGAATTGGAACGTGCGGGGTTAAAATTTCGCCTCACAACATAGCCTATGACGCTCTCAGGGTCCAGACATGTGACTGTGCAAAATTTTGTGGCTGTAGCTGCGACGGCGCAGATGCCAATCCCGGACACACACACACACACACACACACACACACACACACACACACACACACACACACACACACACACACACACACACACACACACACACACACACACACACACACACACACACACCATTATATATATATATATATATATATATATATATATATATATATATATATATATGTGTGTGTTCTCCTATGATAGCGTTTATGGTATATGACCACTTTTCACAAGCGCGGATTAGCGCTCCCTATCGGAGCATGCTGTGATATTGCGTCAGATAAAACAAACCCGGCACCTAGGAACATCCGTGGATGGCGCATGTGCAATATTGCGCTCCTTTGAAATTATATTCCTTCCATGCTGGAGCGCATGATGACTCTCTTTGAAACCGGAGGCTTGGTGACTTGTATCGGTGCGTTGAAGGACTGCGACACAGGAAGTGATTTACGTTCCAGGCTGGAACACTTAGCGGAATCTGAGGTATTCGGTCCATTTAATGTTTGATTTATGGTCTATAGCTGCACCGTTTGGGAATGGGTTCAGATTTATGATCATATTTATCGAATTGCAATGCAAGAGATCGTACTAAAGCAACATCCGGTGCTTTATGGGTAAATGGGTGTGTTTTTGAAAGGGCTACCGTGATTGGTCTTCTGACTCCATTTTTGGGTATTTAGACTAGCCCTACCTACATAAGTTTAGACAGGTCTGTCTTCTCATTGTGACACCTCACATCTATGGATTAGGTGGTTCCGTATCGTGCCTTCTGATGAACCGTGGGGACGGGGAAACGCGTCGAGGCTGGAAGCGAAGTTTGGGATAACACCAGCTTTGTTGTTTTCTTGTTCACACCAATGTCCTTTGAATTATGTATCTATGTAAACTATTATGGACAATTGGTGTCCTTGTTTGAACCATGCTGTCAGGCCTTTTTCTGTGGTCCCTCTGATTGTGTGTACTAGTCTCTTTTTGGAGAGACCATGATTTATGTTCATCCTTCTATGGGTCTCGTATGACTTGGTATCAGCAATTTTATCTGATTATTTGCAGAGAGACTAGTATTTATTGTTGTAAGAGGGTGTCACTATATAAATAATCGGCTATTTCTCTCTTTTTTTTATAAGTACTATCCCTTCATCTCTTTGAACTGCTTATTGTTTTCTCACCAACAGTATATTAGGACTTATCAGGGCTAGTCTGGGACAGCCGTCGCGGAGTGGGGGTGCCAAAAAAATCTTACCTTATAGGGTGCCAACCTCCACTGCTAGGAAGGGATAGTATTCAAGTATAGGGACTTGTCAGGTTGTTTTTACAGACTTATGTTGTATTTACAAATAATTGCACTGGGAGGGTATTTTTAATAATGATTTATTAAAGTTTTGAATTTTATGGGAATATATGTTCTACGCTATGCTGATATGAAACGATATAACGACCCGTGAGTGTTCTCTTCTATTTTAATCCTTATTTTATTTGTAATTGCAATGTACGTACGAATTGTCTTCTTTATAATATCTTTTTATACCTTGTAAACACTGCCTAATTGTTTATGGAGTAAAATATATATTTGTTAGCTTGTCTCTCTCTTCTCTATAACGAACTGTGTATCCTCTGAGGTGAATTACGCAACTGATTTGGGGTTGGCTCTGGACCCGTTAACCTTTGGTGCAATCGGAGCTGGTGGCAGCATACTTTGTTCTGTGCAATTGAGAAGCTTTCTCGTGATGGCGGCTTGTTAATTATTGTTCCCGCGTGAGTGGGAGTAGTTAAATCGCCCTTGCTGCAGTGAGCCCAATAGCCAGTACATAGCAGTCAGCCTTTCTGGCGACTACTTACCCTAGGTGCAGTACCTAATCTGACCTGAGGGTATAGGGGCGCTGAGAGCTGCAAGTTCCAAACCAGAAATGGGATATAGATAAATCCCCTTCAGAAAGAAAAAGGGGGCAACCAAATAACCCCGGTTCAAGAAAAATTGGTGTGAGGAGTGGAGACGATAAAGATATCCTCCCCGGGATCCCTGACATATTGTTGGGATCCGTGACTTATCGTTGGCAGCACGGTGTGAATCCGTGACATTCACACGCTGCGTTTTTGCTATGTTTTTTTAATGCCAATTTTCAGCTGTGTTTCACAGTGCCAGCAAAGTCTGAGATTTCAGAAATCTCATGCAACACATCTTGGTTTTATTTTTTTCCTGCCTTTTTTTTTGTCAAAGAGCTGCATTTTTTGCAAAAGGTAGCATGTCATTTTTTTCAGCATCTGTGCAGCATTTTTCACCCATTGAAAGCAATCGGGAAAGTAAAAAACACTGCCAAAAAACGCAGGTATCCGCTTTCGCTTCATTTTTTGGGCCAAAACCTGATGACGTTAAATGTTTTTTTTTTTGTTTGTTTTGTTTTTTTTATGCACTTAATATCAGCATACACAAGAGACAAATGTACCCTGGCAAAAACGCAGCAAAAACGAAGAAAAAAATGCTTTTTGTAAGCAGCATAAACACCGCTTAAAGTTTTACATTACAAAAAAAGCGCAATGTGTGAACATAGCCTTAAAATGGATTTAAAACCTTTGTTGGTAGAGATATATTTTTGTTTTTCAATTAAAGCGTTACAGATCCAATAACTAAATTCTTCCTATTGTGTAAACGAGTAATACTCTAACAAGTTACACTAGATCCAGGTAATGCGAGTTAAGTCACAGTTCCTGCAAAGAGCTCAATGCCACATGGCTGGGGTTGAACTCCATCAGGATGCTTGGCAAAAGGAGACAAATCACAATTTCGGGCTGCGCTTCCGAAATAAAGATCCTTGATTCAGCTAGGGGCAAACAAGTCATTGGTGCAACCTGTGGAGCCACAAGGGGGTCATTTCCACCTCCAAAGCATTCTGATGAGCTATTGGACAGGAAAACAGTATATTGACCCTTTGCAGTGTATGTCCATCAGTGGATTGAGCGATGAAGATGAGCAGATTTTACTGCATGACTCGTTTCGACACCGGGTTGACGTCTTTTTCAAGTGTTAAAGGGAACCTGTCACCCCCAAAATCGCTGGTGAGGTAAGCTCACCGGCATCAGGGGCTTATCTACAGCATTCTGTAATGCTGTAGATAAGCCCCCGATGTTACCTGAAAGAGGAGAAAATGACGTTAGATTATACTCACCCAGGGGCGGTCCCGCTGCGGTCCAGTCAGATGGGTGTCTCCGGTCCGCTCCGGCGCCTCCCATCTTCGTTCCATGACGTCCTCTTCGGGTCTTTAGGCCGCGGCTCCGGCGCAGGCATACTTTGTCTGCCCTGTTGAGGGCAGAGCAAAGTACTGCAGTGCGCAGGCGCCGGGCCTCTCTGACCAGTTTTATTGAGCCGTTGATACAAAAATGTATGCAACTTGCACATTTATTGTCTTTTATTTAGAATAGAAAAAGTTGCAGGCTCTTTTCAATACTTCACATTCACAACCAGTTCAGTTAGTTTTTAATTCCCAGTTTACAGCTGGTGAAATACTAATGTATAGTTACAGAAATATATACCATAAACCTGTAATTTAAGTTTTATTTCTATTTTTAGGTCTATTTTAATTTGTGTGAATCTAAATGGCTCCTTTTGTGACTGATTAATTACCATTGCACAAAAACAACCCCCAAAATACATGTCTGACAGTGTAACTTCCCCTGTAATTTTGTGGTTGCTTATTAGCTGCCTTAATTAGAGTAACCAAGCAACATTACAAATAAGCTGATTTGAAAATGGCATAGTAAATATACTGTTTCCTCCATTACAATGGAGTTTTTACTGAAAAGATACTTCATTGCGCTCACTTTTTTTTTTATATACAGTCAGGTTTTTTACACGCTCATTCATGCAGTGGTTTTCATTCTTATTGGAATATGCACAATGTAGATTTAGACTGAATGCACCAAAAAAGCAAAGTTTTATACATATGGAAACAAGAAGCAATAAACCTGTCTGAAAGAAACCAGAATGTGATATACCTTAGATACCTCAATGTACCCCCCTTTTACTGTGATGACAGTTACACATACCCTCAGCATTCTCTCAAGCAGCTTCATCAAGTAGTCACCTGGAGTGGCTTCAGAAGAACAGGTATCTCCCCTGAAGAATCCCACTGCGCTGTTCAGACGCTCCCCCAGCTCAGACGCTCCCCCGCCTTCCAGCGTTATTTGCGGCTGCTTCATTCCAAACGCTGGCAAGGAAACCTGTATATTACGGCAACGCTGGAAGGCGGGGGACCGGGGGAGCGTCTGAACAGCGCAGTGCGCATGCCCAGGAACCCCATCCCCGCACTGTGCATAATGAATAACACAGTGCGGGGCGGGGATTCAGCAACAGGGTGGCCGCACTGCCCGCACAAGCTCAGTCAGGCACCCTGCATCTGACCTATGACGGACAATGAAGACTGCGCCTGTCCCAGGCAGGCACGCACAGCGCAGGGGCCGGATTTAAGAAGAAACAGCGCGAAGGGGGCGGCGACCACATCCCCAGAAGAGAAGAGTGACGGCCGTTGGGAGATTCACAGAGGAGGCTTCGGACCGCCTCCAGGTCTACAGACAGGTTAGTTAGGGCAAATTTTAAAACGCTTTATTGAGGGAATAACGGAATCAAAAACTAAAAGAGCCACCTTGTTAGACTGCAGCATTACTGCTGCACAAGGTGGCTCTTTTAGTTTATAATGGCTGGAGGGGGTGACAGTGGCCCTTTAAAGCTTATGCGACCATTAGTTGTGGTTTGCAGAGGCGGTTTTGGTACACCATTCCATACAACGCTGTGCCCTAGTCCATAACTGTTTCAAGTCCGATTATGACAAAAACCCATCAACTAAGTAAAGAAAATCAACATTACTTTCTAACCATAGACATGAAAGTTAGCCAGTATGGAAAAGTGCTAGAACCTTAAAAGTAGCCTTAAGTACAGTCATGAAAACTGTGATTAAACTGGCTCTCGTGAGGACTGCCCCAGGAAAGAGCAACCAAGAAATTATTTCTACTGTAAAGGAACCTATTACCAGGGTCAGAAAATGCTAATTGGCACAACCTTAGAAAGCAGCTCTCAAAAATGATATCCAGACATAAAGTAGCAGACATCTCAACATCAAGTGTCCAGAGAAGACTGCAAGAAGCAGGATTTAGGGTTTATTGTTAAATTGCTACAAAATAGCCTCTACCATGGACCGTGGACCAGGACCCCATGAAAAGTCTTGGTTGGACAAGCAAAATAAGAACCGAACATTAGATAAGTGGAAATCTGTAATTTGATGAGCAAAATTTGAGATTTTTGAACCAATTGCCATTTTTTGCTGATAAATTTGTGGTGTCCACCATAGAACTTGGAGGGGGAGGACTATGTGACCAAGGAGAGGGATGAAGTCCTGTCTTAGACAACATAGCCTGCACAATTGCCCAACCTCAACCCGTTTGGGACGAATTGGACCATAGTGTGAAGGCAAAAGCACCAACAAGTACTCCGTACCTTTGGTGACACCTTTAAGACTGTTGAAAAACCTTTCCATGTGACTACCTGATGAAGATGCTTGAGAGTGTCATAGCTGTATTCATTCTGACCCAATGTCAGTACGCCAGATCACCAGTGAGAGCCAAATCAAGTAGTTACACCCGTTATTTTACAAGCGCGCTTGGAGGCAAAAAGACACCTCACAAATATCCTGTGAGCAAGTCACTTTTATCTGATATAATAAAACCAAGGCAATGTTTTATACCATTTACAACAAATGCATTTTAATGTAACTCATGTAGTCCCCACCATCACCCAGGGTCATACTTTATTTACCATGCACCCAGAACATGTTGTTGCTGACTATTGAAAGCATACATGATAAGAAGTATAGTCTCCTTGAAGAGGAGACCATCAGACTACTGCGTCAACAGATTCTAGTAATTCTAACACTTAAAGGCAAGAGGCACTTAAAGCAAACTATTAACCCTTCTATAACAAGAGCATGCCAAGGATGTGTAAAACATCAGAGTAAAAGGGGGGTACTTTGAGAAATCTAAATATTATCTTTTAGTTTCACACATGTCTATTCACCTTGTTTCCATATATATTCCTTTTTGGTATAGCTGCCTTATCTGTGTAGTGGTCATAGCTTAAAAATCTACCCTACACATGTGGTCAAAATTGTTGGTACCCCTCGTTTGACAGAAAAACCCACAATGGTCACAGAAATAACTTGAATCTGACTAAAGTAATAATAAATAAAAGATCTATGAAGATGAACAAATGAAAGTCAGACATTGCTTTTCAACCATGCTTCCGAAGATGTAAAACAAAAAAATAACTCATGAAATAGGCCTGGACAGAAATGATGGTACCCCCTGTAAATAATGTGACAAAAGAGACATGTTAAATCAAGGTGTGTCCACTAACTAGCATCACAGGTGTCTACAATCTTGGAATCAGTGAGTGAGCCTTTATATAGGGTTACAGATACTCACTGTGCTGTTTGGTGACATGGTGTGTATCACACTCAACATGGACCAGAGGAAGCGAAGGAAAGAGTTGTCTCAGGAGATTAGAAAGAAAATTATAGACAAACATGTTAAAGGTTAAAGTTATAAGACCATCTCCAAGCAGCTTGATGTTCCTGTGACTACAGTTGCACATATTATTCAGAAATTTTAAGATCCATGGGACTGTAAGCAACCTCACTGGACATGGCCGCAGGAAGAAAATTGATGATAAATTAGAGACAGATAATACGTATGGTAACAAGAGTCCAGAAAAACTTCTAAACAGATTAAAGATGAACTTCAAGCTCAAGGAACATCCGTGTCAGGTTGTACCATCTGTCGTTGTATGAAACAAAGTAGACTTCATGGGAGATGACCAAGGAGGACACCATAGTTGAAACAAAAATCATAATAAAGCCAAACTGGAATTTGGCAAACTACATGTTGACAAGCCACAAAGCTTTTGGGAGCATGTCCTATGGACAGATGAGACAAAAATGGAACTTTTTGGCAAGGCACATCAGCTTTATGTTCAGAGACAGAAAAATGAAGCATATCAAGAAAAGAACACTGTCCCTACTGTGAATCATGGAGGAGGCTCTGTTATGTTCTGGGGCTGCTTTGCTGCATCTGGTACAGGGTGTCTAAAATCTGTGCAGGGTACAATGAAATCTCAAGACTATGAAGGGTTTCTAGAGAGAAATGTGCTGCCCAGTGTCAGAAAGCTTGGTCTCAGTCACAGGTCATGGGTCTTGCAACAGGATAATGACCAAAAACACACAGCTAAAAACACCCAAGAATGGCTATGAGTGAAACATTGCACTGTTCTGAAGTGGCCTTCTATGAGCCCTGATCTAAATCCTATTGAGCATCTTTGGAAAGAGCTGAAACATGCTGTGTGGAAAAGGCAACCATCAAACACGAGGCTCTTGAGGAGTGGGCCAAAATATCTGTCGAGGTGCAGACGTCACAGTTACAGGAATAGTTTGATTGTAGTGATTGCCTTAAAAAGTTGTGCAACAAAATATTAAGTTAAGGGTACCATCATTTCTGTCCAGGCCTATTTCATGAGTTTTATTTATTTATTTTTTTATTCTGTGGAAGCATGGTGGAAAAGCAATTTCTGACTTTCATTTGTTCATTTTCATAGATCTCTCTTTCTTCAGGTAGCTTTCCCTCCTCGTTTAACCCCTTCATGACCTTGGGATTTTCCATTTTTCCGTGTTTGTTTTTTGCTCCCCTTATTCCCAGAGCCATAACTTTTTTATTTTTCCGTCAATATGGCCATGTGAGGGCCTATTTTTTGCGAAACAAGTTGTACTTTTGAACGACATCATTGGTTTTAGCATGGTGTGTACTAGAAAACGGGAATAAAAATTCTAAGTGCGGTGAAATTGCAAAAATCCCACACTTGTTTTTTGATTGGCGTGCAGTCCCACACTTGTTTTTTGATTAACTTTTTTACTAGGTTCACTAAAAGCTAAAACTGACCAGCCATTGATTCTCGAGGTCATTACGAGCTCATAGACACCTAACATGTTTAGGTTATCTTTTATCTAAGTGGTGAAAAAAAATTCCAAACTTTGCTAAAAAAAAATTGCGCCATTTTCCGATACCCGTAGCGTCTCCATTTTTCATGATCTGGGGTCAGGTGAGGGCTTATTTTTTGCGTGCTGAGCTGGCGTTTTTAATGATAGCATTTTGGTGCAGATACATTCTTTTGATCGCCCGTTAATGCATTTTAATGCAATGTCGCGCGACCAAAAAAACGTAATTCTGGCGTTTCAAATGTTTTTCTCGCTACACCGTTTAGCGATCAGGTTGATCCTTTTTTTTTTTTTTTTATTGATCGGGCGATTCTGAACGCGGCGATACCAAATGTGTAGGTTTGATTTTTTTTAATTGATTTATTTTGAATGGGGCGAAAGGGGGGAGATTTAAACTTTTATAATTTTTTTTATTTTTTTCACATTTTTCTTTACTTTTTTTTTTTTTTTTACTTTTGCCATGCTTCAATAGCCTCCATGGGAGGCTAGAAGCTGGCACAACTCGATCGGCTCTGCTACATAGCAGCGATCATCAGAGAAATGCAGGTGTGCTATGAGCGCCGACCACAGGGGGGCGCTCACAGCAGGCCAGCATCAGTAACCATAGAGGTCTCAAGGACCTCTATGGCTACCATTCTGACGCGTTGCTGACCCCCGATCATGTGACGGGAGTCGGCGATGCGCTCATGTCCGGCCGCCTGGCCGGAAGCGCTGGTTAGATGCCGCTGTCAGCGTTTGACAGCGGCATTTAACTAGTTAATAGCGGCGAGTGAATCGCAATTTCACCCGCCGCTATTGCGGGCACATGTCAGCTGTTCAAAACAGCTGACATGTCCCAGCTTTGATGCAGGCTCACCGCCGGAGCCCTGCATCAAAGCACGGTATCTGACCTCGGACGTACTATCCCGTCCGTGGTCAGAAAGAGGTTAAACATGCCATCATAACCCCTTTACTTAAAAAGCCATCCCTGGACCAGAACTGCACTGCTAACTACAAACCTGTCTCTAGCCTTTCCTTCATCTCTAAAGTGGAACACTTGGTCTACTGCCGTCTGATCCGCTATCTCTTGGATAACTCTCTTCTCGACCCCTTACAATCTGGTTTCCGCCCTTTACACTCCACTGAAACTGCCCTCACTAAAGTCTCTAATGATCTAATAACAGCTAAATCCAAAGGTCATTGCTCTCTGCTGATTCTCCTGGATCTCTCTGCCGCATTTGATACTGTGGATCACCAGCTCCTTCTCACTATGCTCCGCTCCATAGGCCTCAAGGTCACAGCCCTCTCCTGGTTCTCCTCCTACCTCTCTGACCGCTCCTTCACTGTATCTTTTGCCGGCTCCTCTTCCTCTCCTCGTCCCCTTACTATCGGGGTTCCGCAGGGCTCAGTCCTAGGCCCCCTCCTCTTCTCTCTATACACTGCTCCTATTGGACAAACAATCAGCAGATTTGGGTTCCAGTATCATCTCTATGCTTACGACACCCAATTATACACTTCTCCCTTGACATCACCCCTACCCTAATTAAAAATACCAAGGATTGTCTGTCTGCTGTCTCTAACATCATGTCCTCCCTCTATCTGAAACTAAATCTCTCCAAAACGGAACTTCTTGTGTTTCTCCCTTCTACTAACCTCACTCTACCTAACATCAAAATAACCCTGGAGGGATCAACCATAACTCCCAAGCAGCATGCCCGCTGTCTTGGGGTCATATTCGACACCGAACTTTCCTTTACTCCCTATATCCGATCACTCACTCGCTCTTGTCACCTGCATCTTAAAAACATCTCCAGAATCCGACCTTTTCTCACCTTTGAAACTGCTAAGACTCTTACTGTCGCTCTTATTCATTCTTGTCTGGACTACTGCAACTCTCTTCTGATCGGTCTCCCTCTTACCAAACTTTCTCCTCTCCAATCCATCTTGAATGCGGCAGCCAGGGTCATATTTCTGTCCAACCGCTTCACCGATGCCTCCATCTTGTGCTAGTCATTACACTGGCTACCCATTCGCTACAGGGTCCAGTATAAACTCTTCTCTCTCACCCACAAAGCTCTCCACAATTCTGTACCGCCTAATATCTCCTCTCTCATCTCTATCGCGGATCATGCAGCTTTATATGAAAATCCCTATTTACTATAATTGCCAGACCTGAAATAACAAGCACTTTTCACCTATTGTGTCCCCCCATTTCCTTGTAGATTGTAAGCTTGCGAGCAGGGGACCCCACTCCTAATGTCACTGTTTAATTTGTCTTAACTTGTATTGAAATTGTCTGTACATGTCTCTGCTTATTTGTAAAGTGTTTCGGAATATGTTGGTGCTATATAAATAAAAATTATTATTTTATTATTATTATTATTAATGTTGTTATTATTATTATTATTATCTCTTATTACCTTTGTCAGATTCAAGTTATTTCTGTGACCATTGTGGGTTTTTCTGTCATTAAACGAGGGGTACCAACAATTTTGACCACGTGTGTGTATGGTTGATGGATGTCACAGGCATCCCTTCAACACCTTGATTAACTGCATAACATATTGGTGAATTTTTATTGATCTGCAATGAAAACGTAATAAAAATGTCATTGCATATATGTTTGACTGATGCCTGTGATGTATAGGGTGGCATTCATGACCCATATACTTACATAAAACAAAAAAACTGTATAATTTTAACAGACTTGTATTTGTACTTGACACTGAACAATAGAATTGCAAAGTCTGTTATTCCATAACCAGATTTTGGGGAAATTTTGAGGCCCTGATACACATTTGGCTCTCGGCAAACATTAGTCTAATCTGAGTGGTCACCCTAATATAAATGTATAATAAAAATGTTAAGATTACCTCCACAGTTATCATTTCATCCTGCCTGAATAACCATTTCTAAAAAAGAGACCTGTTTTCTTCCATGACAGAGCAAGAACCAACCTCACAGAAGAGGCGAGTACAATGTTTACAGCACTTTCCAGAGCCACGAGCCAGAATTCGATTACTTGAAAAGTTTAGAGATAGAAGAGAAAATAAACAAGATAAGATGGCTTCCTCAGCAGAATGCCGCTTATTTTCTGCTATCTACGAACGGTAAGTGCGAGTGCATGTCTACAAGCTACATCCCTGATTGACTTTGTCATTTTTGTGATTTAAATGAATCCAGTCCAGACCTCACACTCCTAAAATTATAGTGGTCTTCCAAGACTTTGGTATTTACGGCATCCGTTTCTCAGGTCACATTCATTTGTATTACATGGACCTAGAATTTGTTGCTCAATGCCTTCCCTAGGTCCATACTTCTCAGGATTGTAGTTGGTCTAAGTGTGGTTTAAAAACCTTTTTACTAAAATAACTCATCTGGATAACTGAAGGACTTAACGTATATACTAGTGTGTAAGCTGACCCGAGTATAAGTCGAGGCAGCTAATTTTGCCTCGGAAAAACTGAAAACCTATTGTCTCAAGTATACGCCGGGTATCCATTGTCCCCTAATCCCTTTTCTGGTATGCATGGTTCCTCATCCCCATCCTTGTATGCATGGCTCCTTATTCCCATCCTTGTATGCATGGTTCCTCATCCCCATCCTTGTATGCATGGCTCCTTATTCCCATCCTTGTATGCATGGGCCCTTATGCCCATCCTTGTTTGCATGGTTCCTCATCCCCATCCTTGTATGCATGGCCCCTTATGCCCATCCTTGTTTGCATGGTTCCTCATCCCCATCCTTGTATGCACGGCTCCTTATCCCCATCCTTGTATGCGTGGCTCCTTATTCCCATCCTTGTATGCATGGCTCCTTATTCCCATCCTTGTATGCGTGGCTCCTTATTCCCATCCTTGTATGCATGGTTCCTCATCCCCATCCTTGTATTCATGGCTCCTCATCCCCATCCTTGTATGCGTGGCTCCTTATTCCCATCCTTTTCTGCATGGTTCCTCATCCCTCATTCTTGTATGTATGACCCCCATGAGAAAAGCTTAAAAAAAAATCCTACTTGCCACACCCTTGCAGCATCTCGTTCCAGTGCCAGCAGCTCCTGCGGCCGAGCATTCACATATCCCCACTCAGTAAGGTAATGAATATTCACCTCTCTCCATGCCTATAGGTGTGGAGAGAGGTGAATATTCATTACCTTAATGAGCGGGCACTTGTGATAGCCCGGCAGCTGCTTTGAAGCAGGCGACTGCTGCTGACACTGCGCGCGCTATAAGAGAAATGAATGTTCACTGCAAGTGCAGTGAACATTTATTTATTTTAAGTTTTTTTTAACAGCGGGCACAGGCTTTAGCCGCAGCCGCCGGCTTCTGCCTCCTGTGACCCCCCTCCTTCTCCGCCGCTCCCCCACCATCTGATGCGACAGTGATTTGTGTATAAGCCAAGGGGGGCATTTTCAGCACAAATAATGTGCTGAAAAACTTGGCTTATACACATGTATATACGGTATTTCATTGTTACTGATTGGGCTGTACCGTACTATTATAAAAACTAATACAGCAGCATTCTGTAAGCTCTAAGATGTATGCAAACATTCAGTGTTTGCATACATCTTGGTGCTTACAGAAAGTGCTGCTGTATTCTTTTATTTGTACACTATGCAGTCATGGCAGCTCGCACCTATTCACACTTGCTTTATTCTGTCCAATGGTGCTCAACAGTTTTTTATTTTTATAAGAATCTACATAATGCTTTGTATCTGTCAAAGTTGATGATTCGTTTAAAGAATAGAAGTAACCTACTTTTATTGTAGTACACAAAACACTCCTTTCCTTCACAACTAGTCTATAGAGCAAGGGGATTTTTGATCACTTTCTGAAAAGCTTTTTCTAAGGTGCTTTATAAAAAATGCATTATGAAGGGCAGCACGGTGGCTAGCACTGTAGCTTTGCAGCACTGGGGTCCTGGGTTTAAATCCAACCACGTACATCATCTGCAAGGAGTTTGTATATTCTCCCCATATTTACATGGGTTTCCTCCCACACTCCAAACACATGCTGATTGGGAATTTAAATTGTGATCCCCAATGGGGACAGCGATGATGATGTATGTAGAGCGCTGTGGAATTAATGGCGCTATATGCGAGTAAAATGAAATGACGTGACGACCTCAGCTTCAAGAATGATATTAAAGGGGAACTGCTCAATATGACAACCTAACGTTATCAAATTCTGTGTCACACCTGTGGGTTCAAAATGCTCACTATACCCCTGGATAAAATCCTTGAGGGGTGTAGTTTCAAAAATGGGGTCACTTGTGGTTTCCATGTTTTAGGCACATCAGGGGCTCTCCAGACGCAACATGGCTTCCGCTAATTATTCCAGCCCATTTTGCATTCAATAAGTGAAATGGCGCTCCTTCCCTTACATGCCCTTCTATTATCCCAAGCAGTAGATTTTCCCCACTGGGTATCAGCATATTCAGGAAAAATGACACACGATTTTGGGGTCACTTTTCTCCTGTTACCCTTGTGAAAAAAAAAAAAAAAAAAAATTGAGTCTAAAGTAAATCCGCATTGCTTCAATTCTTATGAAGCACCTGAAGGGATAATAAGCTTCTTGAATGTGGTTTTGAGCACCCCTAAAGGTGCAGTTTTTAGAATGGTGTCAATATTGGGTATTTTTTGTCATATGGATCCCACAAAGTCACTTCAAATGTGATGTGATCCCTAAAAATATAAAAATGGTTTTGTTAATTTTGTAGGAAAAATGAGAAATCGCTGGTCAACTTTGAACTCTTCTGAGTTCCTAGCAAAAAAAAAAGCTTTTTTCAAAAATTGTTCTGATGTAAAGTAGACATGGGGAATGTTATTTATTGACTGTTTTGTGGGACATACAGTAACTCTGATTTAAGAGCATAAAAATTAAGTTTGAAATGTGCAAAATGTTCGCCAAATTTCTCTTTTTAGCAAAGAGACATATGTCCTATCGAAGAAATTTTACCAGATCATGAAGTATAATGTTACGAAAATGCTTTCTCAGAATCGGTTGGATCCATTGAAGTGTTTGAGTTATAACCACATGAAGGGACACTGGTCAGAATTGTAAAATTTGGCTTGGCCATTAACGTCAAAGTTCGCTCAGTCACTAAGGAGTAAAGGCCATCCAAGAATGTTGTGGTTAAAAGGACTAGTCTGAGGCAGGTCACCGGCAGCGTTTCCAAGCACTGCTGTCTTAGATTAACAGGTCTGTCCGTATACATACACATATGGAGAGAACAGTCCGTCTAGAGGAGGTCTGGGGAGGCTTCGTTGGTTAGTCTCCCTAGTGGTGGCGTCCACAGACAATTTTTTTTTCTTTCTTTTTTAGTATCTTTCTCTTAAATGCAGTTCCGTTCCAGGGTGAGTCATGTCTGAGTCATGCTGCCCATGAAACAACTTATTTTTTAGACCATCTTAATTGATGGTTCCACACCAGGTATTCACTTCAAAGGGTTTCCCAGAGTTTTTGATGAGCAGATCTACAGGTCCTTCTCAAAAAATTAGCATATAGTGTTAAATTTCATTATTTACCATAATGTAATGATTACAATTAAACTTTCATATATTATAGATTCATTATCCACCAACTGAAATTTGTCAGGTCTTTTATTGTTTTAATACTGATGATTTTGGCATACAACTCCTGATAACCCAAAAAACCTGTCTCAATAAATTAGCATATTTCACCCGTCCAATCAAATAAAAGTGTTTTTTAATAACAAACAAAAAAACCATCAAATAATAATGTTCAGTTATGCACTCAATACTTGGTCGGGAATCCTTTGGCAGAAATGACTGCTTCAATGCGGCGTGGCATGGAGGCAATCAGCCTGTGACACTGCTGAGATGTTATGGAGGCCCAGGATGCTTCAATAGCGGCCTTAAGCTCATCCAGAGTGTTGGGTCTTGCGTCTCTCAACTTTCTCTTCACAATATCCCACAGATTCTCTATGGGGTTCAGGTCAGGAGAGTTGGCAGGCCAATTGAGCACAGTAATACCATGGTCAGTAAACCATTTACCAGTGGTTTTGGCACTGTGAGCAGGTGCCAGGTCGTGCTGAAAAATGAAATCTTCATCTCCATAAAGCATTTCAGCCGATGGAAGCATGAAGTGCTCCAAAATCTCCTGATAGCTAGCTGCATTGACCCTGCCCTTGATGAAACACAGTGGACCAACACCAGCAGCTGACATGGCACCCCACACCATCACTGACTGTGGGTACTTGACACTGGACTTCAGGCATTTTGGCATTTCCTTCTCCCCAGTCTTCCTCCAGACTCTGGCACCTTGATTTCCGAATGACATGCAAAATTTGCTTTCATCAGAA
This sequence comes from Ranitomeya variabilis, assembly GCF_051348905.1. Lineage (NCBI taxonomy): Eukaryota > Metazoa > Chordata > Amphibia > Anura > Dendrobatidae > Ranitomeya > Ranitomeya variabilis. The sequence goes on from NC_135236.1 coordinate 530,492,461, forward strand.
AAAAGTACTTGGGACCACTTAGCAACAGTCCAGTGCTGCTTCTCTGTAGCCCAGGTCAGGCGCTTCTGCCACTGTTTATGGTTCAAAAGTGGCTTTACCTGGGGAATGCGGCACCTGTAGCCCATTTCCTTCCACACCAGACTCAGTCCACTGCTTCCTCAGGTTCCCCAAGGTCTGGAATCGGTCCTTCTCCACAATCTTCCTCAGGGTCCGGTCACCTCTTCTCGTTGTACAGCGTTTTCTGCCACATTTTTGCCTTCCAACAGACTTACCATTGAGGTGCCTTGATACAGCACTCTGGGAACAGCCTAATTGTTGAGAAATTTCTTTCTGGGTCTTACCCTCTTGCTTGAGGGTGTCAATGATGGCCTTCTTGACATCTGTCAGGTCGCTAGTCTTACCCATGATGGGGGTTTTGAGTAATGAACCAGGCAGGGAGTTTTTAAAAGCCTCAGGTATCTTTTGCATGTGTTTAGAGTTAATTAGTTGATTCAGAAGATTAGGGTAATAGGTCGTTTAGAGAACCTTTTCTTGATATGCTAATTTATTGAGACAGGTTTTTTGGGTTATCAGGAGTTGTATGCCAAAATCATCAGTATTAAAACAATAAAAGACCTGACAAATTTCAGTTGGTGGATAATGAATCTATAATATATGAAAGTTTAATTGTAATCATTACATTATGGTAAATAATGAAATTTAACACTATATGCTAATTTTTTGAGAAGGACCTGTATGTCACTATACAATGTACACAGCTGTATTTTAGATAGGGTTATACACTGTTTAACATCTGAGATCTGCAGCCGAGAAAACAAGGACTATCATAACTGCTGCACCCAGCTAGCGAAGTGATGCGTCGCTGGAATCCGGGGTCTCTGTCCAAGCACAGCTGCTACTATAAGTAAGGTTCTGGGCCTGGCTGCAGAATCCTGGTCTCTTTATTGTTGAAACATCGTCCCTGGGGTGTCTAATAGTCTAGGCCATAAGATTTATAGAACTGAGAAACCTCTTTATTGGTGTTTTCGAAGAATATGAAAATGTAGTCAACAATTGAATAACGTAACAAAAGAACCTATAATAATCTATACATCTACCCCCACCAGCAGGGGCGTAACTACCGCTGTTGCCGCTGCGACCGGGCCCGGCGGGTCAGGGGCCCGGCAGGTCAGAGCAGTGGCGTATCCGGGGGGGCAGCCGGGGCATGTGCGGGGGAGCGGGGGCTGTCTAATTATACTCACCTACTCTTGGCGCGGTCCCTGCTTCCCGGCGCCCCGGCTTCTTCCTGTACTGAGCGGTCACATGGTACCGCTCATTACAGTAATGAATATGCGGCTCCACCTCCCATAGGGGTGGACCCGCATATTCATTACTGTAATGAGCGGTACCAGTAACGGTAACGGTGAACGCTCAGTACAGGAAGAAGCAGCGCCGGGGAAGCAGGGACTGCACCGCGCCTGGAGCAGGGGAGTATAACCTGGAGGGGAGCGCTGCGCGATAGTCACCTCTCCTCGTTCCAGCCGCCGCTCCGTCTTCTGCAGTGACGCTGAGGTCAGAGGGCGTGATGACGTATTTAGTGCGCGCCTGACCCGTCAGTGCAGAGGAAGTGGAAAATGGAGAGGTGAATAGAACGAGGAGCGGTGAATATTTAAAGTGCCGGGGGCCTGAGCGACGGAGAGGTGAGTATGTGATTTTTTTTTTTTATTTTTATTTTTTTTTATCGCAGCAACAGCAAATGGGGCAAGTGTCTGTATGGGGCCATAACGTTTGTGCAGCATTATATGGGGGCCATAATGTTTGTGCAGCACTATATGGGGGCCATAACGTTTGTGCAGCACTATATGGGGGCCATAACGTTTGTGCAGCACTATATGGGGGCCATAACATTTGTGCGGGGCCATAACGTTTGTGCAGCACTATATGGGGGCCATAACATTTGTGCGGGCCATAACGTTTTTGCAGCACTATATGGGGGCCATAATGTTTGTGCAGCACTATATGGGGGCCATAATGTTTGTGCAGCACTATATGGGGCCATAACGTTTGTGCAGCACTATATGGGGGCCATAACGTTTGTGCAGCACTATATGGGGGCCATAACGTTTGTGCAGCACTATATGGGGGCCATAATGTTTGTGCAGCACTATATGGAGGCCATAACGTTTGTGCAGCACTATATGGGGGCCATAACATTTATATGGGGGCCATAACGTTTGTGCAGCACTATATGGGGGCCATAACATTTGTGCAGCACTATATGGGGGCCATAACATTTGTGCGGGCCATAACGTTTGTGCAGCACTATATGGGGGCCATAACGTTTGTGCAGCACTATATGGGGGCCATAACATTTGTGCGGGCCATAACGTTTGTGCAGCACTATATGGGGGCCATAACGTTTGTGCAGCACTATATGGGGGCCATAACGTTTGTGCAGCACTATATGGGGGCCATAACATTTGTGCAGCACTATAATGGGGCAAGTGTCTGTATGAGGTCACATTATGCAACTTTGCAATAAAGCTATAGTGTGCAAAATGAATAGGGAAAAAATATGAATTTGGGAGGAAAATATTTTGGCGTGGGAGGGGGGGACCCATTTGAAAGTTCGCACCGGGGCCCATATCTTTGTAGTTACGCCACTGCCCACCAGCCTCGCTCAATATTCTCTTCCTTAAGCTGATGGGGAGATGTTATCCTGTGGTCATTATGGAAAAAATCCAGTACATTTACTACTTTACATAATGGTCATATCTTTCCCTTCCCTGAAACTTATGCTTCTCTGAATATTATCCACTTGAAAGGTTAGAATTTCTTCACCACAAGATAGCAGGTAGTCAATTGATCATTTTAATACAATTTGTAGACGCCTTAAATATGTTCAGAGGGGGAAAACACATTGTGAGCAAATAAAGATTAATTACATGGTGTAATGTTTTGCTAATTGAGTTTTAAAATAGTTTTTGATTAACAAGGATATTATCTCCACAATCGGGATGAGATTTTCAGCACCAGCAGGAAATTAAAATGAGTATTTTTTTTTAAAGTGTTCCATGTGATTTCATTTGTGCCAACTCCGTTAATGGGATGTGTTCAGCCAAGTGGGCCAGGGACAAATGAATGGAAGATGGAAGCGTGTAGAAAGTCGTGTATTTAGTGATCTTGGCCAACCTGAATATTTCCAGCTCCCTGTGAATACAAGACTAGAACACACATCAGTGTTTGATGGCATCATGGTGAATCACTTATGTTACAATATCTACATTTTTTTTTTTTTTGCATCTTACCGCACCACTTCTGCTTTTTTTTCTTCATCACTGGAGTGGTGCTTTAATTGTATGTCCCCGATCATATCCTCACCCTTTGGTGTCTTCACAATTTTTCGGTGCTGGTCCAGACCCACGGAGCCATCTATGAGTGCAGCCTTCAACTGACTGGAACTCAGACTTGCATTGAAAGCTTGTGCTGTAGCTCCTGACAGCCTGAACTAGGCCCTCATAGACTTACACTGATGAGTGACTTCCAGTGTGCTCCATGAAACACTGGAGCAGCCGGCAGGTCACAAACTAATACACTTTACTGCTTTCAATGGAAGAGCGTTTGTTGGATGAAAATGGCCTCATCTTCAATTATGTATTAGATATCTGGTGGTGTCACCAACAGGGGTAATATGTAGGTTTATACAGTATTTCTCATTTCTGCCACTTGTCTCTTACTGTCTACAGTGAACTTTTGGAAACGTCTACATACAGTACATAAGAGCTGGTTTGTTAATAAGTCAACATATTGAGGCCAAATTTATCAGTGGTTCTATGTCATTTTATAAATGTACTGCATTTTAGCCCTCTCTTTGGCAAACTCCCATCAGCCGCCGCTTGCTCTTGCTTGTCAGCGGCAGCAGGCGTAGGTTAAGGGCAGTAGTGCTGCAGCAAAAAATTGGACATGTAGGTGTTTTGCTCACGGACACACGGTCCATGGAAACATACTGACATGTGCGCAGACCCATTCACTTGAATGGCACGTCTCCGGTACATGTGAAAACTGTCACCACATGTACCGAACACACTGACGTCTGAAAGTACCCTCAAGTAGAGCAGTGATAAAGCATGTACGTTGAAGCGCCTGTTCAAAGTTTATGGGACGGACAGTGATGGCCAAGTATAGCACATAGAAGGGGCTACTAAACCTTTCTTACGGAACTGGGGTGGGAAGCAGCTACTCTTCCTGAGTTTGCTAGTTGACTGAAGCTCCTCCATGACTAATAATAATAATAATAATAATCTTTATTTATATAGCGCCAACATATTCCGCAGCGCTTTACAGTTTAACAGTTTCAAACACAACAGTCATAGGTAACAATGTTAACAGTACAGCAATAAAGCAAAATAAGACGACCCTGCTCGTGAGAGCTTACAATCTACAATGAGGTGGGGAGATACAAAGTACAGGTATGTATTTACAATGATGTATTTACAATGATGGTCCAGCCATCTTCAGGGGGTGGGGGATAGATGGAGATAGTGAATGGGCTACACACACACACAAACATAAAATGACTGATTAGGGAACGTGATAGGCCGCTCTGAACAAATGAGTTTTGAGTGAGCGCCTAAAGCTATGCAAGTTGTGGATGGTCCTAATATCTTGGGGTAGAGCATTCCAGAGGATTGGCGCAGCACGGGAGAAGTCTTGGAGTCGGGAGTGGGAGGTACGGATTAGTGCAGAGGTTAGTCGAAAGTCATTTGCAGAGCGCAGCGGTTGGCTAGGCCGATAGACAGAAATGAGGGAGGAGATGTATGGGGGTGCCGCACTATGGAGAGCTTTGTGGGTGAGAACAAGTACTTTGAATTGTATCCTGTAATGAATGGGCAGCCAGTGTAATGACTGGCGAAGAGCGGACACGTCCGAGTAACGATTAGCCAGATGGACGACCCTGGCTGCTGCATTAAGGATAGACTGGAGAGGGGAAAGTCGCGTGAGGGGGAGGCCAATTAAAAGAGAGTTACAGTAGTCCAGGCGGGAGTGGATTAGGGCGACAGTAAGAGTTTTTGTTGTCTCCATGGTGAGAAAAGGGCGGATTCTAGAGATGTTCTTTAGGTGTAAGCGGCACGAGCGGGCAAGAGATTGTATGTGGGAGGTGAAGGAGAGATCGGAGTCAAACATGACACCCAGACAGCGTGCCTGCTGCCTAGGTGTTATTATGGTGCCACCCACGGAGAGGGAAATGTCAGATTTAGGGAGGTTAGTAGAAGGCGGGAGCAGAAGAAGTTCAGTTTTGGAGAGGTTGAGCTTCAGATAGAGGGCGGACATGATGTTAGAGACTGCAGACAGACAGTCAGTGGCGTTCTGTAGTACAGCGGGGGTAAGGTCAGGGGCTGACGTGTATAGTTGTGTGTCATCAGCGTAAAGATGGTACTGAAAGCCAAATCTGCTGATGGTCTGTCCAATTGGGGCCGTGTAGAGGGAGAAGAGAAGGGGGCCAAGGACTGAGCCCTGAGGTACCCCGACAGTGAGAGGAAGAGGAGATGAAGTGGAGCCGGAGAATAGAACACTGAAGGAGCGGTCAGAAAGATAGGAAGAGAGCCAGGAGAGAGCAGTGTTCTTAATGCCTAGTGACTGGAGCCTAGAGAGTAGGAGAGGGTGGTCAACAGTGTCGAAAGCTGCAGAAAGATCGAGGAGAATGAGCAGAGAGTGGTCACCGTTACATTTTGCTGTCAGAAGGTCATTGGTCACCTTGATGAGTGCAGTTTCTGTTGAATGTAGGGGGCGGAACCCGGACTGTGAAGGGTCTAGGAGGAAATGAGTGGAGAGGTAACGGGTAAGGCGGGAGTAGACTAGGCGCTCCAGGAGTTTTGAGATGAAGGGTAGATTGGAGACCGGTCTGTAGTTGTTTGCACATGATGGGTCAAGGGTGGGTTTTTTTAGTAATGGAGTAATGATAGAGTGTTTGAAGGAGGAGGGGAAAATGCCAGAGGAGAGGGAGAGATTAATGACTAGTACAAAGCTCACTTCCATTGTGGCTAGTCTTCTGAATACCTTTTCTACTAATAAGCGCATGACATGTTGAGTCGGCGCAGTCATGATGAGCTTCATACATTTTTTTATTTTTTCTTCTACAGGATATTGAGCATGGCATAAAAAACATTGACCGGTGGCAGGCTACTGATTGGTGTATTATATCACCACATGAAATGCCATTGTCTGCCTTTGTGTTTATTAATCACAAAATGCTAGAAGCCTTTCCCAGCAGACTAACATTTGTGCTTTCATGGAGGTTCAGCAGCACCAGGGGAAGTGCTGTCATACATAGAAATTTAATTTATAGTGTATGGTCCAATGTCTAAAACAGTAGATTAATTTATGTCCTCTGTGAAAACTGCCGACCATAGTCGGGTTCTTCATGGGTAAACAGGCTCTCGCTGGGAGATCTCATCATAAAGGTTCCCATATCCACGTTGTTCCCAGGCAGGTTCCCCGTCCTAGTGATTTGTCCTCCCTTGAACAGTGGAAGCGGCTTTAATTTATTTTTTTATCTTGTTGTTTCTTCTATACAGACAAAACAGTAAAGTTATGGAAAGTCAGTGAACGAGACAAGAGACCGGAGGGTTATAACCTGAAGGATGAAGAAGGAAGGATACGTGACCCATGCACAATAACCTCATTACGAGTAAGAACATTACTATTAATTTAACCCTTGAAGGTTACAAAATGTAAAAAATTTTGCTGATAATTTTCTCTGGTACAAATTGGACTCCAACAGCTGCAGGCCTTCAAAAGGGAATCTTTTACATGAGCAGTTTGATATCTTTCCTCAGATCTTTGCTATAATGTGCTATTACTCTAGTATATGTCCTGTAGTGCAGTATACATAAGACCATCAGGCTCATTTCTATGGGTGTACGCTATATGATGGCACCCTGTCCAACTCCCTGTCAATAGCTTTATTTTAGTTTTTAGTTAGGCTATGCTTGCACTAGTCCACTATAAAGTTGTATCAGTCATGTTCATGACTAGATTGCTCTCGGGGAGTCTTTCCATTATTTGTGTCCAAAGAATGCTAAACAGTCCTTTCTGTCCCCATACATACTTATGTAATGCAGCACGAGTGAAATGTCTGACCCCGGACATGCAGGTCCTGTGTCCTGCTTCATTCACCAGTTACAAATTTTAAGCACCATGCAAGCACTTTTTTTCCAGCACTGGAGTGGTGCCTTTAAAGCGAACCTGTCAGCAGTTTTGGCCGATATGAGATACGACCACTGCCTTTCAGGGCTTATCTACAGCGTTCTATAGTTCTGTAGATAAGCCCCCGATCCAACCTGAAAGATACGATTTATTATACTCACCCGGGGCAGGGGATCCGGTCTGGTCCGATGGGCGTCGCAGGTCTAGGTCCGGCACCTCCCATCTTCTTATGATCGCCACCCTCCTGTTGCTTCATCGCTCCCCGGCATCGTGCTCCTGCGCAGACGTACTTATCTGCCCTGTTGTCTGTTGATGAAACCTGGTAACATCAAGGTTTAGCGTGTATTCTTGGGAAGCTCCAGACTGGCTCCGTTCGTTTGATAGTCCAGCCATCCTCTCAGACTGCAAAGCTATACTAACACATGATGGAGGGGAACTTGCAATACTTACAGTAAGTATTTGTCTCCACTAATTGACGTTATTTCCCCAGTCTACTGCATGCATCTTAAAAACTCTAGACTTGCTTCATGGATTGGCGCTTCCTGTGTTTCCTGCAGGTTCCATCACATGGTTATAGGATGTTTCGCCCCCCTGTGTACATCCTGTTCGTGACTCCAAGTTGAGTCGCCCGCCAGGGCAGTGGGGTACTCTGTACTGGGTCCGGTACTTGAAGGGGACGTCACGGTGGCTGCGACCTGGTCCATGGCCTTGGGCGCCCAAGTAAAAGGAAAGGTCTTTAAAGGGAGTTTAAGAATAAAGTTTGTTCGTGACGCCACCTGTGGTATTCGGTCAGTAGGGACCGACGGTGCTTAAAGGGGTCCTCTGGGGTGATGTTATGGCAGCTGGATGGTATAACTTCCCACAGGTGAAGTAAATGTACCTGGGGGCGAAACATCCAAACCCCCATCACATAAACAGTTCACATGACCGCTGCAGACAATGGCTAACTGCTAATTGGCTGCAACTTTCACAATTGCTTCCAAGCAGAAGAAAAGCGTGAAGGCTGCGCTTAGAGGATCTTTCACTGGGTATTTTTAACTGGTTTAACGATGCAGTTCCACTGATTCTAAAATAGTTTTTTTTTCTGTGCCCCTCTATTCAAAGTTGTGCCCCCTGAGAGTTTTATGGTATATGTCCAGTGGTTTGAAGGGAAAATATGCATCTCCTCTTTTAAGTATACTTTATTTTTTCTTTTAATTTCTGCAGCACACTAATTGGGTGTTGTCCTTTTAAAATAATAGTGTCCACGAAAATCTTTCAGTTTAAGGCATAATAGCCTGTAGGAGACGGATGTCTAAACGTGGCATCGATCACAGTCCTACATATACCATGGGAGATTTTTCCAGCCTCTCCCATGACGAGCAGTAAAGCACATTACCGCAGCAGTAGCTCCATGAAGAAGAGAGAAATAAGAGGATAAATAATATAGAAAGTGACACTTGGTAATTTAAAATCTATTGAGCTGTAGTTTCATCCCCAATTATTAATAACTAAGAGGACTTGATAAACGTTTACTCCGTGGTATTTGTTAAATACTTGATTACAGTAGACCTATGTTGCTTTAATTCTGCACTGATCTTGCATTGTAGTCCTCAAACTAACGAAAAAAATAAAAAAAAATCCTTGTTCCGATAGTCTATGCAGACGTTAGCCAAAAGCAAACTCTGTAGGCCAAAGTGAAAGTAACCTCTTGACAGCATTGCCATTCCCTGTCACATCTCCACTAGTCAAAGTGTAGACGACCAGCCTTGTACTCGAATACTCTATATACCGCCAGAAAAATGAAAAAAAAAAAAACACATGAAAGGCCAGAAAGAGGTCATGGAGGAAAAAGCAGTGAGCTGTTTTCCCTGCATTCAAATTCACCGAAGGGTTGGATATCATCTTGGATGCGTTCCACATAACAGATGTGACTACTGAGCCTGAGCTGCTGGAATGAGCCAAGTGTGATGAAGCTCATCTTGCCTGCCCTGCCTGTATTCCCCAGGGTGACAGCTTGCTGAGAGATGCCGCTAAGTCACACATCTACACAGAACGCACGCTGCCTGCTCCTAAAGGCTGCTCCAGTCTTTGTATGTCGTATAGTAAATCGTAATTTAGATCAACTGCTGCTAATTAGGAATTCTGGTGGGAGGCTTGAAGAACATTCGTTAATGTTTGTAAAGAAATAAGTTACTAAAGATGGATATTATTTGTGGGGTGGTGGATGGCACATTAATGGCATGGGAGCGTGGATGCATGCGGAGTGAAAAGTGATCACCGTGCATTGACCAGGATCTTTAAATTCAAGGCTAGGTAGGGCAGCCCCCCAAATCTTTGCATCATGTGGAGTAAAGCAGGATTGCCTTGTGCTACATCAAGATTCATGGACAAATGTGAGATAGATTAATGGAAGATTGAATTTTATTAAACATCCAGCCACTTAACATCTTTCATAGATCCATCTCTTTCTGGCATACAGGTAGAGGCCCGCACGCACCCTATGATTAAATTAACATGAGTTTTATTTGAGGGGAGGATTCAGTCTGTCTGCTCCAAAAGCCACCTAAAAGGGAAAAAAAAGCACTTAAAAACTGCTCTAGCATTTTCCCATTCATTTCTATGGAAAAATGACTTTCCTTTCATATGATCAGGCATATTTGAGTGTCTCTTACCTCTTCAGATTTAAATCGTCTTGGTAAAAGTTAGAAAAACCAAGAGGATAAAATAAGTGTGCAGACCATTCTGTAGGCACTTCTTGCTTCAAAGACGCTCGATACTTTACAATTAGTTTAATTCATTGGTTAATAGACTTTGAAGTAAAAATAAATGGAAATATCCCTGAAAATGTGGCAAAAAACACTTGAATACTGCCCCAAAAGAATAGTTAATAAAATGGTTTTATTAAAAAAAAAAAAAAAAAAAAAAAAAGGCTTATAAACTAGGAGAAACCCCCCAAAAACAGATGTTTCCCGGGGAAAAAACCCACCAGTGATTCCTGAAGCAGTTTCCACTTGAGAATTTTTTTTATTCACACAGGTTTTTTTTGTAAACCAAACAATGATTGTATGTGTCCGAGGTCCTCCTGATTCTTCTTTGAGCAGAAGGCATGTAAAATTTCAACAAACAAGAATGAATTACTTTCATACAAATAAAGCCATGCTGTGTATTAGCAAACTTTTAGATAAGATTTCATGGGGAGGTCCATAAGAGGAAATTCAGACCAATAGAAGCCTTTGTAACAGGTGAAAAACAATAGAAAATCATAAATACAGCAAAATGCCCTATTGTGCAAAATAGCCTTGAAGAAGCGAATGTGCGAAACTCATGTCTGACACTGGCAGGCACACAATACACCCCCTGATGAATACATTATGGGTAAGATCTCTTTTTTACATTAAATTGCCATTTGTATGTTGTGGTGACTTTTCATGCACCAGCACTTTTCACTTTGGTTCTTTGCCAGCATCTTCGGATATAAACCAAGCATGTTTGCACAATAGGACATTTGATATTGTGGGTGTTATACTTGTTTATTTGGCTACTATTGATTTGAATTTTTTTAGTCTTTATGGTGACAAATTAATGGTTTTATAATGTGGCTAATAAATGTCTTCATTTTTGTGGAGGTCTTGAGTAGGGTTGAGCGAAACGGGTCGAATACCAGTCCGCAGCCACCCCAGAAATGGCGCATCTGTAAGTCTACGTTCACATTAGCGTTCGGCGCCGCAGCGTCGCCGCATGCGTCATGCGCCCCTATATTTAACATGGGGGCGCATGGACATGCATTGTGCTGCGTTTTGCGACGCATGGGTTTTTTTGGCCGCAAGCGTTGGGCGCAGAGGACGCAGCAAGTTGCATTTTTTTTGCGTCCAACTTTCGGCCAAAAAGGACGCATGCGTCGCAAAACGCAACGTTTTAGCGTGCGTTTTGTTGCGTTTTTGTTTGCGTTGTGCGTTGCGTCTCCGACGCTGCGGCGCACAACGCAAATGTGAACGTAGCCTTAGATGCGCCAATTCCGGCACTGAGGCTGGTTTCACACTTGCGTTTTTGGACGCTGCGTTTTAGCGCTAAAAAACGCATGCGTTTTTTCCTATACTTAACATTAAAAACGCATGCGTTTTTTCGCATGCGTTTTGACGCGTTCTCGGCAACGCATGCGTTTTTGAACGCGCGCGTTTGTTTGCGTTAAAAACGCATGCGTTTTTATAGAAAAAACACTGAAAAACCACCCACCACCATCAGGGTGATAAAGGGATCCAAACCCTAACCCTAACCTCACCCCTAACCGTTTAATGAACATTTTATGACAGTGCCACGATATTTCAGTGCCACGTATGTAAGTGCCACGTGCCACGTATGTAAGTGCCACGTATGTAAGTGCCACGTATGTAAGTGCCACGTATGTAAGTGCCACGTATGTAAGTGCCACGTATGTAAGTGCCACGTATGTAAGTGCCACGTATGTAAGTGCCACGTATGTAAGTGCCACGTATGTAAGTGCCACGTATGTAAGTGCCACGTATATAAGTGCCACGTATGTAAGTGCCACGTGCCACGTATTTCAGTGCCACGTATTTCAGTGCCACGTATTTCAGTGCCACGTATTTCAGTGCCAGGTATTTCTGTCACGTTTAGGGTTAGGGTTAGACCCTAACCCTACCCCTAGCTATTTCTATTTATAGTGGGTTTTCTTGTGGATTTTGATGATTGGCAGCTGTCATACACTTCTCAGCATGCGTTTTAAAAACGCAAACGCATGAAAAATCGCATGTTAACGCGGCAAAACGCCGCGTTTTTTTTCTACATGCAAAAACGCATGCGTCTAAAAAACGCAGCGTTTTACCACGTTTACATGTGTTTTTTCACACATGCGGTTTTTAAAAAACGCATGCAGATAAAAACGCAAGTGTGAAACCAGCCTAGGCCCCTCTCTTCCCACTCCCGTGTAGCGGTGGGATATGGGGTAATAAGGGGTTAATGTCACCTTGCTATTGTAAGGTGACATTAAGCCGGGTTAATAACGGAGAGGCGTCAATAAGACGCCTATCCATTATTAATCCAATATTAATAAAGGGTTAATAAAACACACACATTAGGAAAAAGTATTTTAATATTCTTCATTTCACCATACTTACCATACTTCAGCCCCTGCAAAAAACGTAAAATAATAAACCGTATACTCCCTGTCCGCCGTAGTCCAATTAATAACGAGTGTCCCACGACGATCTCCCCTATAGAACAGAGACATCGGGTGATGTCACTGCTCTATAGGACCCTCAGTGACACACTGACAGGAGACAATGGCTCCTGCAGTGCATCACTGAGGTTACTATAGTTCACTGGTCTCACTTTATGGCAAAAAGCTGCGTGGGAACTTTCTCATACAGCATACCATAAAGTGAGACTAGGGACTATTTTCTCACAGGGGCGTAGGAATACATTGTGGGGAATACATTGTGGAAGGATACCTTCCTCCCCTCATTGTCTTCCTGGAGCCCCTGGAGAGTGGTTGCATCAGCAGATGCTCCTGTTCTCCACGGGAGATCGTCGTGGGACACTCGTTTTAATTGGATTTCTGCGGATCAGGGAGTATATTGGTTGTTTATTATTTTAATATTTTTTATGACACTGGCTTCGGGGATCAAAGTGACAAGTGATGGTGAGTATGTACTCTGTTATATGTACTGTATGTATGTACTGTATGTATGTACTGTATGCGCATGTCGTCGCATGGCGCATGTCGTCGCATGGCGCATGTCGTCGCATGCAGGCGCATGCAGTCGCGTGGCGCATGTCGTCGCGTGGCGCATGGTGGCGCATGCCGTCGCATGCATCATGTCGTCGCATGCATCATGTCGTCGCATGGCGCATGTCGTCGCATGGCGCATGTTCTGTATGTGTGTATGTACTGTATATGTGTGTTTTTTTTTGTTTTGTTTTGTTTTTTTTTACATTCAACACATTAGCCGGATGATGGGACTACTACTGTCCCATCATTGGCTAATGTGTCACTGACTGTCACTGTAGCAGGCAGAGCACGATGGGACTTGTAGTCCCATCGGACAATGCCTGCACACAGAGACACACACACACCAAAGACCACCCCACCCCCCGCAGCAGACCCAGCACATACCGGCAGCAGAGCCCCGGCGCCGGCCCCCACCCCCACATGCCAGCGCAGAGCCCCGGCGCCGTACCTACATACCGGCGCTGGCACGCAGAGCACCGGCGCCGGCACGTACATACAGACCTCAGCGCCCGCACCTTCATGATCACTGCCTAGCCCCGCCCGCCCCCAGCACAGCCCCGCAGGCAGCCACCAGCCCCGCCCACAGCCCAGTCACTCTTGATGAGTGACTGCTCTGACTGTGCGGCTGGGACACACCTGCTGCTGACGTCACGTCAATTTCCAGAGTCTGGAAATTGACGTGACGTCGGCGGAAATAAGCGGCGGCTGCAGCCTGGGGGTCACGTGACCCGGACTCAGCCGCCGCTACAGCGCCGCTCACAGGCAAAAACGGCAACAAAAGGTATTTGCACAATTCATCAGGGGCCCCGGGGGGATACATTGGGGGGTTAATTGAAAGTAGTGGACAACCCCTTTAAGAAGGAAGGCTGCCGGAAAGAAGCAGGGCACGTACGAGGGTGAGTATATACCTAATAGGAATATACTCACCCTCGGCTTCTTTCCGGCAGCCTTCCTTCTTAAGAATGAGCGTGTTCAGGGCCTTAGATGACGTTACTGCTTTGTGATTGGTCGCGGCGGCCCACGTGACCGCTCAGCGACCAATCACAAGCCGTGACGTAATTCTCATGGCCTAAATTCCTAGAATGAGGAATTTAGGACCTGAGAGAATTACGTCACGGCTTGTGATTGGTCGCTGAGCGGTCATGTGGGCCGCCGCGACCAATCACAAAGCCGTGACGTCATCTAAGGCCCTGAACGCGCTCATTCTTAGGAACGGAAGATGCCGATTACTACCAGGGCTCGTCAGAGGGTGAGTATATCAATATTTTTTATTTTAATTCTTTATTTTACACTTAAATATGGATCCCAGGGCCTGAAGGAGAGTTTCCTCTCCTTCAGACCCTGGGAACCATAGTATCCCATTGCACTGCATTGGGTTTCGCGTTTCAGCCGACCCCGACTTTTTTATAGGATCGGCCGATTTCACTCGACCCGACTTTTGAGAAAGTCGGGTTTCGTGAAACCCGACCCGATCCTATAAAAATAAAAGTCGCTCAACCCTAGTCTTGAGATTAGTTTTTTTTTTTTGTTTTTTTTTTATTATGTCCCTACCAGTGTAACTCAATAGGTGTGTCAACAACGCCAAAAGTTCACAAAAGCCAGATTTTCATCCATTTCTGGATATAGAAACATTTTGTATGCATACTTGCATCTGCTGTAAAGCTACAGATCTTTCACTTCGGTTTTCAAAGGGAATCTATCAGAAGGATCAACCCTTTTAAGCAGTCTGTTTGTGCAACTCCTAGAAAGTTGAATAAAAAGTTACCTTAATATCTGCAATCCGATGTCTTATTCCAGAGAAATCCATGTTTTTCTTTATATGTAAATGAGCTGTTCCAGGCTATGTGCCGGACATGGATCTTCCTGAGAATTTGTCTTCAAAGCTTATTTTAAGTGAAATGAGGGCATAACCAGTGTGATGTGTAGGTCAGGAGAGCAGACTGTCGGTCATTACATGTCTCACACTGTCTTCTTCCTATGGCTGACATGCTCTTATAAATGGCTTCAGAGGGTCGATCCTACTGACAGTCACTTTTAACATCATAATATTTATAAGATAGCATTTGCTAATTTATTTTTTTTAGTTGGTTGTGTGTACAGACTCCTTTTAGCTACCGTGGGAGTTTTCTTTTTTTGATAAGGGGACTTTAAACAATTTTTCTAATGTAAACTAATAAAAGACAGTACCTGTTCTCGCAGCTATGATGCCACCACCCATTCAATGAGCTCAACAGCTTGTGTGATCTAGATTAGGAGAACCGCTGAGCTCAGTGATTGTCTGCAGCGTGATGTCACCACTGCATTCAAAGCACAGAGGCCAGAGCCACAAAGGGGAGCTGGCACTGGAGCAATGGTGTGCGTTCTATCCATCTGGACCCCATATTTCTGGATTGTAAGATAGAACACTAGGAACCCCATTAAATGATAGTTATGGTAAGGAAAGTAATGTGCTGCTGACGCATTCCAGACAAATGCCACAAGCGGTTTGTATGAGGAACTTGGTCACATTACAGAAAGGAAGTACAGGGCACAATTTCTTTACTGTACAGTTGGAGAACATGTACAAACCTTTGACGGTTCCTTCAAAGAAGATAAAAATGACCCAGTAAGCAAGCAGGCAATGCCCTTGTGGAAAATGTATTTACAGAGGACACGTTCCTAGAAGACAGCAGACACCTGGCCTTGTGAGAATGAGGACAGTCTCTGAAATGCCTGCTGTTCCCGGTGACCTCAGGAGTGTTGTATGTCCTCGCAGAACAACCTGGCAGGTGGTTCCTGGCTTTTTTGTGTGAAAGACATGATGTTATCTCATGACGGGGATTATTATTGGAAGCCTGACCTTTTAATGTCTTTCGTGTAATACAGTTCAGCATCACATGGAACGGCGACGGTCAGAAGCATTACATTATTACCCGATCAGCATAATGCCTTCAGTGCTGTCATTGAAAATGGTTTTCTTCTATGGGATCCTGCTGAGGACAGTGGGGAAACGAGCCTGAAGCATTGTACGTCATAACAATAGTTTTCCATTTTGAGATCTATAATTTCTAAGAACAATATAGTGAATTATTTTTGTGTTATTTCATACTACTTTATTTTTTACAGAAATTGTTCTAGTCTATA
The DNA here is from genome assembly GCF_051348905.1 of Ranitomeya variabilis. NCBI lineage: Eukaryota > Metazoa > Chordata > Amphibia > Anura > Dendrobatidae > Ranitomeya > Ranitomeya variabilis. The sequence continues at coordinate 530,508,500 of NC_135236.1, forward strand.
TTCACAACAATTGACATTGTCAGCAACACACAGGCCACTGGCCAGACGTATACATGTGCTGTATGTACAGTATGTATGTTTATAGTATATTGTGTGTGTATATGTGTGTATATATATATATATATATATGTATATATATATATATATATATATATATATATATATATATATATATATATATATATATGATGTATGCGTATATATGTGTGTATATATATATATATATGTATATGTGTGTATATATATGTGTGTATATATATATATATATATATGTGTGTGTGTATATATATATATATATATATATATATATATATATATATAATATAAATTTGCATGTATGTATATACGATACATTTTTTTTGCATTGAGTGGAATTTGGCGTTGGAACGTGTCCCTGGCACATGCTGTAAACATGGTGTGAAAACTCGCAGACTGAGCATTATTCTGTGTCTTCACAACATATTCTGCATTTATCATTTAGTGTTATGTTTCTTTCCTGCTATGTGTCCCATCCATGAAAATGATAAAGCTTCATACATTTTTACATTGTGGCAAATAAAATGCTTGTAGTGATTTTACCTCTGGCGGCAAGTAATAAAATCCAGATTTGTCTGACTCTTCTTGGCAGCTAAGGCCTCTTTCACACTTCCGTCCTGCGCTGCCCGTCGGCGGCTATAATGGAAGCCTATCTCTCGCTCTCTCTCTCCATTACATCCGTTTGGCAATCTTTTTACAACGTCCGTGGATAATTCGCGCCGACGTATTATGACGGCCATCTCAAGACGGAAGTGTGAAAGAAACAAAAGTTACCGTAATTGTATCACCTCTGTTTAGTTTTTTGGGTTTTTTTTCAAACCATGGGAAATGTTAAAATTATCAGAATCCCATTCAACCTCTTAATATTTTACAAAAGATCAGATTGAAAGGTTTTACTAGATATTGTTAATGTGATGTTCTAAATCTACCCCAGTAGAAATGCTGGCTTAAAGGGCTCTTAAAAATTAGCATTGTGGCACCAATACATAATCATTTGACCACAACTTGTCTCTTTTGATTACTCTCACACCGGAATACTCGGCTGAGCTGTTCTGTGTCCTCTGTCAGGAAGGCTTGCTGTGCTTGCCAACAAGGGTTTTGCCACCAAGTATTAAGTCTTGTTTGCCAGAGGGATCAAATACTTATTTCTCACTGCAAAATGCAAATATACAGTATTTATAGAATTTATACAATGTGATTTTCTGGATTTTATTTTGGATATTCTATCTCTCATTGTTAAATTTAACCTACCCTTATAATTATAGACCGTTCATGTCTTTGTCAGTGGGCAAACTTACAAAATCCGCATGGGATCAAATCCTTATTTCCTCCACTGTAATAGTCCGGTCACTTTAACGCTTTGCGGCATTGGAAACTTGAAGCAGTGAAAACCAGCTCAAAAGAAAATATGCACAGCAAGTCGTGCTTACATCGCTTTGTACATGTCTATTTCGCACTTTTTCTAGCGAGTTACAGCACATAGCCCCCTGAAAAAGACATGGGGTACATACCCTAACAGTATCAGCAAACCACTCCTAATTTGTCTTATTGTTTGGTATGTTTGATACAATGCTCTCCCTTCATTGACTTGGGAGCCACATGTGGCTTTTTGACCCAATGTATGTGGCTTACCGGCTGTAAATAATTTTTCTTTACCCTGATGGCACAAGGGTGGTCTTAATTAAGTTATTCACTAGTGTAAAAACCTCTTCTGATTTTCACTGTGGATTCCAAATACAAGTTTTGAGCAATGTCCATAAGATACACCTAAATATGGCTGTCAGAGGAGATTACTCAAATAGGAGAAAAAAATGTGAATGTTTTGGATTTTACCATTTACCGTAGAATATTTGTTACCTATTTTGCTGTGGAAATCTCCCAAATCAGTTGAATTTTGATAACTTTTATCTTGAATTTAGATGTATTTGGTTTACTTGTGTTAAAAGAAGAATCTAAGAAAGATGTACAACATCGCAGGCTCAGAGACCTCAGTTTTACGGCTTTCCCATCTTCTATGTGTCTGGAGCAGAGGTCTATTAAGCACAATATAAATGGTGGTGCTGTTTCTATCTGTCTTAGATCAGTGTGTACAGCTATACATAGGCATAATCTATATTCCATGCTCTGTAGGTTAAATTAATGTAAATATTGGGTTGTGCAATGACCCGGCTACATATTCACGTCTACGGAATGTACCTGGCTGCTTTGCTCACTCTGGGTTGGTTTCCCGTTGTCACAGCTGTCAAATGACAAGGACCAAAGTGCAGTGTGATAAGACCATCTACAATCATCAACGTCAGTGACAAAGCGTGTGGATATTTTATAGATTAGGTCTGAGGATGAAAGCCTTCCAGGATTGTGATTTGTGGTTTTTTGACTTCTCTTTTATATTTGCCAAGGTATTGTATGAGGCTAAAGTAAAGGGTTTGATTTCCCTCCTCACCAAACCCTTTAAACTGTTATAATATTGTCCATGGGCTCGATCTGATAAAGTATCATTTCCACAACAGGCAACAATTTTGTGAAAGCAACTTGCCAAAATATATTGGTGATGACTACATTGCTTAATATCTGGTTCTTGGTAATGCAAAGTTCCTAGTTCTTAGTGTTGATCAAAATATCCATTTGTATTATTTTTTTTCAATCTACTGGCTAACCCGGTACAAATATATAATTTTCTTGAAGATTTAAGCTATAATTCACACCAGTTTCTATAAATCTGTTGTACCATGGTAGACAACGACCCTTCCGCTAAGGCCCCTTTCATACATCAGCTTTTTGCGATCAGTCGCAACACGTCAAATTTTTTAGAAAACTGATCCGGCGACTGATTCCGCTGGATCCGTTTTTTTCTCATAGACTTGTATTAGCGACAGATGGCCTCGTGTTTCATCCATCGTTTGCTGCATCCGGCGAATTAAATTGAATTGTTTGTCCGGTGGCCGGAGACAATGAACAAAGTAACGTTTTTGTGTACGTAGAAAAAACAGCGATGGATCTGTCGCCATCCGTCCTTTGCTGGAATGGAAGCCTATGGGCGCCGGATCCATCAAATGATGGAATCCTGCGACTGATTGCGTTTTTTTTTTTAAACTGAGCATGCTCTGATTTTTTTTTTAGGATCCAATTAGCCAGATCTGTTAGCCGGATCTGGGAAAAAACAGATCCGTCGCATCGGTTTTTCACAATCTGCGACAGATCCGTTGAGCCAACGGATTGTGACTGACGGCAAAAAAACTGATGTGTGAAAGGGGACTAAGCCTGCATTATTTTTTTTATAAAGTAGCGCAAGCCAAAATGTCACTTTTTTTCCAGACAGATGGCTGTCGCAACTAGCTAAATGAGTATCCCCCAATGTCAGGTAGACATTTCTAAAATAATATGGGCTTATCTAAAAGTATGTGCTTCCATATCAAATATTATTCATTGTTTTTATAAGAAGCTGGATGAAAATTAAGGTTACCTCTTAGCTTCCATGTGGTTTGCTACCTAACTTTTCAAGGTTAAACCACACATCTGTGGACACCATATTGGTTTCCACAGTTTTTCCACCAATATTTAACTGCTACGAGGACAATTATGTGCTTCTAAAAAATAAAAAAAAAATAAAAAAAATAATAATTTTTCCTTTAAATTTCAAAACGGTCTCATTTTCTTCCAGATGGTCAAAATTTTAGGTTAAATTACGTTTCAATTTCAATAGAAGGCTTTAAATGTGCAGTTTAGGCTTGTCATCTCGATGACTGATTAAACTAAAGCATTCTTTCCAGTGACATTCTTCCTCACACTAATGCAATGCTATTATTCTCTCCTCATTATTGCATGGCCATCATTCCACCTACTGCCAGGGCCTCTGGGGGACAGCAGGATGGTGACGAGACCCTGACAAGGCCAGTTCTCTAATCTCTACTGCTATGACACCCTGTATGGTAGCCAATATTTAAATCGTTCTCTTTTCCCAATGGTAGTCATTGTGCAGGGACAGTTTCTGGCAGTCACAAAATCAGAGCTAAAATTAAAAAAAAAAAAAAAACAAGTGAAGTCATTGGGATGTCAGAACCGAAAATAGCCAGCTTCAATACTAGTGAAGATTTGTTGCATTTTTATTTTTTTATTTTTTTTAATGGTATCAGTCAGATGTCTCCCATACCACACCATTATTAGTTACATAGCCCGATTCATGCATTTTAATAAAGTATTTAATGTGTCATATAAATGCTTAATATGCTAGTTGAGAAAGACTAGTCCGGGTGGGAGAGCTTCTCTCTGACTAGTCTGCCTCAGATGCTGTAATTATGCCCCATTGGGTGCGAGTGACATCTTAGCCAGTGTCCGCACCATCTCTAGAATGGTAGAATGGCATCACTAGGACTTCCTAAGCAAGCACAATGAGATGGTTATCCAGATGTTATCGCCTAAACCATAATTTGAGGCATTGTGAAGTGTTTGCATAATGGTACTCCAGTAGCTACTGGGATACAAAATCTGTTTTGTTTTGGAGGTTTTTTTGTGCACAGTTTGATAAATTTTGGCACAAAATCCACAAGTACAAGAAGAGAAATAAGACCAAATTCTTTCTAACAGCAAATGATGAATTGGGGCCTTAGAAAACTAAAAAAAAAGTAGAACATATGCAGCAGATGTCACTTAAGAGCTCCTTGTTTTGTGTTGCTCCACTACCTTTTTGTATTGAGAAACAATCCTAAGAATAGATTCATGTGTTCTGTAATAGGAGTCTTTCACATGGATCCTTGACTTCCCAATTCACAGATTTACCTTGATAAAGGCCCGATTGGCCGAAACGTTGGTGTTTGTTTTTCTGTTAACATATGAATCTTTTTTTTTTCTTAATAAATCTCATGCTTACTTGACTTAATATTTTTGTGTGCCGAAGCATTTTTTGGATATAGTTGAGATGGATGTCTTACTTCAGAACACCATCTATTAACAATTGAGCACAAACCTATTCCCTACTATCCTAATAGGCCATCAATATCTTTTCGATGAGGGTCCAACAGATGGTCTTGTGAACAGCCAGATGTTAGCAGTTATGGACCTGAAGAGCTTTAACTGTGTAGTTCCTACTGCTGGGTTCTGTAGCTCCATTTGTATTCATTCGCATATGGGTAGATGTGCAGCACCTGACCTCATCCACTACACATTTGACTGAGCTGTGCAGTTCATTTCCGCAACTGGCAACGAGATCATCTGATATGTAGGGGTGCCAGGTGTCTGACCCACGCCAATCTGATATTTAAGACCTATCCTTAGCCATCTAACCATTGGCTACCAATAGACCACCTTTAGATTTGGACCTTCTGCATCTTTAGGTAGAACCACTTTGAGGTTTTACTGATCGCATCACTTGGCACTTCAAAATAATGGCCAACTCTTACATCACTTGTAGGTTCTAGCTTTGCTTTCCTGCTGTTTTTTTATTAGTTGATGCATATAAACAGCACATATTTGTCCTTTATCGCCACTGATCTTTTTTTATGACTTTGAAATTCTTTGTACCATGTAAAGAAAAGGGCACCAATGCTCTGTACACTAGTCATAAAATATAGCCATAACAAAAACTTTAACCAAGAATTAATCTTGTACTCCTGTAATTAGTAGTTATGAAGTGAGCTCTGTCAGAAAGCAATTGTCCTACAAAGAAATCAATGTAGCAATTATAAATTTCCAGCGCATAGCTTGGTACTAATTAGATGTAGGAGAGAACCACTAGTCCATAAAAATGGAAAAACCCTCCAAGGTACATTGAGTCCACTATGAGTTGTCTGAATACTGAGGGGGTGGCTGCAGAAGGAAACTGGAGAAGCACAAGATCACGTATTCTTGACTTCTCTTCTCTGCAGCTTTGTTCAATTTTGTAATTAATCTTTGTTAGACCAGTGTTGTACAAAGACCTGTAAACATAACTTTCATACTAGATTATAAAGTAACTTTAATTAAATTTATGAAAAAATATATTGAGGCGGAAGTAAATAACTTTAGGAAATATATTTTCTGTTGGCCAATCTTTTGTCATTGGGGTCTGACTAATCACCACTAGAGGTTAAAAGCTACCAATGGAGGAAACATTAAAATAACTTAAAAGTTTTTTTTTTGTTTTAGAAGTTATGCTTCCCTAAAGATAAAAGAATCAAATGAGTCTGATCACTGCTTTTTGTGTGATGTACTTTTAGCGTGTAAACCAGGAAAGCTGGCTTAACTGGTCCAGGTTACATGAGCCCACATTTTTGCCGATAGGCATTATTGTACCACAAAAATGTCTCGGAAGAAGGTAGTAGACTGCTATTCTATCCAAAGCACTTCTAGAAATAGTCCACACAACATAGGATAAGGTCAAAAATCTGTTCAATAAAAATATGCTAAATATTTCTGCATTTTACCGTTGCTTTCTTCAGGCCAGACAATATCATATGTATGATACAAAAAACGTGGACTATGTTAATTGAATTTATTGTTGCCGGGCAAATTCCGCCTTTTTTTTTTTATTTTTTTTAAATCCTATTTTTATTTTTTTAGAATTTCTACATACCGTATGTCTTGATGTATGGAATACATTGGAGAGATCCATTTAAGATGAGGGCAGGTCATAAACGAGATGTGAACACAGGCAACTGTGCTACATGAACCCTTTATCAGGGATTACCGGTATCTAAATTTGTACACTTCTAAAGGTACCGTTACACTAAACGACTTACCAACGATCACGTCCAGCGATACGACCTGGCCATGATCGTTGGTAAGTCGTTGTGTGGTCGCTGGGGAGCTGTCACACAGACAGCTCTCTCCAGCGACCAACGATCAGGGGAACGACTTCGGCATAGTTGAAGACAGTTTCAACGATGCCGAAGTCCCCCTGCAGCACCCGGGTAACCAGGGTAAACATCGGGTTACTAAGTGCAGGGCCGCACTTAGTAACCCGATATTTACCCTGGTTACCATTGTAAAAGTAAAAAAACCAAAACACTACATACTCACATTCCGATGTCTGTCACGTCCTCCGCCGTCAGCTTCCCACACTGACTGTGTCAGCGCCGGCCGTAAAGCAGTGCACAGCGGTGACGTCACCGCTGTGCTCTTCTTTACGGCCGGCACTGACAGTCAGTGCAGGAAGCTGACGGCGGGGGACGTGACAGACATCGGAATGTGAGTATGTAGTGTTTTTGTTTTTTAACTTTTACAATGGTAACCAGGGTAAATATCGGGTTACTAAGCGCGGCCCTGCGCTTAGTAACCCGATGTTTACCCTGGTTACAAGTGAACACATCGCTGGATCGGCGTCACACACGCCGATCCAGCGATGACAGCGGGAGATCAGCGACCAAAAAAAGGTCCTGATCATTCCCATCGACCAACGATCTCCCAGCAGGGGCCTGATCGTTGGTCGCTGTCACACATAACGAGATCGTTAGCGGGATCGTTGCTTACTTCACCAAAAGCGTGACGTTGCAACGATATCGTTAACGAAATCGTTGTGTGAAGGTACCTTTAGACATTTTACACGCGTTTGATAATTCTAATTAAACTTTGAAAGGTTCATCCCCCACTTCAACATAATGTGGAAAGTCATTTTATTTCTTTATTTTATTTATTTTTTAGATCCTGCTCCTATTGCAGTTTTCTGCACAAAAGAAAAATATATAAAAGTATCTTTGCATCAAACAGTAATTTATTCTCTTTTAGCGTACATGTATCTAATAGAGTTTTGTGATTACACGACTAGAAAATGGTGGGAATACTCAATTTTAACTACTGATGTGGAAAAATGAGTGCCATTAATCTTATTCTTCTCTCGTTCAAGGAGATTTAGATTATTATTCTTGTTTCCAAAGTGCTTTAGAAAAACGAATCATTTTTGATAAGTGACCCCATGTCTTTTTACCTGAACCTTGTGAAATGTCAAAGAAAATATTATTCTGCTAATACAGGGTTGTTGGAAATAATAAATTCATGACTAGAGATTTTATTTAGAAAGTCCTACATAACAGTAAAAGTTTTTACCATTCAAAGTTATTAAATTAAAAAGATAATCTTTTTTTTAAGTTCTTAATTTATCCCTGATACTAATGTTGTAGCCTATGTTTTGCATAAAACCATTGGCGATCTACAACAGATGTTGGGTAAGAGAAGCACCAGAAAGTATGCAAACATCTTTGTTTCATGAGTGGTCAGGCCAGGGTGAACATTTGTGTATGGGGGAGTCAAGACATACAGTGGGGAAAATTAAGTATTTGATACACTGATTTTGCGAGTTTTCCCACCTACAAAGAATGGAGAGGTCGGTAATTTTTATCGTAGGTGCACCTAAACTGCAAGAGACAGATTCTAAAAAAAAAAACCTCCAGAAAATAATATAATAGAAATAAGTATGATACAGTAGAAAACAGAACATATTTGGTACAGAAACCTTTGTTTGCACTTTCAGAGGTCAGACAAAAACTGTAGTTCTTGACCAAGTTTGCACGCGCCGCAGCAGTAAGTTTTACCTACTCTCCATACAGAGCTCCAAAACCAGAAAGATCTGTAAAATCGCTGGGCAACATTGAGTTTCAGCTCCCTCCAAAGATTTTCTATTTTGTTTAAACCTGAGTCTGGCTAGGCCACTCCATTAACTTGAAATACTTCCTATGGAGCCACTCCTTAGTTGCCCTGGCTGTGCGTTTCAGATCATTGTCATGCTGGAAGACCCAGCCTCGACCCATCTTCAATGTTCTTAGGGGAAGGAGTTTGTTGGCCAAAATCTCACCATACAGGAACCCATCCATCCTCCCTTCAATATTGTGCAGGCGTTCTTTCTCCTTTGCAAAAAAGCACCTGCAAAGTATGATGATTCCCCCACCATGCTTCACGGTTGGGACCGTGTTCTTGGGGTTGTACTCATCCTTCTTCCAAACCAAGGTGAGTGGAGTTGATAACTAAAAGTTTTGTTTTGGTCTCATCTGACCACATAACCTTCTCCCATACCTCCTCTGGATCCATCCAGATAGTCAATGGAAAACTTCAAATGGGCCTGAACATGCGCTGCTATAAGCAAGGGGACCTTGCGTGCCTTTCAGGATTTTAATCCATGACAGCATAGTGTGTTACTAACAGTAATGTTTGAGACTGTGGTCCCAGCGCTCTTCAGGCCATTGACCAGGTCCCCCCGTGTAGTTCTGCGCTGATTCCTGACCTTTTTCAAAATCCTTTTTACCCTGCGAGATCTTACATGGAGCCCAACACCGAGGAAGATTGACAGTCACCTTGTATTTTGTCTATTTTCTAATAATTATGCCAACAGATGTCTTCTCACCAAGCTGCTTGCCCATTGTCCTGTAGTCCATCCCAGCCTTGTGCATGTCTACAATTTTGTCCCTGGTGTCTTTAGACAGCTGTTTGGTCCTGACCGTGATGGAGAGGCTGGAGAGTGATTCAGTGTGTGGATAGAGGACAGGTGTCTTTATATACAGGTAATGAGTTCAAACAGGTACAATTAATGCGGATGAGTGCAGAGTAGGAGGGCTTCTTCATGAAAAAGTAATAAGTCTCTGTGAGAGACAGAATTCTTGTTGGTTGGTAGGTGATCAAATAGTTATTTCATGCTATAAAATTCAATTATTTAAAAATCATACAAAGTCATTTTCTGGTTTTTATTTTTAGACGGTCACTTATAGTTGAAGTGTACTAGGCATGGGTTGAACAAGTTGTTGACATACTGCAACATTTATCTTTTTCTATTCTTCAAGAATGTCCTCTCTTAATGGCTGAATGGAGAGCAATGCTCGACTTGTCGCTTCAGAACTTCCCGTAGGTGGTCGATTGGGTTCAGATCAGGAGACATACTTGGCCACTGAATCACTTACACCTTGTTCTTCAGAAATGCAACAGTGGCCTTAGACGTGTATTTTTGATGATTGTCATGTTGGAAAAGTACATGTCTACCAAGGGCACAGTGTTATGGTAGCATCTTCTCTTTTTACATACACGTGGTCAAAATTGTTGGTACCCCTCGTTTGACAGAAAAACCCACAATGGTCACAGAAATAACTTGAATCTGACCAAAGTAATAATAAATAAATGATCTATGAAAATAAACGAATGAAAGTCAGACATTGCTTTTCAACCATGCTTCCACAGAATTTAAAAAAAAAAAAAAAAAACTCATGAAATAGGCCTGGACAGAAATAATAGTAACCCTGAAAATGTGACAAAAGGGGCATGTCAATTCAAGGTGTGTCCACTAGCATCACAGGTGTCTACAATCTAGGAATCAGTGAGTGGGCCTGTATAGGGCTACAAATACTCACTGTGCTGTTTGGTGACATGGTGTGTATCACACTCAACATGGACCTGAGGAAGCTAAGGAAACCGTTGTCTCAGGAGATTAGAAAGAAAATTATAGACATACATGTTAAAGGTTATAAGACCATCTCCAAGCAGCTTGATGTTCCTGTGACTACAGTTGCACATATTATTCAGAAATATAAGAGCCATGGACTGTAGACTACCTCCCTGGATGTGGCCACAGGAGGAAAATTGATGACAAAACAAAGAGCTGGATAATAAGAATGGTAACAAAAGAGCCCAGAAAAACGTCTAAACAGATTGAAGGTGAATTTCAAGCTCAAGGAACATCAGTGTCAAGTCGTACCATCTGTCATATGAGCCAAAGAGGACTTCATGGGAGACGACCAAGGAGGACACCATTGTAGAAAAAAATCATAAAAAGCCAGACTGGAATTTGCCAAACTACATGATGACAAGCCACAAAGCTTCTGGGAGAAAGTCCTATGGACAGATGAGACAAAAATAGAACTTTTTTGCAAGGCACATCAGCTCTATGTTCACAAATGGAAAAATGAAGCATATCAAGAAAACACTGTCCCTACTGTAAAACATGGAGGAGGCTCTGTTATATTCTGGGGCTGCTATGCTGCATCTGGCACAGGGTGTCTAGAATCTATGCAGGGTACAATGAAATCTCAAGACTATGAAGGGATTCTAGAGAGGAATGTGCTGCCCAATGTCAGAAAGATAGGTCTCAGTCGCAGATCATGGGTCTTGCAACAGTATAATGACCCAAAACACACAGCTAAAAACACCCAAGAATGGCTAAGAGGAAAACATTGTACTATTCTGAAGTTGCCCTCTGTGTCCTGACCTAAATCCTATTGAGCATCTTTGGAAAGAGCTGAAACATGCCATCTGGAAAAAGGCAACTGTCTTTTCCATTATGTCTCCTGATCTGAACCCAACCGAAACGCCTAGGAGGAAACCTGAAGAGACAAATTGAGCATCACTCTCCATTCAGTACCCAGGCTTTATAAATGCTAAATGTCAGTTTGATGTACCACCTTAGCCCATTGGCCTGTCCCAACAATAACAAAAAGTCTGTTTCGTAGATTATCATAGTACCCCAAAACTGATGTCCCCGCTGCTTTCTAGATGGATATGGCTTGGCTGCAGGGCCGAGAATTTCAGTGACCAATACCATGAAGAACTTTTAGCGTGCTAGAAATCCAAGTAGTCTTTCAAGGGATATATGGAGAAGGTAGCGCCATAGTTTTTTTATGAGACCTTTCTAATGAATATCCAGGAACCATGTATCTGAATGTACAGTGTCACAAATCAGCTAAGTGGTCCATGAAATATAATATTTTCTAACGTGCAAATCTTATTGTTAAATTTGACAATTTTTTAAATAGTAAAACTGTCAAGTTTTTATTACTTTTTAACTTTATTTTATTACTGTTATTGGTGTAACTATGTACTTCATTTGTGCATATATTCCCCATAAAACCGCTTGTTACCACTTCCAAGGTAATGAGCGGTAGAAAAGAAAGGGCTAAATGACACACTGATGGGATCACTAACTGCACACTCGCTTTGAAATATGCTCCTTACATTCCAATTAAATCCTGCCATTACAGAGATTCCAATATCGCTAGATTTCTTCTGGAAAAAAAGGCTAATTGAATTTGTTAGTAGCTTATTTTCTTTGACAGCTTCTTAATGTTTTTTATGTGACGAGTTAAACTTGGTTACCCCTATGTAATTGCTCCGTAATGCGTCACACTTGCCTGGATGTTTAGAAATAAGGAACAGCCTTGGTATCTCTTCTCCTTATAGGAATATTGTGGCTGCACAAACCGAAAAATGAGACTAGCTCTTCAGTGGCTTATAGAAAAAAAACAGCTGTTCCCCCTAGGATTGGGTTTTGATTCTTGCCAACATTTTTTTTTTTACGCTTTCTTTGAAGCGTAAAAATGAACTTCCACTTCAAGCTGCTTCACAGGAACTTCTCATCTTTAACCACCCTCTTGAAATGTAAACTATGTGTATATATGTATATATATATATATATATATATATATATATATATATATATATATATATATATATATATACAAATATATATATATATATATATATATATATATATATATATATATATATATATATATATTGCTCTGAAGTTAGGGGGACTCTGTCAAAAGGTTTTTGCCATTTAATGCAAGAGCAGCAAAATGTAGTGGCAAAGACCCTTATTTCAGAAACGTGTCACTTAGCAGATTGTTGTAGTTTCAATACAACCAGTGTTTTATCAGCAGGAGATTATCACTGCAGGACTAGTTGTTTCATGTCACAGTCCAGCTATTTGTGTAACCCCGCCCCCTCCACTGATTAGCAGCTTGCTGCCAATGTGCAGTGTACACAGGAGGCTGCCAATCAGTGGTGGAGTGAGAGGTTATACACCTCATTCATAGCACTTCTACATCTACAACAGGATAAACAGGGATGCTATCAAAGCTGCAGCAAGCAGTCAAGTAAATTTTGAATGTTTCTAATAGTTATTCGGCTAGAATGCAAGCTTTAACCTAATGGGGTTTTCTGAAACTGTAATATATTGCTAGGATTAGCAATCAACAGTTAATCAATGAGGGTGGGGATCATGGCAACCCTACTGATCACCTAAAAGAAGGACCCCAGCTTTCTTTATTTAGGCACAGCACTGTAAATATGGATGTGATTGTGTCTGTTCCTGGTACTGCAGCTCAGTCCTACCCCACTGATTTACGACTATTAGTGGTACACTCCCATCAAATATAGGCCATCTATGATAGCCTCTTATTTAGGGGGAATTCTAATAATAAACATTTACCGCATAAGACCTCTGGAATCCCCATAATTTCCTGTGTCGCTAGCCAACATGAGCATCACTTGTGGATGACAGTACCCTGACAGACCCCACCATTATCTGATATGAAAAGACCTCTTAGGACTTGTGCATGAAGATGATGGTCTTGGTGTCCAGGGCAAGAAATTATACTCCATGGTTCAATTGACAGAATTAAATGTGGCCAACAATTTGCTCAAGTGGGTTACGAGATTAGTTTTATTCATAAGACCCTTTCAGCAGGAAGCACCTATTCCTCGATTTACACAACTATCTGGATACAGAATCCAATTGTAAGAGTGATGGTCCTATTCCATGTGGACAAACCCTGCCAACCTTGCCCTAATAGTGTGTGGCATCACAGAGGTCATTATAACCAGCCGTTCTCGCTCTCGCTGACTTGGCCACAATGTCTCCTATATAGTTATTTACACGTGGGCTACAAACGCACAATAATGGTCACTACCTGAATTCCTACCCTTTGCTCAGCGTTAGCCGTGCACTACACTGTATAATTATTCCGTACCATACTCCACAAATCCTGTTTTTAATACCCTCTAATGTGAGCGATGGATAATTACGTTCGGTTGCTACAAGTATCTGCACAGATTTCTTGGTAATCATGCAAATGGCATCATCTCTTCAGAGTTTTATGATCAAGAAAACAGATTACTGAAATGAGTAGGTTTCCGTGATATATTTTATGCCGAAGCGAAGATACTTATATAATATGTGGAAGGACTTAGCTGATTGAGCATAGATTCTTGTTACTAGAAATCCTAAAAGAGAATACAGTGATAGATTTCTGAATTTGATACAGTCCGAGGCCTGGAAAGACTAAAATCACCTTTTGATATTGTGTACAGCCATACATTATTCACAACAGCCATTTGGCATGAATGGGCCGCACGTTCCATTTCTGGAGCCTGAAAGCTGTGTGCTTCATTGAAATTAAAATTCCCTTTGAGCTGCCGGTTGCCATGGTTAACACCGCCGTTGTAGTCCTAGGAAATGGGGGCATGAAATCCCTTTGAATGGTTGTTAGGAAATCAGCATAAATCACATACCTTCAGATATGTGCTTCCATTTACCGCTTTGGGAGTCGGACGTTCAGCTGACTGCTGTGACATGGGATTTTCAGTAAGCACTTTGTTAGTCAGCTGGAAACGCGGTGGAGTAAAGTAATTTCTTAGCTGACATGCTTCATTTTCACGAGGATGCCCACAATGGCTGAATGGGGGAAGACTGGTCTTTCTTTAGCACTATTCTAAGTGTCTGTAAAATACTTCCATCATCTGGTTGTGTATATAATATATGCATATGTGTATGGAATATATACAGGATATATTTGAACAGTTGCATCGATTCGTTGGTGAACAAAATGGTATAGAAAATTTGGGATAGGCATGTTCAGACCCCATGTAATTTAGAGAAAAGTCGGCCAAACCTACCAATAACAGGATCGTCCGACAGTCTGTGTATGGGGCCTAACGACATCTTCCCTGACTGATGATGCTGGGTGGAATGAGGGTTGTTGCTTTCCAACGCTTTTTAATATTCAGGAGGTGAGCGCTTTGGCTGCAGCTTTGTCCGTTCTCCCCTTTTGAAAACCTTGAACGTTTGGCTGAGCCAACCATTTGTGTATGGGGTAGTTGTGAGGGTTTTCTGCTAAACGAGTCCTCGGCTGACAGCTGCCTATGTGGAAGGGGGCCTTTATTATACCCAAGCAGAAGAAAAGGACAATGTGAACTTGTAGTTATATTCCAATGTTGAGACATCCCAGGGTATTGCCCTCAGGGATTAGAAGATAAAACCTTCAGCAGTAAGCTGGCGATTTTCTTGCATTAAAGAGAACTGGGCAGCAGGTTTTGAACCCCCAAATTACCTCACTTGTATTGGGTTGCTGTAATGCTGATTAAATCTGTACCTTTTGCGTTTCAGTCCCTTATTCCTTTCCTGAGCAATCACTTTTCCAATTTTTATATAATGTAATGATGTGAAGAGAGGATTTTTCTATTATATGGGATCAAAAGTTAAGTGGTACACTTCCTAAAGAATATCTTTCATGTTGGGGAGGTGTATGTATGTATGTATGTATGTATGTGTATGTGTGTATATATATATATATATATATATATATATATATATATATATATATATATATATATATATATATATATATATATATATATATATATATATATATATATATATATATAATATATATTCACATATTCTCAAATTCAAAGAAGCTTTATTGGCAGGACCAAATAAACATTAGTTTTGCCAAAGCATAAGTACAGTAGGTGGTAGGGACTGTGGGGATGGATAATGGGTGGGGATTGTGGGAACAATGGATGGGGTACAGGGTGGGGGTAAGGAAGTCCATGGCATATCATGGTTGTCTTTCTCGCAGCTAATGGCACGCGCTTGCATACTGCGCTGCTATCTCCACCACTTATATGTATATATATGTATCATATATATATGTGTGTGTGTGTGTGTGTGTGTGTGTGTGTGTGTGTGCATATATATATATATATGTGTGTGCATATATATATATATATATATATATATATTGAAAAAATTAGAACAGCATCATATTACCACACTTGTAGTGCAAAGCTTCCCAAGCCAGTATTCCAGCGGCTCCAATAATATAAGAAAAAAATGGAAAACAGCACAAAAAAGTAACAAAAGAAGTGGGTCTTTAATGCCTGGATGGCGTGGCGACGTTTCGGATTTTCCAATCCTTTTTCAAGCAGTGAACATACAAATGAAGTGAGTATATATAGCCATTACATATGTTGCTTATTAATTTGCTATTAAAGATTATTTACACTTATATCCTCAATATTCATCTATTACCATGTTACAATAAAGTGCATTTATACATATATTTTTTAAAATAAACAACCATCATAGGATGATATTTTACAAATAAAGTGCATCGTGATTGTGAGATAAATATATAAATGATCAATTAAAACCTCACAGATGTCCCAATCTATTTCAAAAATAAACTAGAGGCGTACTTACATGCATATCGCCACATGCATTTCATTTTCAGCGTCCTCACAGAGTTATTGCGCATGTCTGTGACGTCAGATCAAAAATGCAAGGGATTATGGTCAGCGCCTGCGCACCAGCGTTCTAGAAACGTCAGCACCATCTTGGAAAAGGGAAAAAAAAAAAAAAAAAACCCGATTTCCAGACAAAAGAGAAAAAAGAACCAAGAAAGAAAAAATGTGCAATTTTATAAAGCGCTAACTTCCCAAGCAACTCATAATGTCGTAACCATACTTTGTAAAAAAGTTTCTTTTATATATAAAACTTTTTTTCTCTTGTATATCTGCTTGGCTAATAAGAGCGCTATGTGCATATTAATATAAAGGCACCCACTAACTCTTACTCTTCAAATACCTTGATTTTGTCTTATTGGCATACACAGTCCGGACATAAGCCCATAAAAGATCCACGAGAGCCCTCCCCAATTAAGTGGGGCCTCCTGTATCATAACAGGGACACAGAGAAAGCAGGGGGTGGACAATCCCCCTCAACTCACTCCCGTCACCCGTAAAAGAAGGACCATATCTTTTTTTGCCATAATAAGACTCAAAAAAAAGAGTCATAATAAGAGTCAAAAGAAGGAAGAAACAAGTGAGTGCCAATCACATTTTACATTTATTGAAAAAAAGGTTTTCTTTGTAATCCTCTTTTACTTTTTTTATTATTATTTTTCAAAACGTTCAGAAATCTGTGCGTAGAATACGTCTCTATTTTCATAGATTGGGAATCTGTAAAATACAAGTTAAAAACATTCTTTTTAACACACATAAGAAAAAAAGAAGAAAAAAGGAGAACAAATTAATACATCCTATAAAACCTGACTAGTTTTGAAATCTACATTTAGTCCATACGGTTTTAATGTGTTGAGTTTCACAATCCACTCTAATTCTCTCTTTTTGAGTAGTCTCACTCGATCACCACCTCTTCTCTGAACAGGAATCATGTCAATGATGCGAAATTTTAATTGTTTCTCTGTATGTGATTTCTCCACAAAATGTTTTGACACAGGCAAATCCATACGTTTTTTCCTTATGGTATGTCGGTGTTGGTTAATACGAGTCTTATATATATATATATATGTGTGTGTGTGTATATATATATATATATATATATATATATATATATATATATATATATATACGCACACATATATATATACGCACACATATATATATACGCACACATATATATATATATGCACACATATATATATATATATATATATATATATGCACACATATATATATATATATATATATATATATATATATATGCACACATATATACACAGACCAAAAGTTTGGACACACCTTCTCATTTAAAGATTTTTTTCCATCATACATGACGGCACCACGAGAGAGGGGATCCGCCCATCAAGGACAGGAATCCTTCAAGATAAAAGGGGCGGCTCCTCCACATCAGTTGGTTTCCTGTCCTTGACGGGGAACCCTCAAGATGAAGACTTCTGATGAAGACAGAAGAGGATGCCTGGGTCGGGTGGATTTGGGCAGGCTCTGGTCTGCTGCACCCGTCACCAGGTACCGGTAGTCGCCTCGGGGGTCATGTATTCCATGCCCCCCTGAGCGAAGCATGGCCACAACCCGTGAGGCAATGCCTGGGTGAAGATTATCCACGGGGGCCGCAGGTGGCATTTCCCCCTGTTGATTGGAAAATCCTGCTGTCCAGGGGGGTCACTACATGGTGCCCCCCCTGTTGACCAAAGGTGGCCATGCAGCCCGTAAGGCACATCGGTGCCTGGGCCTAGGTAAGCTCCTCGGAGGTTTTGGGGCCCTCCCTGTTAAGCATTTGAAAGCAGGTCTCCCCCCTTCCTCTCTCCTCCCTCCTCCCTGGTTGGTACCTGAGGCTGCAAGGAGTATGGAGCAGTGTCCGGGGCACTGGCATCCGGACGTTGCGGGTGAGTGCTGCGCTGCCTCCTGGAGTTCTGTGGCGTGGACATTCCCGGCGCTGCGAGCTCCTACTCAGCCGGGTACCGGAAATGGTGGGTACAGCACTCGGAACCCTTGTGCAGGAGCTAAGGGGCAGGGGGACCAAAAAAGGCGGCACGCATCGGAAGTGGAAACCGGATGCGCGCCTGGAGCACAGTACAGCAGTGCGCACCGGAAGTAAGGACCGGGTGCGCGCGCAGTGTTCTGGCAGAGGCAGGATCAACCAGGTGAATGGTGGATTAAAAACCGCGCACTGGAAGTGGTTGCTGGGTGCGCGCTTAGGATAGCGCAGGCGTCGCGCTGACAGACGCAGGATCAACCAGGTATTTGATTGCTTCACATGCACCGGAAGTGGTGCAGGCACGATCAGCCAGGTAATCAATCAGGACAGGTGCGCACATGCACCTGATTAATGAAGCGTCCAATAATAGCAGGCTCAACCAGGTGATCCATTAAAAAAAAAAAAAAAAGGATGTGAATCTATTTAAACAAACCAGTAGTGCTGCCCTGTGTCACTAAACCAGGCCAGGTTGAAGGTGACTACTCTTGTTACGTGGTAGTGGGTATGATGGAGAGCATTTGATGCCACAGCAAGAGATGCAGGAGAGGCGGTCTCGCTCAAGTGAAAAAAGGCAGACCCGCCGTGGCAGCAGCAGAAGCCGCTCGGACAGCGTACGGACGGATCGCCATACCAAGGAGGGGTCCCTAGTCTCATTGGGATACACGGAGAAAACCAGCCAACCTCCGGAACCGGTACCCATACTTTGAAAGCGTCCGAGTGGTGAGTGAACTGCGAGAAAGTCCAGCACGCTAATGTCTGTTCTCTTCTCTTATCTCCGTCTCTCCCCTCTTTTCTTACATACATCGGGGGGTGGAGTATAGGAGGTCCCCAAAAAGTATAAATCAAAGGCTAAAAACAAGGAATGTCCCTTATGCAAAAAAGCGTTAAAACCATCCTGGAATAAAAATCTGTGTCAGGATTGCATTAACAAGACAGTAGCGGAGGAGACACCCTCCTTTACAGAGAGTCTAAGATCACTGATCCAATCAGAGGTCTGTAGGTCTGTAAAAACATTGCAGACAGCTGACACAGATACCAGATCTAGGGACAGATCCAGCCCCTCAGTAGCATCCCAGAAGTATTCGTGGGAGTCAGAGGGGGACTCAGATACAGCTCACTGCTCAGATAGTAGCTCAGAGGAGGAAGATGCATTTCCAGCGGAAGCTACGGATAAGCTTATATAAGCTGTTCGCTCTACCATGAGGCTGGTAGATGAGAAGGCTAAAAAGACAGCCCAAGAACTTATGTTCATTGGTCTACAAAAGAGAAAACGGAGGTCATTCCCTATTAATGAACAACTAGAAGAACTGATTAAAAGGGAATGGCAAAAAACGGAAAAAAGGTCCCAGATGACCACCTCCCTAAAGAGAAGGTATCCGTTTAAGGAGGAGGCGTCCTCATCTTGGGATAGAGCCCCAAAGATTGATGTGGCAGTTTCAAAAGTTGCCAGGAAATCCTCCCTGCCATTCGAGGACCTATGTTCTCTAAAAGAACCTCTGGACAGAAATGTGGACAGTTCCCTGAAAACAGCATGGGAAGCCTCGGCAGGAGCACTAAGGCCAGCTATCAGGGCCACTTGTGTAGCCAGATCCCTAAAAATCTGGATAGACAACCTGGAGGATCAGGTAGAACAAAAAGTTCCCAGAGAGACTATCCTAGAGGCAATACCAGCCATGAGAGCAGCAGAAGTATTTCTAGCTGAAGCATCAGCAGACTCGGCTAGACTGGCAGCAAAATCAGCAGCTTTAGCCAACACAGGACGCCGTGCTGTATGGCTTAAATGCTGGCCAGGAGATACACAGGCAAAGATGAAGCTTTGTTCTTTGCCTTGTGAGGGGAACTTCCTGTTCGGACCGGCATTAGACGAAGTGTTAGAAAAAGCCGGTGACAAAAAGAAGAATTTTCCTAAGCAGCCATTTCAGCCCTTTCGGCGCTCCTTCCAGAGAGGCAGAAAATTCCGAAGGCAGCAGTTTAGAGACCGAGACAGGAGCAACTTGGACAAGCCACCCAGGGGAGGAAAGGGCTTCTATTTTGGAAAGTCCCCCAGGGACACCAAGAAACCCTCCCAGTGACGGTCCTTCTCAGGTGGGAGGGAGGCTCTGTCACTTCCTTCCAGCCTGGGAGAGGATCTCATCCAGCGTATGGATCCGACAGATCATAGGATCAGGCCTAAAACTAAAATTCCACAACTGGCCTCCAAGAAGATATATGCAGACCCCGGTACAGTCCTCCCAAGAGAAACAAGACAGTCTGGAGGGGGAGGTAACATCACTCCTAGACAAGCACGTCTTGGAAGAAGGAGGAAAGGAGGGAAGGATTTTATTCCCCTCTTTTTCTCATAAAAAAAACCTGACAATTCTTGGAGGACAATAATAAATTTAAAAGGCCTCAACAAATTTCTTATAATACCATCATTCAAAACGGAAACCATAAAATCAGCGGTGAAACTTCTATATCCCCAGTGTTACATGTCCGTCCTAGACCTCAAGGACGCTTATCACGTCCCAATCAGACAACAAGATAGTCAGTTTCTCAGAGTGGCAGTTCAGATGGGGTCCCAGTTGCGTCACTTTCAGTACAGGACTCTGCCCTTTGGGATAGCAACAGCCCCACGAGTGTTTACAAAACTGATTGTAGAGGTCACAGCACATCTCAGAGAAAAAGACACTGATAATACCCTACTTAGAAGACTTCCTGATAGTGGGGAAAAACTTTTCTGACTGCCAGGAGCAGGTCAGAATAGTGATGGACACTCTACAGACACTAGGATGGCAACTGAACCTCAAGAAATCCAAACTAGAGCCAGCAGTGATCCAGAATTTCCTGGGGATAACGGTAGACTCCGTGGCACAGGAGTGTCGCCTCCCAGAAGAAAAAAGAGGAAAAAATCAAACAAATGATTGACAACATTAAAACCAGAGATGACTTTAAGAAGAGCCATGTCAGTATTGGGGTCCCTAACCTCCTGCATACCGGCAGTAAAATGGGCCCAGTTCCATGCAAGAGAACTGCAGTGATGTGTGCTGCAGAACGACCTGGAACTTCAGGGGCAGCTAGAGCAGAAGCGCATTCTCCCACTCTGTACTCCAATCACTCAGGTGGTGGTTACAGATAGTCATCTCCGAGAGGAGTTCCCTGGACATACACAGCCTCCAAAGTAATCACAACGGACGCCAGTCCATGGGGGTGGGGAGCTCACTCAGACACACTATGGGTCCAAGGCCCCTGGGCTCAAGAGGAGAAAAATCTATCCTCAAACGAGTGGGAACTCCTAGCAATAGAAAAGGCGCTAGAGAGATTACTTCCACACTTGACAGGGCATCATGTGAGAGTCCTATCGGACAACCGAACAGCGGTCGCATACGTGAACCACCAGGGGGGCACCCGTTCTCTGTCACTGATGCACATAACCAGATGACTCTAGCCGAAAGGCATTTCCTTTCATTATCGGCCCTGCATATTCGAGGTGTGGACAACATAAAGGCAGACTTTTTAAGCAGGAACCACTTGAGGCAAGGGGAATGGTCCCTAAAAAAGTCAATTTTTCAACGGATAGTGCACATGTGGGGAAGACCCAGTGTAGATCTCTTTGCCTCAAAAGCCAACAAAAAAGTTCAAAAGTTCTGCTCCCTGAACCCAGCAGACAGGCCGTTGGCAGTAGACGCCTTCAGCATAGAATGGACGTCAGGACTCCTGTATGCCTTCCCACCGATATGTCTAATCCCAGCAGTTCTGAAGAAGATCAGGGAGGACAAGGCCAGGGTAATTGTAATAGCTCCCTTCTGGCCGAAAAGACCATGGTTTTACTGGCTGAGAGTGATGTCCATGACGGACCCGTGGGTTCTCCCGGAAGACCAGGACCTTCTAACACAGGGTCCCTTCAACCACCCGCAGAATTCCGGGCTACATTTGACAGCCTGGCATTTGAACGGTCGTGGTTAGAGAGAGAAGCGTTCTCAGCTGGTTTAATATCCACCTTGCTTAGTAGCAGAAAACCAGTAACGACCAAGATCTATGGGAGAATATGGAAGAAATTCCTGTCCAGTTCAGGGCCAATACGGGAAGGGGAGGTCCCGATAGTGGCAATACTGGAGTTCCTGCAAAAGAGCTTAGATCTGGGGTTAGTACCCTCAAAGTACACATTTCAGCCTTAGCAGCCTTATTCAACTGTGACCTGGCAAGCAATAGGTGGGTGGTGAGGTTTATCCGAGCCTGTAGTAGAGCTGACTCTGTTCCATCCCCTACTCCTCCACCATGGGATCTAAATTTAGTGTTAACAGCTTTGACAGAAAGCCCGTTTGAGCCGTTAAATACAACATCAGATAAAGTACTGACATTAAAGACAGCTTTGTTAGTGGCACTTACATCGGCCCGTAGGGTGGGGGATTTACACGTGTTGTCAGCTGATCCCCCTTACACACAAATTATGGACGATAGGGTTGTATTAAAATTAGATTCGGCATATCTCCCCAAAGTGGTATCGAGATTCCATAGGGCTCAGGATATAACCCTACCCTCTTTCTGTCCCAATCCCAGTAACAAGAAAGAGGAGAGACTCCATTGCCTAGATGTCAGGAGATGTATCCTACAGTATTTAGAGAGTACAAAATCCTGGAGGAAACAGAGGGCTTTATTTGTTTCGTTCCAGGGGTCAAGGAAGGGCCTTAAAGCCTCGAAACAAACTATCACTAGATGGGTGAGAGAGGCCATTATTCTAGCGTATAGTAGTGCAGGCAGGGTTGTTCCACAGGGTCTGAAAGCCCACTCCACGAGGGCCATGGCGATGTCGTGGGCGGAGAGAGCAGATGCTACCATCGACCAAATCTGTAAGGCGGCCACTTGGTCCTCTCCGTCTACATTTTGTAAACATTATAGGCTAGACCTATCTGCTACCTCTGATCTCACATTTGGGAGAAGAGTGTTACAAGCAGTGATTCCTCCCTAAAGAGAATACAAATCTCTGTAACTCTCTCGTGGTGCCGTCATGTATGATGGAAAAACACAGGTATTACATGCCTGGTAATGTGTTTTTTCATGAGACATGACGGCACCCTAATATTCCCACCCTTTTGATCACGTCATTAGTTGGGTGCATTATTAGCATTATTTGTATTATACATTCCCTGGGGTATCGGTGAATAGAATCGTATAGGATGTATTATTTATGTGTACACTAACCAGCGGAGTTCCTCTCGTACTCTGTAAAACAACTGATGTGGAGAGAGGAGCCGCCCCTTTTATCTTGAAGGTTTCCTGTCCTTGATGGGAGGATCCCCTCTCTCTTGGTGCCGTCATGTCTCATGAAAAAACACATTACCAGCTATGTAACACCAGTGTTTCTGTATTTTCATAGCTGTGATGTCTTATGTCGTCAGTCTGAATCTACAATTTTCAGTCATGAAAATACAGAAAAATCTTTAAATGAGAAGGTGTCCAAACTTTTGGTCTGTACTGTGTATATATATGTGTGTGTGTGTATGTATATGTGTGTATATGTATATAATATATACCTGTCACCTGTCAGATTTTGTTTGAATGCAGATTGCACATTTTCAGTTAGTACAATACACCTCATTTCAATGCAGAAACATTACTGTGTCCAACAATTATTAGATATATGAAACTGAAATAGCTGTTGCAAAAAAATACATTTTTATAAAACATTAAATATATATATATAATTTGGTCCCAGCGATGCTGTTGCTCTTCAAGAGTCTCATTTTCCCTTTGTTGTCTTCAATGTTGTGCCTTTGCTACTTTCATTGTCATTGGCGTACTTTTTATGGGGAGCCATGTTGGCGTTGATATTTGCTTTTTAAAGGGGTTTTCCCACAAACAAAAGTTCATTTTAAAAATTGTCTGTGTCTGACCGTGTACCGAACAATAGGTTGGTACCACCAGCAATTTCCATATTGAGACGCCTATAACTTGGGTGTCCCCAATATGGCGGTCGGTGAACTTCCTCCTCTTGGAATTCTGAGATACGGTGACATCTGGCCAGAACAGGAAATGAAAACATTACAAGGCAATTATATTGTGTGTGTATATATGTGTATTTGTGTATATAGCTGTGTGTATGTATGTGTATATATTCATGTGCGTGTTTGTGTATGTGTGTACTGTATATATGTATGTGTGTATATTAGTAGTGTTCTATATACATGTCTTTACTTTATTTTCAAAGTAGATTTTCTTTTTCCTACATCATTGTTTTGTAAAAGACACTGAAATATGACACAGCCTTTTATATGGTCTTAGTTATTGTTTTTCATTGTTTGTGTAGGTATTACTGAAGGTCTGGCAATAAGACTGAAACGTTGATATCATTTTAAATTGCTTTTACCAATAAAATGACCTTATCTGCATTAAAGTGCTAAGTTTTCTGTACAGTCCTCCTGTCTGAGTGACCTGCCTCCCCAATGTAGGTCTCGCACAAGCGCAGTCATTCCCTGTGTCCGGCTCTCGAAATGTCAGTAGGATTGATGCCTGCGCATGCCCCCATCCTAGCTGTCTCACTGGAGTGATCACTTAGAAAAGAGGGTGGTAGTGGAGGGTGAGGGAAAAGGGAGAAAGCTGGAGAGCTGTAAGGGCTGGGTGGGCTAAGCCCCCTCTGCACTGATGGTTCATTTACATCAACTTTGGAAAACTGATTTACTCTGAAATAGAATAAATGATTGAAAAAACAAAGGTATGGAATTAAGATACATTATAGAGCCCTAAATGAGATCAGTTGAGAGACTAATAATTCATTTTTTTTACATTTTTTATGTCTATTCGCAGTGATTGTGTCAGGAATCTTTTAATATTCCAATTTTACATGTACATTTAGAACCTGGTGACTTAATGGTCTTTGTTTAAAATTCACTCCTTGGTGCACAGTTAAATAGAGCATTGACCGCAGAAGAGAAAACCTTCCCACCATGCTGCTGGATGTGCTCCCAGCATTCAGCCTCACTGATTGTATCACTGCTTGAATGGTGCTAATGCCGGCTATAATGCAGAAAGGTATACAGATGAAAGCGGACGTGTAAATGGTAATCTAATTAAAATCTGTACAAATGTATTCAGAACATTCCCTGATACTGATCATAAATCAGAGCAAGTCTTAACATTTCTGCTGATTGATAGCAAAGTCTGTCCAGTCCTTCCCCACAGCGTATACAGGGAAGTGTTGCCATATCTCTGTATTTCCCTATTGTGAGCGTCAGGTTCATATAAGCAGTGTTGTTACACAAGCGACGTCTGTAGTATTCCTTTAGGTTAAGGCACCATCCAGTAGACATTTGTTCTTCATGTGTAATGGCCTCTAATAAAGCAGTCTGTTACGTATGATATAAATGTGTGGTCTGTAAATAAATATGCCATTTTTAATCTGTGTGATTTTATTACATGCGATTTGCAGTGTTGATTGTAATGAGTTCCTTCCGTACGTGCCGCGATGTGGCCTTTCTGTAGCGGTGCGATGGCTCATTGCCCTCTGTGAAGATGCGTTACATGGAGAGCACAGAAGCACCCTAATAAAACCAAATGGGCTCTTTCTAGGCGTGCATTTCCTCAGATGAATGATTCTCCTCTGTCTTTATAGCAAGCTGTACTATCGCGTTCCTTAACACTTTACATCTGGTTCAGCATGAAGCCTCAATGTAGATCATCTCGAGAGGCATAACAATGGGCTTGTGAAAAAAGAAACAGAAGAAACTGTAGGAAATGGACAAGATGCATCAAGCTTAAAGGGAATCTGTCATCATGTAGATGTAACGTAGACAGACCCGGATTCCAACGATGTGCCGCTTTCTGGGCTAATTGCTGTAATTTTGACAATCTTTGGTGATATACAGTGATTTTCTCAGTAGAGGACTAGTAAACCTTCTGCCATGTAGTCATCCATATTCATGACTCTATAACCCTGTCCTGATTACGGATTACTAGTATACTGCCTATGCACAGCTGTCAACAAGTGATATGGGCAGGGTTATACAAAGCTCAACGACCAGATAACTACAAGATCTATAGAAGATAAAACAGTGATTTTATAAAAGTGATAGCAGGCAGACCAGTAAATGATATATCCCTGGAATTGGGGTCCCCTACATAGCAAAAGCCTGGTGTCCGATTTCCTGTAAGGGCCACCATGATATCAGTATTTGGAGGGCTGGGGATTGTGTAAATAAGTTAGTCGGCTATAAATGTTTTTAATGTTAATTCTTAGCTGTCTGGTGTAATCTTCAGAAGAAATTTAGTGTTTTGGGTCTACTTTGGACATTGAGTTGGAGGATTTTCCAGTTGACAGCAGTTATGATGACGTCCCATGGTGATCTACATTGTGAAAGGTTTGTGTTTTCTGCTCCTCATTGTACTGTTTATATTTGTAATTTCAGGTCCCGGTATTGCAGCCCACGGATCTGATGGTGGAGGCTACCACGAGAAGAGTGTTTTCCAATGCACACACATATCACATTAACTCAATATCTGTGAACAGCGATTACGAAACGTACATGTCGGCAGACGACCTACGAATCAATCTGTGGAACCTGGAGATAACAGACCGAAGTTTTAGTATCCTTTGGCTGTGATCAGCTAGTCTAAACCAATAAACAGAGTTATGCTGTGTGTTTGGCGCAGGGTTAGATAACATCAGGAATGTATGGCAATATACCATTCATTGTTGTTTCCACTGATCATCAGAGTCCTGGAAATAACCAGTCTGTATCTTTGGATTGTTGTGTTCCCCGTTGGGTGCAAATCCTGACTGGTTGGGGAATTACTGTTCTTTTGCTACAACCAGCTAGTTGGTTTTTTTTTTTGTATACCTTGTAATCTATTTTCACCAGATCTGGAATTGATGTATGTACAATATACCCTTAACTCCTCAACAACCAGATATTGTGGACATTAAACCAACCAACATGGAAGAGCTCGTTGAAGTCATTACAGCCGCTGAGTTCCATCCACATCATTGCAATACCTTTGTGTACAGCAGCAGTAAAGGGACGATACGACTGTGCGACATGCGTTCTGCTGCTCTGTGTGACAAGCATTCAAAGTGTGAGTTGTAATAAAATGGAAAGTGTTTTAAAAAGTACATATAAACAAGACAATGGAAAAACAAACACTTGTTATACCACTGAAAGGGCACCCTAGATGTAGATGTTGGTAGCGTTTCCCGACTAATGGGAATGTAACCTCAGGAATATTACTGATTTCAAGGATTAAAGTGGCTGTTCAGGACTAAATAAGTAATTGACCCATCGCTAGAGTAGATGGGGATTTGGCACCTGTTACGTAGAAGGATAGAATGAGCAATTGTAAGTACACAGTGCTATATAATAGTATGATTGCAATATATTAAAGGGATAAGCATTTTGATGGGCGTGCTTCAAGTATCTGAAAAATTGTAAGAGCTGTAAATTATATTTACCCAATCTTTGTATAGTAAAGAACCACAAAGTGGATAAATATGAACTTTCCCTTTTAGGCTTTTTGTTCTTTTCTTATTGTTTATTTTTAAGTGTGTGCCTTATGTTTCATGAAGTTCAGGTAGAAATGTAAAACCTGGAATAACTGCTCCCGATAGCTGACAACTGAGCAATCTCTTGTAGCCTAATTTCCAAACATGGGCAGTTTAGCATATATATACACCGTATGTGTGTGTATTGTTCCTGCTGTTCCCGTGATCATTCTGATTTTTTTTTTAACCCCTTCACAACATTTGCAGTATATACACGTCATGGTAGGGAAGGACTTCCTCACCAATGCAGTGTATATATAGGTCATTGCGAACGCCCACGCACAAGATTCTGTACGTATGCGATCGCGCTGGATGTCAGCTGATTCTGACAGTTTCCACCCGGAGAGCCGGAAAACAGCGGCGGTGGAACGGGGAGAGGTGAATATCGCAAGTGTCGGGGAGCGACGAGAGGAGAGTGTGATTTTTTTTTTTTGTTTTTTAAATCGCAGCAGCATATGGGCCATAATCAACCTTTATGCAACATTATATGGGGCACATTTTCTATGTAGCATCTTATGGGACCATAATCAACCTTTGTGCAGCTTTACGTGTGGCATATTTTAATATGGAGCATCTTATGGGGCCCATCATAAACTGTATGGAGCATTATATGGGGCGTACTTTGTATGGAGCATATTATGGGGCCCATCATGAACTGTATGGAGCATTATATGGGGCTCCTGATTCAATATGGATATTCAAACACACTTAACCTACTGATGTCTCAATTAATTTTACTTTTATTGGTATCTATTTTTTTTATTTTTGAAATTTACCAGTAGCTGCTGCATTTCCTACCCTAAGCTTATACTCGAGTAATTACGTTTTCCCAGTTTTTTGTGGCAAAATTAGGGGTCTCGGCTTATACTCGAGTATATACGGTAAATAAAATAAATTCTTCACCTTCTGTTGGTTTTTTTTTTTTTTTTTCCTGCCTCCAAAGATTGCAGTAAAGTAAGGCTCACATTTATCCTGTGCTCTACACTGAGCGCTTACACTGGGGTTTCCATGTAAATCTTTTAAATGCGTGATTGACGGAACCCCTAGAGGAAGATTTCCTGTAAAGAGGTAGATGGAGGCACAGTGAACGCTGTCTGGCCTGTAATGTTGTGTCTCCTGTATTTTTAGGCATGCATAAAGGCGTGGTCCACCACAGATTTGTGCACCTCTGAAAAGAAGGAAGCCGCTGAACAGAGGCCAGACTGAGTCCAGAGTAACTCTGCTGCCTCATTATAGTTAGTGATGAGCGAGTGTACTCGTTGCTCTGGTTTTTCCGAGCATGCTCGGGTGGTCTCTGAGTATTTGTAACTGCCCGGAGATTAAGTTTTTATCGCCTCAGCAGCATGATTTGCGGCTACTAGACAGCTTGAACACATGTGGGGATTCCCTAGCAACCAGGCACCCCCCACATGTACTCAGCCTGGCTAATAGCTGTAAATCATTCATCTGCAACGATGAAAACTAAATCTCCGAATATTAACAAATACTCGAAGACCATCCAAGCGTGCTCGGGAAAACCCGAGCAACGAGTGTACTCGCTCATCACTAATTATAGTGAATAGATCCCTTCGATAGGTGTAACTCAAATTACGTCACTTAGAAATTTAGATGGAAACCCCGATATCCGTGCTCAGCGTAGAGTGCCGGATAAATGTTAGCCCAAATGTTATGTAAAATGTTCCCAATAAAAGCTTAAACTCAATGCACAAAAAAGCAAGTCCCCTATGAGGTCTGTCATTTGTCATTGGAAATATAGGGGGCTTCTACCCTACTGGTAGTACAAAGGCTCTGGAAAAGCAAAATGGCTCCTCGCCTCCCAAAAAGAAATCCAGCCAGTTCTGCTCTTACAAATACAAGTACTCTCTCCCTTCTAAGCCCCAATGTGCTTAAACCACATTTAGCTTCCACATTTTTGGCATTTCTGTAGTGATGAGGGCCTGCCTAATTTACGAGATATGTGTCTCCAGAAGCATGAGCTGGGCATAACATACTGGGCACTACAACAGCAGTTTGCAATTTTCACTCCGCAACATCCACTACACGTTTCTGATAAACACCCAATAGTCCCTAAAAATAAATAGTCACTACACTTTGTAGATAAATTCCAAAAGGGGTATAATTTCCAAAATGGGGTCACTTGAGGAGGGATTCTGCTCTTCTAGCACTTACGAGCTCTGTATATGAAGTCCGCAAACTATTCTAGGAAAATCTGAGCTCCAGGACGCAAATAGCGCTCCGTCCCTCCCAAGGCTGTACAGCCACATATGAGGTATTTCTACATACAGCAAATATAGTTTGACAAATTTTGGTGCCATTTTTACCCATTTCCCAGTGTGAAAATTTAAAATCTGTTGATAAAGAAATTTTTACAACCAAAAATGTATTTTAATTTTTTTCTTCACAGCCCAATGGTATAAAATTGTGACTCTGCTTCCCCCTTGTTGAATTCATTGAGGAGGTGTAGTTTGTAAAATGGGGCCTCCTATGGGGGTCCACCTGTTCTGGGACCCTAGGGGCTCTACCAATGTGACATGGCTCACTCAAACCAGTCCTG
The DNA here is from genome assembly GCF_051348905.1 of Ranitomeya variabilis. Classification (NCBI taxonomy): domain Eukaryota; kingdom Metazoa; phylum Chordata; class Amphibia; order Anura; family Dendrobatidae; genus Ranitomeya; species Ranitomeya variabilis. The sequence continues at coordinate 530,538,845 of NC_135236.1, forward strand.
AAAAACATCTGAACTCCAATATGGCGATTCTTCCCTTTGAGCTTTGCACTGTGCCTCAGAAGTAGTTTTCAACCACATATGGGGTATCTGTGTACTTGGGAGAAATGGCACAACAAATGTTAGGGTCCATTTCTCCTGCTATCCTTGTGAAAATGAAAAAATTGGGGGTTGAAACAACATTTTTGTGGGAAAATATATATATTTTTTTCATTTTCACAGATCAACGTTGTAAACGTATGTCAGTCACCTGTGGGTTCAAGGTGCTCTCGACACATCTAGATAAATTCTTTGAGGGGTCTAGTTTCCAAAATGGGGTCTCTTGTGGGGGGGTTTCCGCTGTTTAAGCACATCAGGGACTCTCCAAACGCGACATGGTGTCCACTAATTGTTCCAGCAAATTTTGCAGTGGTTTTCCCCCCCATATAGGGTATCTGAATGCTCAGGAAAAATTGTACAACAAATTTTGGTGTCTAATTTTTCCTGTTACCCTTGCAAAAATAAAAAAGTGGGTCTAATGTAAAAAAACATTTTTTTTGAAAAAATAGTAAAATATTAATTTTATTTATCCACATTACATTAATTCCTGTGAAGCACCTGACTGTTTAATAAACTTCTCGAATGTGGTTTTGAGCACCTTCAGGGGTTTAAGTTTTTTAGAATGGTGTCACTTTTGGGTATTTTCTGTAATATATGCCCCTCACAATCACTTCAAATGTGATGTGGTCCCTAAAAAAAATTGTTTTGTAAACTTTGTTTAAAAAATGAGAAATCGCTGATCAACTTTTAACCCTTCTAACTTCTTAATAAAAAAAAAATTGTGCTGATGTCAAGTAAACCTGTGGGAAATGTTATTTATTAACTATTTTGTGTGACATAATTTGAAAATCGCAATATTTTCGCTAAACTTAATCTGGTGACAGGTCCTCTTTTAAAGCATATTCCAGAAAACATGTAGTCCTCCTTATTTCCTTACTTGTTGTTATCCATTAAATGGAAATCTGCTTTTTACATTTTCTTCCTATCAGGTGAAGATCATTACACTGTGTTGCAAAATGTGAAAAGCATGACAGTCAGCAGAAGAAAGCGTCCTTTAATTAACTTAAAGGGAAGGATACAACTGTACAATATGCATTAGATGGTTCAGTGAAGCATTCCGCACAAGCAAATGCCCTTAACCTTCTCGGTGTGTGACCTGAGAATTGTAATTAGACTGGGGGAGACGCTCTTAGAATTGCCACTTCACCATGAAAAAATACTTTTAATGCAGTATACTATTTCTCACACCGTAACTAAACACTGAAACTGACACAAAAAGAGCTAATTTGTGATGTAAAAGGGCCTTAATTATATTGGTGGTGAAATTCAGTTCTTTTACTACATGCCGCAGGATTAGGAGCTATCGAAGACCCCATTGTGAGCAGTACATGTGAAACAAGGGAATTTCCATAGTAGCAGACCTGGTTTTCTGCATGTATGAACTTTGATCAACTTGACACTGCAAATTTCCTGCAATGAAGTCGGGGCACATTGGGGGAGATGTAAACCTGGCATATAATAATAGTGACCTTTATTTATATAGCGCCAACATATTCCGCAGCGCTTTACAGTTTAACCGTTCATACACAAGTCATAAGTAAGAGCATAAACACTAATACAATGATTCAAGCAAAATAAGACGACCCTGCTCTTGAGAGCTTACAATCTCTAATGAGGTGGGGGGGAGACAAAGTTCAGGGGCTTATTTACAATGGTGGTCCAGCCATCTTGAGGGAGTGGGGTATAGATAAAGGCTGCATGAGGTAGTCAGCAGCCAGTGTTTGTGGTGCTATTGGGTGCAGTGGAGTTTGATGGAGGGTTATTCTCAGATAGTTAATGGGCTATACACACACACACACAAACACTTTGTTTAGGGTGGCCTAAACACGTTCCCTAATCTGATGTATTTTTAGATGGCGCCTAAAACTGTTTAAGTTGTGGATAATCCTAATTTCTTGGGGTAGAGCATTCCAGAGGATTGGCTCCACCCGGGAGAAGTCTTGGAGCCGGGAGTGGGAGGTACGGATTAGCGCAGAGGTTAGTCGAAAGTTGCTTGCAGAGCGTAACGAGCAGGTAGACCGATAAACATAAATGAGGAAGGAGATGTAGGCGGCTGCCACACTGTGTAGAGCTTTGTGCGTGAGAACAAGCAGTTTGAATTGGTTTCTTTAATGAATGGGCAGCCAGTGCAATGACTGGCACAGAGTGGACTCGTCAAAGTACCGATTAGCCAGATAGGTGACCCTGGCTGCTGCATTAAGGATCGACTGGAGATGGGTAAGTCGAGTGAGGGGGAGGCCAATTAATAGAGCATTAGTCATCCTGGCAGGAGTGGATCAGGGCAACAGTGAGGGTCTTTGTTGTTTCCATGATGAGAAAGGGGTGGATTGTAGAGATGTTCTTTAGGTTTAAGCAGCAAAAGATCGTATATGGGAGGTGAGAGAAAGATTGGTGTTAAACGTAACACCCAGACAGTGTGCCTGCTGCTAAGGCGTTATTATGGTGCCACCCACGGAGAGGGACTGTCATGATCCTATGGTAGTTTATGGACTGACGTGCCAGGGGTTAATTATTTGTGGCCTCTTTCTGGTTCTGGCAGGGCTTTTTATATCATTGGTTAGCTAGAGTCCTTGTCAGTTATACTCCTGCCCTCGGCTGAGTTAAGTTGACCCTGGTGTTTTGTGTTTGTGCCTGTTCTGCGTGAATATTTCCTGTTGCTGATCTGGTCTGTCCCCCACTTTGCTATTGTCAGTTGATTTTGTGCGTTGTTCGGTTCTATTGGTAATTGACTACGGCTTGACACCTAACTATGTCTTTCTCACTCCTTTTGTCCTGCGATGTCCTCCTGTTACTGACCTTGGCTTGTCTGGCCCCGCTCCCGGCATTGCTGGCTCTTACTTTCAGCCTTGCGCCCCCCAGGACGCTCTGTTGCTAGCTCTGGTCTTTAGGACCTTCCCGCTCTGGTCACATGACCCGCCAGGTCCTTCTCTGTCTCTCTTCACACCGCCGCTTCATCCTGCTACTCTCTCCTTCCCTCCCCCTCTGGAGTATGCGCACGGTAAGCACAGTGGGAACAGAAGAAGTTCAGTTTTGAAAAGGTTGAGTTTCAGATGATGTTGGAGACTGCGGACAGTCACTGGTGTTCTGTAGTACAGCGGGGGTAAGGTCAGGGGATGACTTGTATAGTTGTGTCATCAGCATAAAGATGGTACTGAAAGCCAAATCTGCTGATTGTCCGTCCAATATTGGCCATGTAGAGAGAGAAGAGGGACTTTAAGGGCTCATACTTACCTGCGAGAAACTCGGACGAGTCTCACATGTTAATACTTGGCACTCAGATCGGAGCGTGTGGCCGCATAGGAATACATGCAGCCGCACACTCGGCTCCTGAGTGCCGGCAGCAGTACCGGGTATTGACATGCGAGACTCATCCGTGTTTCTCGCAGGTGAGTATGAGCCCTAACAGTGAGAGAAAGAGGAGACTTAAGTGGAGCCAGCAAACAATACACTGAAGGAGTGGTCAGAAAGATAGGAAGAGAACCAGGAAAGAGTAGTGTCCTTTATGCCTATTGATTGGAGCATAGATAGTAGGAGATGCTGGTCAACAGTGTCAAAAGCTGCAGCTAGGTTAAGAATGCGTGGTGACCATTAAATTTTGCTGTCAGAAGGTTGTTGGTCACTTTGATGAATGCAGCTTCTGTAGAATGTAGGGGTGGTGTAAGCTGGATTGGGATAGATCTAGGAGAGAGTGAGTGGAAAGATAACGGGTACGGCGGGAGTAGACCAGGTGCTCCAAGAGTTAAGAGATGAAGGGGAGATTGGAGACTTGTCAGTAGTTATTGGTGCAAGATGGGTCGAGAGAGGGGTTTTTTTTAGTAATGGAGTAATGATAGATTGGGAAAATACCAGAAGAGAGGGAGAGATTGAACATTGTAGTTAGGTGGGTAGTGACGACTGGAGAGAGATTGGAAAGTATGTGAGGGAATGGGGTCGGTAGTGCATTTAGTCGGACGAGAAGATGAGAGGAGCCTGGAGACTTCTTCTGTGATGGCATCAAATGTGGAGAGTGAGCCAGAGGAGATGTGAGGAGGGATGGGAGTCACGGCTCCTTGTGGCTGGGAACGGATTTCCTGATGGATATTATCTATTTTCTCCATAAAATGAGAGGCCAAGTCATGTCTGTGATAGGGGAATGTGTTTTTGGACTGAGGAGGGAGTGAAAGGTGGTAAAAAGTTTTTTGGGGTTGTTAGTGAGGAGATCATGGTGGTGTAGTAGGTCTGTTTGGCAAGGTAAAGGGCAGAGTTATGGGTCCTTAACATAAATTTGTAGTGGATGAAATTTTCTGGTGTGCGAGTTTTCCTCCATAGACGTTCAGCGCTCCTAGATCTTCACTGGAGAACACTAGTTTGAGATGTGAGCCTGGGCTGTTTTACTCTGTGTTTGGAGGTTCTGAGAATGAGAGGGGCTACTTGGTCCAGGGTGCTTCTGAGTGTCATTGTAGTGGTGTACAGTCAAATCAAATCAGGACAGGAAAAAGAGGAGATTGGGGACAGTGATGAGTGTAGGGAGTCTGACAGTGTATGAGGGTTAATGGCTTGTAGATTTCTGCATGCTGGGGTAGGCGAGGATTTGTGAGCGTGAAGGAGAGAATGTTGTGGTCTGAGGGGAAGAGGTGTCTTATCTAGGTAGGAGATTGAATAGAGTCGAACAAAGACCAGATCATCGGCATTTACCATCTGTTTCTTTCTGAGGTTGAGAACTGTGAGAGACCAAGAGAAGTGGTTAAGAGTTAAGGTACCGTCACACTCAGCGATGCTGCAGCGATATAGACAACGAGCCGATCGCTGCAGCGTCACTGTTTAGGTCGCTGTAGAGACGTCAAACACAGCAGCTCCAGAACGATGCAGGAGCGATCCAGTGATGTAGCGGTGACGCACTTATCGTTCTCGCAGGTCGTTAGCTCCATGTAAAACATTGCTGGCATCGTTGCTTTTGTTGTCAAACACGACGATACACACCGATCTGACGACCAAATAAAGTTCTGGACTTCTAGCTCCGACCAGCGATATCACAGCGGGATCCAGATCGCTGCTGCGTGTCAAACACAACGAGATCGCTATCCAGGACGCTGCAACGTCACGGATCGTTGTCATTCTCGTTGTAAAGTTGTTTAATGTGAAGGTACCTTTAGGAGCTGGGATGCAGATAAGGAAATGGGGCTGTTTATGGGGATCTTGAAGTCTCCCAGGGTAAGGGTTGACAGTTCGGAGGACATGAAGTGTGGCAGCCGGGCAGAGAAATGGTCAAGTAAGTGGGTGCGTGGGTGAGCCTGGGGGACGGTATATGACCACTACTCTGAGGGAGAGGGGATGCAAGAGCCTGATGGTGTGGACCTCAGAAGAAGGGAATGAGTGATGGAACTGGGGGATGATCTGGAAAGAGCATTGTGGGGACAGGAGTATGCTGACTCCACCACAAAGTCTGTTTGCGGGTCTCAGGGGAATGGGAAAAATGTAAACCGCCACAAGAAATGGCAGCAGGGGAGACGGTGTCAGAATCCTGACGTATATAATCCTGGCGTATATGCACTATGCCAACCAATCTGTATTGATCTTCCTATTCGCATGTATCCTCTGAGAAATTGAACTTGAAAACTGATTGTAGGTTGCACCCCGTAAATCCTGTCATTCTGTAATAACGTTAAAGGAATCTGTCAGCAGGTTTTTACTATGTAATCTGACAGCACTATGAGACAGTGACCCTTATTCCAGCGATGTGTCACTTAGTTTAGGGGCTCCTTCCCTGTCTCTATCGCTAGGGGCGCTTTAGCTCACCCTGTTCTCCAGATTACTTCTGATGGTGAAGACTCCGAGGCCACGTACCTTGCCTTAGCTCCTGAATCTGCCCTCAGTCTGTACCCTTCACTCACCCAGAGAAGAGGGGAGTAGTAGTGTACCATAATACACCAAGCAGGCTAACAAGGTAATACAAACAAGGATAAAGGAAAACACTAGTCATATAAATATACAACCACCAACAGCACAAACTACCACTGACAATGTGTGCTAGCCAGGACCTGGTTTATATAGTAGATGGCAATGGCTAGCAGAGCACAGCTGAGAGCCTTAATGCAGAAAAGCTTCCAGGAGCTCTCAACTGAGCAGATTAACCTCTGCACGGCTTAATTAAATTTACACCGTTTAATATGCAGGTGAAGTGCTTCTGATCACTGCAGGAGTAGTAGAAAAGCCGCTGCAGTCTTCTGGCTCCTCTCTCTCGTGGTAAACCCGTGACAGTGGGAGTGAGAGCTTTCCACACAAACCTAAGGAAACGGAAGGGGTCTCAACTTTAGGCAGCTCCTGCAACAGTCTGTGATGAAGGTAAATGTACAAGAGTGCATATAGGCCTAGCCATGTCCACAATGTGTGGACTGGTCTGAGAATGGCAATATACTTCTAAACGCACCTTTTGGCTGAGTGCACGTAGTGTTTGTGCCTACTGTGGCCATGGGTTTTATGGACGTTGTAGCATCCAGCCACTAAAAGAATATACTGTATACTACAACCTACTGTTTTCTCCTAGACAGTTGGATTAATCTTATACACCCAGATCCTTCTCTACAAGTGACTCTTCATTTTATTCCTTCCAGAAAATTTGGTACTCACTATTAACGCCCATGTGCATAAATTTTCTCCACATTGAACCTAATCTGCCAGGAGGATTCCCAAACACTACATAATATAAAATATATGAATTATATAGAACTTTTCAACTTGGATCAAACCATTTTTTACAGCTGCTGAATGATTACTTTCACTATAATAGTGAGTGCAATTCTCCTACTGTGCAATTTTTGAGTTGAGGGAGCTTACATCTTAGAAGCTGATTCTGAAAGGGCTCGATGCATATAAGTAAATGAATATTCCCACGTTCAGGTTAATATAAAGAAACAAATTGTGCTGTACCCAACTCCACCGATGTTGCCAGTGTTTGGCATCTGCCATGCTGACATCACACTAACAGCACGATAGACAATCGTTGCTCTCAGTGGCTATAAAGGGGATGTTCGGTCTACATTGGCAGAGCCGCTGAGCTCACGGATTGGCTGCTGTGCTATCAATGTGATGTTGGCCCCACAGCGAATGCCAGACAGCGGAAATAATGTCTGACCCAGGAAGGTGAGTACATTGAAATAATGATTTCCCTTAAAATCCAGATTGGCGTGATGTTTAGTCTGATACGTAGTCCCATGTAGGATGATGTTGGGACAACTTTTATTAGCTAGAAACATCCCCCCTCAATCACAATCCTTATAAATGGGCACTAGAGCGATTTGGAGTTTATAGTCATGTCTTGTGCAAAGTCATTCACTTTTTTTTTTGCTTCCTTTTTCAATTTTTTGGGTTTATAATTCCATTGTCCTATGATGAGAGAGGATCATCCATCCAGCAAAGAAGAGTTCAGCTTGACCTCTCCCTCGACATTTCTGATTGATTTTCTTTTTCCTTATCACCTTCCTGAGTTCAGCGACTTTGAGTCAATTTCTGTTCAGTGACGAGCAGAGCTCAATCGAGGCAGTTCATCAGAGTTGAAAATGAAAAGTTACATTGACTTTTATGGATGAATTGTCAGACAGTGGTGGAAATTTAATAACTTTAGACTTTAATCAAAATGCAGAGCTGGGAATGACAGAAGAGAAGTCGACTCTGTACAAATAAACAAGACCTTCCTGGTAGATGGAATATGAAATGTGGAATAATCTTCTGTCCCTTTCAATTCATTTCCCAAGTGGTCTTAGCGTGAAGAAGGTTTTGAAGTAGTTCCAGCATGGCATATCCTGAGGATTGTTCTGGAGCTTTCTGGGCAGCATATGTTTGCTTTTTTCTTATTTCATCTTATACTTAAATTTAGAATGTCACTTTAACTTTTTTAATCTACATTTCACAGTTTAAATTTATGTAAAAAGGTAAGAAACCTTTCCATATTTTTAAATAATTTCTCACTTGTGAAAATGCTAAAAGAGCGCCTAAAATAAAGCAGGAAGGTCTGTTCTCAGGAATATTCCCGCTCATTGTGGAAACATTGTGGCATGATTTAGAAGAAAGATATTACCGTAAGCTCTTTGCAAATCTTAAGGCTGGCTGAGTCCTATGTCACTGCCTCGATGAGTATCCGCTGTGCCCCGATGAAGCCAGGCAGTGTACGCCCAACTTCATTGCGCATTACCAGGGAGGCAGAAAGTCATTGCGTGCATGCGCGAGCATTGGAAGGAGCTGGCTGTTACATCGGTCTATTCAGAACATGTCACTCATGCACACAGGGGTGCGCTTACACAATGAGAGGGCAGATTGGTTTGGGGAAATAACTGAACCCCCTCCCCAATTAGGCACTCATTGATTTACGTAGGGTGAGCACACAGTAGTTCGTTTTACCTTTGGCAACAGTTAAGCAACAAAAAGGGGCTTGTTAGAATGTAGTAAAACCATGCAATACACGCCTTTTTAAGGTAGCTAGGACCGCTTTCAGGTTTTTTTTAATGGGGCTGTCATCAGGCCTGTGGCATCGGTAAGCCCAACCTCCGACTCCTCAATTTCCCTGACTGCGATTCCACAGCCCTGCTGGTCACGTCTGAGCATGTACATAAAGTGCAGGAAAGATTCATCTCAACTAAAAGCCGAGAGCCTTTGTTAGATCAGGAACAGAACAGATCTTTATAGGACATTTCATAAATTTCCCAAATAATTATAAAGGCATTTACAGCACATCCTGCATTGTACTAGTGTACTCAATTTCTTATGTATTTTAGGAGTCTGAGTCGGTACATTTTAATCTAACTCCACCAAAGTTTCATGGAGATGTGAGTTGGATCCAAGTTCACCTGAAAATAAGCACAGCACTGAGAGCGTGCAAGTGCCATCAGTTTTAGGACCAAAGATGGTGGCTTTTTAGCTTATCTCTCTAAATGGGGCAACGTTGGGGTCCTGGGTTCAAATCTCATCAAGAATAACAGAGTTTGTGTGTATATATAGCGCAGCAGCCTTCACATCCTGACCAAAAAAAAATGTAAAGCAGTCACCTGAAGGTTCTCCTGTTGTCCACTCCACCAGCTGTACCATCTGTTCTACCATATTTTTTTTCCTTTAGTTTTTCTTTAAGAATGGAAACTCTTACAACGCAAACTCTCCTTACAAGCATAGCTTTATGATAGTACATGCAGTATGGCACATTTATTAATCATCCAGCACCATGTGAGCGAGCCAAACCGGAAATAGGTGTTTGAATTTAAATTGCTCGATCTTTTTGTTGACCAGAGAAGAGTCAGGAGTCCCACAGTTTACATTGTGGTCATCTGGATCTGCCATGTTTACATTTTTTTTTTAATAAGAGCCCTGAGAGCCAGTGAGGTGAGCTGAGTGTATATTTATCGTAATCTGTGTCGGACTGGGGTGCCAAGGGCCCACATGTCACCTTATCATCTATCACAAATGTATATGACAATGGATTGGGTAGATTGTTAAATGAAGAAGATGCCGCCTTTGTCTGTACATAGCGATTCAAGTATATTGTGCCAAGCACTGCTCATATGAGAGGATGGTGGCCTACAAGAACCCACCAGAGGATTCTCCTGTGGGCCAGTCCGAGCCTGATCGTAATCATGCTTTTCACTCATTTCCTTTTTGTTAATTCAGGAAAGCAACTACAATGATCATCATATAATTTTCCATACTGTATAATGGGCCTATATATTGCTCCATACAGTAGAATGGGTCCCAATATAATGCTCCATACAGAATAATGGGCCCCATACATTGCTCCATACAGTGTATATTAGCTCCATACCTTATATAATGGCCCCATATAATGCTCCATACAGTGAATAATGGCCCCATACAGTGCTCTGTACAGTATAATGGCCCCATATATTGCTGCATACATTAAAAAAAAAAATCAAATACTCACCTCTCCTTGCTCCGTTCGTGCAGTCGCCTCAGCGTCTTCTGACTCTGCACTGCATGGCAGAGGGCATGCTTTAGTGACTTCATCGCGCCCTCTGTCCCTAGACGTCAGAGATGGTTAGAAGATGCTGTTGAGACTGGAGCTGCGTCTGACTGGGGTCGGGGATGAGTATTTGAGGCGGGATGGCCCAGTGCGGACACCGGGCTCTGCCAGCTCACAGGCCCCATAGCGTGCTGGGGCCCTGGCACTTTAGTCGGGTGGTTACGCCGGCCCTGGGCAAGGGTTGATACAAAAGTGACAGCATTAGACTAATAATTCTTTTAAACTAAGATTCTAGATAAGTTGAAGTGTTCATAATTTGGATTCTAGCAGAATTTTAATGAAAACCTTTCTATTCACCGGAAACATGTCCCAGTAGGATTGTCTTATGAGTTTACATAGATCTGACCTTTGCTCAGTGCGCCCCACGCTGTCAAAGCTAGTTGAGTGATTGGCCTTTATTAGTGATGATAGACCTAAGCAATGCCTGTTTCCATGGTTACCTGATAAAGGCCTTGAATAGGCCTACAAGTGGGGGACCGCATGTGGTTGTTTGCTACCACACAATTTAGACATCCCTTCAATTAGCCTCATTACCATTTTGTGAGGACTTTATTGTACACCTAGTTGTTCGGGCTTTGTTCACAATGTCACTTTTCCGATGGATGGCGTAGCTGATCATCGATGCACTGAAAGCTCTTTGTACAGGTTGAGAGGGTTTTGAGTCTTTGTATGCATTAAATGACTATAAATTTGTATAATTAAGTAAATCGGGTTTCTTACCACAGTTTATTTCCTGTATGGAGTAGCAAAAAATGTAATCTTCCAACATCAATATTCTTGTGAATTACTGCAAAAATGTATAGTGTATATATTTGTGTGTGCATACAGTGACATGTAAAAGTTTGGACACCCTGGTCAAAATTACTGTTATTGTGAACAGCTAAGCAAGTTGACGATTAAAGGGAACCTGTCACCTCGTTTTGCCGCTATAAGATGCGGCCACTGCCTTTCAGGCCTTATCTACAGCATTCTGTAATGCTGTAGATAAGCCCCCGATCCGACCTGAAAGAGAAGAAAAGCAAGTTTTATTATACTCACCCAGGGCGGTCCGGTCCAATGGGTGTTGCAGGTCCCGGGTCCGGTGCCTCCCATCTTCATGCGATGTCGTCACCCTGCTTGCTTTGTGCTGCGCTCCTGCGCAGGCGTACTTTGTCTGCCCTGTTGAGGGCAGAGCAAAGTACTGCAGTGCGCAGGCGCCGGGAAAGGTCAGAGAAGCCCAGCGCCTGATCACTGCAGTATTTTGCTCTGCCCTCAACAGGGCAGATAAGTACGCCTGCGCAGGAGCGCGGCACGAAGCAAGCAGGGTGACGACATCGCATGAAGATGGGAGGCACCGGACCCGGGACCTGTGACACCCATCGGACCGGACCGCCCTGGGTGAGTATAATAAAACTTATTTTTCTTATCTTTCAGGTCGGACCAGGGGCTTATCTACAGCATTATAGAATGATGTAGATAAGCCCCGAAAGGCAGTGGCCGCATCTTATAGCTGCAAAACGAGGTGACAGGTTCCCTATAAATGATCTCTAAAAGGCCTAAAGTTAACCCCTTTCTGCCAGCTGACGGAATAGTACGTCAGCTGGCAGTATCCCCCGCTTTGAGGTGGGCTCTAGCGGTGAGCCCACCTCAAAGTTGTGACATGTCAGCTGTTTTTAACAGCTGACCTGTGCGCGCAATGGACGCGAGTGGAATTGCGATCCTCGCGCGCCCATTAAAACTCTGACAGCGACATTTAACAAGTGCTCCCGGCCGCACAACCTCCATCACGTGATTGAGGGTCATCGGTGCGTTGCCATCACAACCAGGGGTCTCTTTGTGACCTCTATGGTTGATGACAGATTGCTATATTGCTATGAGCGTCACCCTGTGGTCAGTGCTTATAGCAAGCCTGCAATTCTGCTGCATAGAGGTGATCTGTGCATTACTTCTATATTGCAGAGGCCATCGAGTAGTGCATGCTTCTAGCCTCCCATGGAGGCAATTGAAGCATGCCAAAATGTAAAAAAAAAAAGTTTTTTAATATAAAAAAATATATATAAAAGTTCAAATCACCCCCCTTTTGCCCCAATCAAAATAAAACCACAAAAATCAAACCTACACATATTTGCTATCACTGCCTTCAGAATCGCCCGATCTATCAATAAAAAAAAAAGGATTAACCTGATCGCTAAACTGCGTAGCGAGAAAAAGAATCAAAAGGGCAAAATTACGTTTTTTTTGTTGCCGCGACATTGCATTAAAATACAATAACGGGCGATCAAAAGAACGTATCTGCACCAAAATGGTATCAAAAAACAAGTGTGGGATTGCACTTTTTTTGCAATTTCATAGCACTTGGAATTTTTTTCCCGTTTTCTGTTACAAGACATGGTAAAACCAATGATATCGTTCAAAAGTACAACTCGTCCCCAAAAAATAAGCCCCCACATGGCCATATTGACGAAAAAATAAAAAAGTTATGGCTCTGGAAAGAAGGGGAGCGAAAAACAAAAACGAAAAAAGCTCCGAGGGTGAAGGGGTTAAAGATGACACATTTACTTTGTATTTTACGCAAAATAAAATACACACACTCGCACATACTCAATTTTTTTTTCATTTTAAAACCTACAAAAGGGAATATGGGTCAATGCAAAAGTTTGCGCACCCCAGAGATTTGTGTTCTCCGATAACTTTGGCCAAGGTTTCAGACCTTAATTAGCCTGAACATTGAGTGCAACACCAAGAGGGAAAAGTTAAGGAGTTACAGAAATTACAGCATCTTTCTCAGAAATACACACCTTGGCATGCTATCAATGAGATTGGTTGTCCGAGAAATATTCTGCCATATTGAATGTACTTGGGCATGCAAATAAAAATGTCACGCCATAAGTTATGGCCCATAACCCCATGACTAGTACCTTTGTGGTGTTCCCTCGTGAAGGTCTCCTCATGGTATTGCCCATGTGGACTCCAGATCAAACAAAAGCCACAATTTCATCCAAGACAAGAGACTGATTGCTCAACAAGATAGACCTATGTCTTAGCCTCCTCTTGCTGCCTTCCAACCTCCGGTGTCCATTTGGAGACACTGGATAATGCCATAAGGCCTACACAAGGGAACATCACATCGGTCATACTCTTGGGGTTATGATATGGGATGGAATAATGTATGGTAGCTGTACCCCTCTGGTCTTCATTGCAGGTACACTAACCGCTTGGCATCACATTCATTTGGGCTGGAACCAGAATTACTTTCTCCAAACTGTACAATGAGCCATTTTTCAACACCCCACCACCAGGCTCGCATGCTACTGTGAGGAGCACATGTGGCCTAAACATGATGCAAAGGCTTGCAGTGGCTCCACATTAGTCTCCCATCAAGCACATCTAGGACGTCATTGGTCAGCAATTGCAATGATTGCTTTCAGCAGCAGATCTTGATGATTTGCATGCCCAAGTGCATTCAGTATGGCAGAACATTCCTCAGACAACCATTAATAACCTGACTGATAGCAGCCAAGTAGGGCATTTTTGAGTGTGGTACTCGTTCACGCTATTGAATAAATCGAGATGGTTTTTGAAAATTTTCATCCACTTTTTTCGTCATTTGCATATCATTCCTTATCTTTAACATGGCTATCAATCATGCGATATTCATAAATCAATTACTTTTCCTTCTTGATGTTTCAATGTTCAGGTATGGGTGTGTGCCTGCCACATTTCCTCCAACACTTTGGCTTCTTTACTATAGTTACTTGGTCTCTGAATCTGCATATTTAATAATTCATGAAATTTCCTTTTATGATTTCAGTATTTGAAGAGCCAGAAGATCCCAGCAACAGGTCATTTTTCTCAGAGATCATCTCTTCCATTTCGGATGTAAAGTTCAATCATAGTGGTCGGTATATAATGACAAGAGACTACCTTACAGTCAAAGTCTGGGACCTCAACATGGAGAACAGACCAATAGAGACCTACCAGGTAAAAGAAGTTTGGCAAAATGTTATACAACAAATTGTGAAATCAAGCAACCAAATAAAACGGTTTCTCTGCCTTTCTAGAGTGATATTTTATATTTTCTTTGATAGGCAGAGCTTTAGAAAATAGTAATTCGCCATAAATATGGAATTTGTTTTGCTTAATATAAATTCCTCTCTTCTCCTGAATCTCGTTCTATTTTTTGGTCCAGCATTTCTCCATTTCTTAGATATGGCCTCCTTTTCCTTGTAAAGCTAGTCATTTTAGACAACTAGATGTGGTGCTGAAGACTCTCAATGAGAAGAGGACCACACACAGTTGGCTAATAAGACTAGATTTACATACAGGTACGAGATTTACATACAGGTATCTCAATGGAGAGATACAGGAGCAAAAGAGCAATAACGCCAGATAAAGGGAAACAGTAACATTTACACCAGGTCAACAAAATGCATATTTCAAGGCAAGTAACAAGTCCTCTTTAAATTTGTCTGTCCCTGACGTGTTTATCTACGAATAACATATATTATGTTATTCATAAAGGGGTTGTCTGAAGTTCATAAGTAAAATTGGTAAGTGCTTGTAAAATATAACAATTGTGCAAATGATCCCTTATTAAAAATCCTCTCCGTTCCTAAAAACGGAGGGCTTTTTAATGTTATAGTGTACAGCTCATTCCCCAATATGGTAGCCATCTTGCAGTCCCAGGTTGGCCTGTTATGTAGGTAATGAGCACGTGGCATGAGCAGTCTATGCTTTACCGCAAGATTCCCATGCTGCATAAGTAATTCTGCCTCTGCTAGAGACTTGAAGGCACAGTTCGGACCAGAAGCTCAACCTTACCATGGGTCTGAACTGTAATGGTCTGATACGCACTTCACCCAGAAAAGCAGGGGGCCAAGAGTGGTTCTGTCCTGAATATTCATCTCGAGCCAACGCCTTGGGGTTTAAATCTGCGCTCGCGCTATGTGGCCTCAGACTTGTGAATTCTGACAGTGCGCGCTATTAAGGTTCTCGAGTGCCAGCTGCAGGAGCGGAAGTATTCCATTTACATACATGCGGTCACATGCCGACTAGACATTGTTGTGAATTAGAATTCTGACTATGTAACCTGTCAAATCCTCTTAAACAAAATGCAGTCCCCCATCTACTATACTTTTTTGGCAGATCATGTAGATATACCATAAATTCACGAGATGGGAATACCCCTTTATGACAGGAAGGCCATCTTCTCATTCTGGATGTAAGAAAGCAAGTTCACATTAGTGAAGGCTTCATTAGACTAGACATACTGCACAGGTGGAGTGTGTAATTTCACCAATGTCTGTATTAGTCACAATTCGCACCATTACTATCATTTACTTTTCTACTTGAATAGGAAGCGATGGGTATGTTGGGCATTCTTCTTGAGGCCTTGCTCCCAAATTCTCCTACTTACCTTTAGTCACATATGGCTATTTTTTTCCTGCACACACAATGCAATATCAGGGTGTGTTGCTATGTACTGTATATCTTGCTGGCAAATTAGTATGACAAGAAGCAAATGTCTTGGCAATGTGTGATATTATAGAGAGAGGATTTGCAATTAAGCTGTCAGCAGCGTTTTTGAATGATCTGAGCTGTCTTTTGTTTCTATTTCAGGTCCATGATTACCTCCGCAGCAAACTATGTTCACTTTATGAGAATGACTGCATTTTTGACAAATTTGAATGTGTATGGAATGGTTCAGACAGGTAAGGACACAGAGTCCTGGACTCTGCATGTTAAATAAGTGTATGTGCTGGATAGTATATATGTATATAGATCTGTGTGTGTATATATGTATATACAGTAGTTCTATGTGTATGTATATAGATCTATATGTGTGTATGTATATGTATGTACATATATAGATCTATGCATACTGATGTATCTATGTAACATGGCATTTTTAAGTGTTTTGGTTGTACGGTATTAAAGGGATTTTTCTATTGCATAGTGTAAGTCCACTGAATATGCCAAAAATGGTGGAACTGGGTCACCTCCATGTATCTGTTTTTTCTGGAACATCAAATTCTCCATACATTGTTTAAAGAAAAAAGTATTTATTTTGCATCAGTCATGACCAGAAACATGGGTGTATGTAAGGGGGTACCATAAGGTCACATCCCCCTCCCATTGGTCTTGGTAATATCATCCACAAAGGAAGGATTGGATGCTAGTGGGTTTTTTTATCTGCAGAGCAATTTCATGTCGCTAGTCAATTTAAATATTTAACTTTATGAAATTGTATTTTTTTTCCTTCAATGTGCCAAAGTAGTGGAATAGACACCCATGAAAACCATTTTGATTTCAGCTTACTTAGTTGAACTTTAAAATCTGATTCTACTTGTTTTTGTTTTTATTTCATTTGTGGTTTTATTTCTTGTATTATGATGTTTTTTGCCCTAAAATTCATCAACCATTGTATTATTGTCTTCCAGTGTCATAATGACTGGCTCATACAATAACTTCTTCAGAATGTTTGATCGCAACACCAAACGTGATGTCACATTGGAAGCCTCCAGAGAAAACAGCAAGCCAAGAGCAATTCTCAAACCACGCAAAGTCTGCGTAGGAGGCAAACGCAGAAAAGATGAAATTAGCGTGGACAGCCTGGACTTTAGCAAAAAAATTCTCCACACTGCTTGGCACCCTTCAGAAAACATCATAGCAGTGGCAGCCACAAATAACCTGTATATATTTCAGGACAAGGTTAACTAGAACATTAATAAAGTTATACTAGGTTCCATGTGTTCTAAGGCTTTTTCATATTGATTTCTCTCTTCCCGTTTTCTAATATATTATTTTTTTGGTTTACTTTTATTTCATTTATCAAGTTCTTCCTCTGCTGAGATATAAAAGAAATAAACTGGCTTCCCAAATCCTAATTTTACCAGTTCAATCAGTTGATGTTCATATATTTTGTTGTTTTTTTTTTTTGTCTCATTTTTGTTTGTTTTTTCTTGTGCTCTCAACTTTTCTTGCAGCATGGTTCTCAAACATACTCTCTGGGAGTGTATTTTTGGCCTCTCATGCAGCATGAATAGTATAAGCAAGGAACTTTGGACAAAACAAATGTTGGGCGTATATAATACTACTTTTTAATTGATAATTCAATTTTTAATAAAAGTTGATCGTTACAAATACGTGTTTGTCCTTATTTCTGAACATTGAATAAGGTATTTCAGATTGGCTTGTTAGAATGGGTCCCTGTAAACAGTAACCCAGCATAGTAATCCCGGTTTAGTTTAGCATGGCGGTGACATTTATTTATTATGGTTTGTTTAATGTAGTGCCATCATATTCCATAGCGCTTATCGAATTAATCATCACTGTTCCCATTGAGGCCATGTGCACACGTTCAGTATTTTTTGCGTTTTTTTCGCGTTTTTTCGCTATAAAAACGTGATAAAAATGTGAAAAAAACGCTAACATATGCCTCCCATTATTTTCAGGGTATTCCGCATTTTTTGTGCAAATGTTGCATTTTTTTCCGCGAAAAAATCGCATCGCGGAAAAAAAAGCAACATGTTCATTAAATTTGCAGAATTGCGGTGTTCCGCACACCTAGGAATGCATTGATCTGCTTACTTCCCACACGGTCTGTGCACACCATGCGGGAAGTAAGCAGATTATGTGCGGTTGGTACCCAGGGTGGAGGAGAGGAGACTCTCCTCCACGGACTGGGCACCATATAATTGTTAAAAAAAAAAAAAAAAAAGAATTAAAATAAAAAATAGTGATATACTCGCCTTCGATGGCCCCCGCAGTCTTCCCGCCCCTCAGGTGCATGCTGCCGCTTCGGTTCCTATAGCTGGTGTGTGGTGAAGGACCTGCGATGACGTCGCAGTCTTGTGATTGGTCGCGAGACCGGTCATGTGACCGCGACTTCATCGAAGGTCCTTCACACACACATCATCTATAGGAACGGACGCCGCTGAGGAGATCGGCTGTTTGCAGGTGAGTATAACCATTTTTTTTATTTTTTTTATTACTTTTAAACATTCTATCTTTTACTATTGGTGCTGCATAGGCTGCATCTATAGTAAAAAGTTGGTCACACTTGTCAAACACTATGTTTGACAAGTGTGACCAACCTGTCAGTCAGTTTTCCAAGCTATGCTACAGATCGCTTGGAAAACTTTAGCATTCTGCAAGCTAATTTCGCTTGCAAAATGCTAAAAAAAAACGCAAAAAAAACGGGAAAAAAACGCAAAAAAAAATAAATTTGGATTTCTTGCAGAAAATTTCCGGTTTTCTTCAGGAAATTTCTGCAAGAAATCCTGACGTGTGCACATACCCTGAGGCTCACAGTCTAAATTCCTTATCAGTGTGTCTTTGGAGTGGGGGAGGAAACTCACACAACTACATGAGAACATACAAAACCCATTGCAGTTTTGTCCTTGGTGGGATTTAAACCCAGGACCCCAGAGCAGCAAGGCTACAGTGCTGCTGATGCACCGTGCTGCCTAGGACAATACATTCATAGAATTAAACTGCACAATTCGGTGACCAGGCTCTTCAGCCATTGGCCCTTATTGCGGCAGAAAACTTTTACCTATTAGTATTCACAGTTCCCATGTAAAGGGAATCCGTTTGTTTGCTCAACCCTCCTAAGCCGCCTTTATAGGAAGTTGAATGAAATTACACCTTGATGTCTGCAATCCGATGTCGTGTTCCACAGAAATCCATGTTCTTCTTATATGTAAATGAGCTATTGTAGACATTATAACCATTTCCACAATCTCTCAAATGCTGTAAGGTGGCGACACTGGACTTGTGTTCCTAGATCCTACTGATATGTTACAAATATGTAGAACGGAAATATTGCTGATTTCAGGTTTCAGCACTCATATTATGGAGTAAATAGTTTTCCTTTGGGGATAGAGAAACCTTTGTGTGACCTCACCATATGGAGGGTTAGGCAAAGGACGAAGAGGTCATACAATACAATCCTGAAAGCAACTACCGTATTTTTTGGACTATAAGATGCACAGGACCAAAAGATGCACCCCAAATTTTCAGAAAGAAAATGGGGGGGAGAAAAATGGAGGTCAGTCTTACAGTCTTGAATTCATATTACGGGGGGGTGGTGGATCGGCAGTGCTGGTGACAGCAGGAGTCGTCCGGTGGTCCGGCGCTGCAGTGCGATGATCTCACTCACTCATCCCAGCATGGTGCTTCAGTTTCAGCGGTGCTATGCGGGGCTTTGAAGACATGGTGCGGCAGTTTCAGGACCACTGAATGAGAGAGAGATCACCGCAAACTGTAAAAACATTGCGACCGTAAGACGCACCCCTATTTTTCCCAAAAAAATTTTTTGGGGAAAAGTGCATCTTATGGTCCGAAAAATATGGTACATGCACAAATTCAAACAGTTAAGGAGAATTATTAGGCAATTTGTAGTTTTTAGTTTTATTTTTGAACAACTCCAGTGCTGTCGGATAATCCAAAAGGTTAATAAAAGTGAGGTATTATCTTTGGAGAATATCTGTGTGCATAATTATTAGGCAGCTATTAGTGTGCAGAATGATGCAACTAAATGAAAAACATAAATATTCCCATTTCGATTTATTTACATCTGTTAAAGTAATAAGTGAAAAACTGTGCAAAAATACATTTGACATTTAAAATCTAAAAAACAGTGACCAATGTAGCACCCTTCTTTTCAGTAACAGTCTTAAGCCTTCCATCTTAATCAGTTGATTATCAACTTTCTGGGCTGTTCAGAGAGGTGTACGGTTTTTCTTTGCCATAAATTTCTTGTATAAGTAGGTCACACAGGTTCTCAGTAGGGTTTAAGTCATGTGAGGGAGGGGGCTATGTTATTATTTTTTTCATTTTTAAGGGCACATGCATACGTTGAGTATTTGGTGAGTTTTTAACCTCAGTATGTGTAAGCCAAAACCAGAAGCGGAACAGTCCGAGGAAAAGTATAGTAGAAACAAGTCAACACTTCTGCATTTGTTGCCCACTCTTTGCTTTGGCTTACAGATACTGAGGTAAAAACCCACCAAATACACAATGTGTGTACGTGGCCTATGGTCTTTACTAGCAGCCAAGCAGTGGAGTACTTCTATGCATGCGATGGACCATTCCCTCTGCATTAAAATTGTAGTTTTCTTGAAAGATGCAGACTCTTTTGTGTACCACTGCTTGAAGAAAATAGAAAAAGACAAGTAGGCTCTTCCATGGGAAGATCCATCTCACGAAGACTTGCAGTACCACAGAAGCTAGTAAGAAGCTAGTAGAGACTGCTTGAAGAAAATGTCCTCTAAAAGCTGGCGGGATAGGTTTGAGAGTTGATTCTATACATTTTGAGTCGATCTTCAAAATGAAAAGGTTCAACTAACTTGTCTTTAATAATACCAGCCCATAACCGTACCTCACCCCCATCTTGTTGGCATCTGAGTTGAAGTGGATGCTTGTTACTGTTACAACCACGGGCCCGTCTATCTGCTCTATCAAGAGTCTAATCAGTCCATAAAACCTTTGAAAAAACGGTCTTCAGATATTTCTTGGCCCATTCTTGACGTGTTTAACTTACCGTTATGGGTCTTGTTCAGCTGTGGTTGTTTGCCTTCCGTACCTTGGTCATGTCTCTGAGCACTGAACGCCGTGTACTTCTGGGCACTCCAGGTAGGTTTCAGTTCTGTAGTATATCGGCATTGGAGGATAATGATCACTTCACATTTTATTCTTAAATCTTTTGCAGTTAATATGCTTCTTTTTGTTTCTCAACACTTTTTTTTCTTTTTTTTTGCAGTAGTTGACAATTTACAACAAAACTTTTAATTCTGTGATCATGTCCCAATATCTTAGCAATTTCAAGAGTGCTGCATCCTTCTGTAAGACTTAACCATTTGTTACCTTTTTTTTTAGCCCATTGTGGCTGAGGAAAACAAGCTGTGCCTAATAAGTATGCACTTTTTGATAAAGGGTGTTGTATCATTCCTTAGGACACACCCTACCTCATTACACAAATTACATCACCTGATCTTCAGCCAATAAGCTCTCAAGTTTATATAGGTTGGAGTTGGATATATGCATACAAATATGCTCAAAATACTCACTTGCCTAATAAAATTGGGCACACAGTGTATAATTTTTCCGGAGTATTCATGAGGAAAGGGCTCCTCCAGGCCAATCTCTGCAGTGACAGACAGGCTGATATTTCTAAATGCGTAAACGGCACCATGAGAGGCAAGATAGGCTATGTGTCCTGTGAATTCTTCAAGAACTCCAAGCGGCCGAATGGCACAATTTTTCTCTGTTGCTTTTTAAATTAGATGTCTGCACCTGTAGCTGTCATATGCCCTTATGTAGGTCAGCATATTAAGACGACCCATTTGGGTTGTTACCGTAATAGCCACATGAAAGAACACCCGTACATGATTATTAAAGGGGTTGTCCAATATTAGGACAACCTCATCCAAAATACTATATTCCCCCTTGTAAAATATGCCCTAGACTCCCATTCAATGTCAGCGCCAGGTCTTTCAAAGCTCACGTGACATTAGCTGCAAGGCTCACGTAGCATAACAATTAGAGAACCCTATTGAGCTGCTCAGTGTTTCGATACTCCAGCATGCGTGCATCCCTTTCCAGGAGTAGAAACAGTATAATGGGCCTCTGACACACCACCTACTACAGGCAACCCACCTGATGGAGACCCAACTTTGAGTCTCCACATTTCAAAATTTAATTGTCACACATCACTAAAGCGGCATAAATTTCCACAAATTATAAACCGTATAATAGGCCTCTGACACCCCTTCCACCACAGGCAACACACCAGATGGAGACCCAATTTGGAGTCTCCATATTTCAAAAAATTCACACAAACCACTAAAGTGGCATCAATTTCCACAAAGTAAAAACAGTATAATAGGCCTCTTACACACCACCTACTGCAATAGGAAAAACAACCGCACTCATGGGTGAATGCAAAAATGTGAAACGGTTTATTTACAATAGTCACCACACTAGAAATGTAACAAAGATTGATTGGGAAGATAGCAGTAGTACTCTCATTGTCCTGTAGCCAGCCCTCATATGTGAGCTGTAGTATGTACATATCTCATGATGCTTTGTGTATATATTGGTCTTTTGTTTTGTTTTTATAACACACTAATGATTATGTACCTATCTTGTAGCAATGCTTGAGAAAGACTCAGGATTGGGTGGAAACATTGCTTGCTTACTGCTACCTTCCGAATCATCAATCTTTGCTACATTTCTAGTATGGTGACTATTGTAAATAATACTTTTCACTTTTTGCATTCACCATGAGTTACTGTTTTTCCTATTGTCAAGTTGGACTAAGTCCTGTTCAACCTGCACAAACCTACCCTGCTGAGTGCTTACCTTCTCTATTCCCCCACAACTTCTACTACAGGCAACCCACCATATGGAGACCCAACTTGGGAGTCTCCACATTAAAAAAAAAACATTGTTTCTAATAGCAGTAGCAACAGCAGGCACAGAAGATGCCACAAAGATAGAACTGACTGCAATAAAGCGAGACCAATACATGGCACTAAAAAACACCATCGCCTAGTCGCCCAATCTGTGACTGGAGTGCAAAAGTCATTGGAGATCCATAACTTGTTCGTTTTAATGAAAGATAGGCGGCCTACACTTTCAGGGGACAGCCTGTTAGGCGATGGGATTCTCCTGCTGCTCAGGATAGATCCCAAGTTTTATCTTGCCTCTGCGGTCTCCCATTCAGGCTCGGCCGCCGTGGGCGCTGCTCATCATAGACATATTTGGTTGCTGCTGGCTCCCCTGCCAAGTCTATGGTAACCAGCGATGGGCACTTGCGGCTTGATGCTCTAGAATCTAAGTCCAGAAATCTTACTGAGCATGCCCGTGATGTGGTGGCTTTTCATGGGAGGCCAGACCTGGGCTACCCTGGTGACGTGGCAGTCCTGGATTTGGCCATGCAGATGATGCCTCAGTCGACTGAGCCTGAGTGAGGTGGAGCCTGAGGTATAAAAGACCACCAGTGGCAGACGCGCTAGTATCATTTATGTGTGTGGAGGCTCTACCACTCTGCATGTTGTATGTCTGTCTAGCTTTTGGACTGTACACATAGGCAGGCAGCTAGCGTCAGTGGGGGCAATTAGCTGTTTGGCTTAGCATCTGTTACCTAAATGTGTGCGGTTAGCACAGTAGAGTTTCAGAGCAACCTTAACCCTTAGGGTTTTATGCTCAGCATGTTTCTTTCCTGTGTGCGATTGTCTCGGTTCAGTTGCAGTGCGAGTTCAGTTCATGTGCTTGTCCTGTGACGTTTAACAGGACATAGCACTTTGTACTCGTTAGTACTGTTCCTTCCTGTGGAGTAACAGAGCTTGGAACTCAGCGTCCTGTTCACACTGAGTGGTGTAAACTCTATGTACAATTAATCGCTCACCGTTAGTTCTGTCATTGCTCTCTAGCAGCAGTTTAACATCTCTGCACAGTGGACCCCTGGTTGGGATTGCACTTTATTATTTATTTTATTTAGTGGAATCACCAACCCTAACACAGCCAGATGCGCTTATCCGTGAGGACACCAACAGTAGTGCTGAAGACACGTTCTGAGAGAACGCTGGCTGCCGGGCATGACCAAACCTCCAAGGCATGACAGGCGAGCTCAGGTAACTCTTCCATTTTTGAAGACCAAAATGCAAAAGGGTCCAACCCCCACCTGATGGCATTGATAATGAGCTCCAGTTACTCATGTACCATCCTCTCCGGTCGTTCACAACAGGTCAGACTTGTGCTCTGTTCTGCTGGTGCATGGGCTGGTCTAAAAAAAAAATGTGAAACGACTCACAGAAATTGCTTATGGCACTTATACTGCTGTTAATGTTTTTGCGATGACACCTTGATGTTCCCATGGTTTGGCATCTAGAACTGGGATGCATACTGTGTACCTCACTGCTGTCTTGGGGAAAAGATTGTCTACAAGCTTATTTCGATACTCAAGCATGTGCGCATCCCTTTCCAGGAGGGGAAGCATTTGGCTAAATTTACTCTTGCCCGTGGATCTAACAGAGTGGCAACACAATAGTCAGTACTATTGCTAACCCTAAGAATATGGGTATCTTGTTGAAGATAGTTCAGCAAAAAGGCAAGAAGGCGCTCGTATGTCAGGCGCTTTCATGAATTCCAAGTCCATGGTGTGTTGGTGGGGCAACACTCAAGGTTCCAACATCCTCCCACCAACCACGGACAACAGAGCGGATCATTATCCTCTTCATCTCTTGACTTGCGTGTCCATCTCGTTGTCCTCCATTTGTTCCTCAGCTACTGCATCTTCACTAACAGTTTGGTACCATGAGCCCCCCTTGATCGCTGTAAGCCACCCTCCCTTGGAATCCACCTGTGCGACAACAGTCTGGAAATTTGAGATATTTTTTTCCTTTCCGCATCCTCCGCTGAAAACAACACCTCCTCATGCAGACTATTCAACATGTGCTCCAGCATGTAGTTAATTGGAATAGTGATTCTGATGATGGCATTGTCAGCGCTAACCACCTTAGTAGTCATTTCAAAACTGTGCAGAAGGGTGCAGAGGTCCCAAACCTGTGCTCACTCTGCAAGCATGATTTGCACCACATCCGAACTGCGTTGGCCCAGGCTATGCAAAAGGACATGTGGCACAAGGGCTGATCTTTGCTGTCAGAGCCACGGTAACATGTGCAGAGTGGAATTTCACAGTGTCGAAATATCGCTGATCAATTGGTTAACCGATAGGCCGAAAGACTTCTGTAGCGATGCAAGTTGATGACCTGCAAGGTGCGAATTTCGGAAGTGAGCACACAGCAAAGACGTGAGCCATGCAAGGCACGTGTGTGAGGTTGCCAAGGTGTAGGGTCACCACCAGGTTTGCACTGCTATAGCACACAACCTTCCCTGTGGTTGAGAAAACACTACCACCAGGCTGAGGACGTGAGCCATTCAAGGCACATGTGTGAGCTTGCCTCGCCGTAGGACCGCCACCAGGTTCACACGGTCATCGGACACTGCCTTCCCTGGATGAAGGTTCAGTGGAGATAGCCATTGCTCTAACTCTGCCTGGATATGTGTCCACAACTCTTGAGCTGTGTGACTGCGATCTTCAAGGCATATTAATTTGAACCCTGTCTTAATTGCGGTTAGCCCTGGCTGCGCAGTATGGAGGTGGGGGCGATTCTAAATGCACTGTTGCAACGTGTATTTGATTAAGGGAGGGGTTTAGGGCTAAGGGGGTGGCCCTAGAGAGGAGGTGGAGGATGCAGAAGCAGTGGAGGAACTGATAGATACAGAGGTTTGTCCTGCAAGCCTTGGGGGTTCAAAGACTTGTGGCGCAGCCCCTTGATCGCCTGTCCCCACAGTCACCAGCCCGGCCAGTAACAGATATTGTAATTGGTCTTTAGATAGGACGAGACGGTGTGTGTTCAGTTGAGCTTTCATTCACATTAACACCTAACCCACGTACATGTCGAACACCAATCATATTCCACCTTCCACCACGACCTCTCTTTTTCACCACTCATTTTGTAAGTAGCCTTCCTCTTCTGTAACCTCCTGTTTCACAACCATAGGCCCACAGCTGTCAGTCACCTGTCACTAAATGAACAATCACTATTTTCTTAGTGTGCCAGAACAACACTGTTAAACCTACCAATTTTAAAGTGGTAATCTGACCTTCTAATTAGCCACTGAAGCATAGTTTTATCACAAACGATTTGGATTAGCTAATTGGCCATCCAGGCTGCACGCCAACATTAGTTCTATTTTTAAGTGGAAATCTGGCCTTCTGATTTGTCTCTGAAACAGTTTTATCACAAACGATTTTGAGTAGCTAATTGTGACTCACGGCTGCACCACAATAATAGGCCTAACGATTTTTAAGTGGAAATCTAGCCTTCTGATTTCAACAAGATGTCCGCTTTGTTTATGGCCAGGGACATGTAGCTTCGGCAGCCAATCACAGAATACCTTATGTTATGATGTTGTGGATGGTTTCTGCTCCTTGATTGGCTGCCGGAATCAACACACTTAAAGTTAAACAAAAAAATATCTAAACGGGCTTGTCGCTCCTCTAACCTCTTTACCTGCTTCTCTAACTTCTCCCCTCCTCTCATCAAACACATCCCCCCATCTCCAAAATGGGGTCATTTGTGAGGGGTTTCCACTGTTTAAGCACATCAGGGGATGTACAAACTCGGCATGGCGTCTGCTAATTCCAGCAAATTTTACTTTCAAAAAGTCAAATGGGAATCCTTCTCTTCCAAGCCCTGCAGTGTTCCCAAACATTAGTTTTCCCCCACTTATGGGGTATCTGCGTACTGAGGAGAAATAGCACAGAAATTGTATCCTGTTACCATTATGAAAATGCTACATTTGGAGCTCAAAAAACATTTTTGTGGGAAAAATGTGATATTTTTTTTTTATTTTCACAGCTCAACGTTATAAGCTTCAGTGAAGCACCTGTGGGTTCAAGGTGCTCAATGCACATCTATATAAGTTTCCCTGAATGGTCTAGTTTTCAAAATGGTGTCACTTGTGGGATGTTTCTACTGTCTAGGCACATCAAGGGCCCTCCAAACACGACATGATGTCCGCTAATTGTTCCAGCAAATTTTATATTCAAAAAGTCTAATGGCGCTCCTTCCCTTCCAAGCCCTGCTGTGCACCCAAACCGTGGTTTTCCCCCCACATATGGGGTATCTGCATGCTCAGGAAAAATTGCACAACAAATTGTTTGGTCCACTTTCTCCTATTACCCTTGTAAAATTAAAAGAAATTGAGTCTAAAGGAAAATTTTTATGAATAAAGTTAAATGTTTATTTTTTCCTTCCACATTCCATTATTTCCTGTGAAGCACCAGAAGGGTTAATAAACTTCTTGAATGTGTTTTTGAGTACCTTGGGGGGGGAGTGCAGTTTTTAGTATGGTGTCACATTTAGGTATTTTCTGTCATATAGGTCCCTCAAAGTCATTTCAAATGTGAGGTGGTCCCTTAAAATAATGGTTTTGCTAATTTTGTTGTAAAAACGAGAAATCGCTGATAAACTTAAGTTTAAAAAATTGTGCTGATATAAAGTAGACATGTGGAATATTTAATTTTTTAACGATTGTGTGACTGTCATGTTCCCAATGCCAGGGAATTAAACACATAACACGGGCAAAAAACAGGACGAGCTCTAGGGTGATGGAACCTGAGCTGACCGCGATCCTGAACCTCAACACTCAACCAACAGCAGCCGGGGAACGTTCCTGGGGGGACTCAAGACGTCTCGCGCCAGCCGGAGATCTAGCTACCCCTATAAGAAGAATCACAGACCTATCTTGCCTCCAGAGAAATATTCCCACAGAAATAGCAGCCCCCCACATATAATGACGGTGAAATGAGAGGAAGGCACAAACGTAGTTATGAAAACAGATTCAGCAAAATGAGGCCCGCTAAAGCTAGATAGCAGAGGATACAAAAGGTGAACTGCGCGGTCAGCTTAAAACCCTTCAAAATACCATCCTGAAATTACTTGAACTCATGTGCCAACTCATGGTACATGAGTGGTAATTTCAGCCCACTAGAGCAACCAGCAGCAGAGAATTACATATCTGCAAGCTGGACTAAAAACATGAAAGCAAACATGAAACAGGGAAATCCAGACTTAGCTTGTCTTGAAGGCCTAGGAGCAGGTAGCAAAGGTAACAGAGACACACTGATACATTGATAGCCAGCAAGGGAATGACAGGAAAGCCAGGTTAAATAGGAAACACCCAGCCTCTGATGGACAGGTGGAAACCAGAGACCGCAACCCACCAAAGTCACCCAGTACCAGCTGTAACCACCAGAGGGAGCCCAAAAACAGAATCCACAACGTGACATGACTATCTGATTTAAGGGCATAACAATTAAGTTTGAAAATTGTAACATTTTCAAAATTTTCGCCAAATTTCTGATTTTTTCACAAATAAATGTAAGTCATATCAAAGAAACTTTACCACTACCATGAAGTACAATAAGTCACAAGAAAACATTGTCAGAATCGGTGGCATCCCTTGAAGCGTTGCAGAGTTATGACCTCATAAAGCGACAGTGGTCAGAACTGAAAAAATTGGCTTGGTCAGGAAGGTGAAAACAGGCTTCGAGGTGAAAGGGTTAATTGGTTAACATTTTTAGAAATTATCCAGGAGCCCACAGAGCTGACTAATTCCTTCACCCTAATTTGTGCTTCATTTTTACAAATCCCAGTGTGGTAAGAAGATAACACTACTATGTTTTTGCTACTTGTTACATGAAAAGTGTATTGTTAGAATTCTTTAAAATGCAACATTTAACGAGAGAAAGCAAAAATATGAGTGTGTATAATATCAGAAAGAAATAGGAACGTAAAATACAAGACTGTGTATATCCCTTTGTTTTTAGATGCAGCTAAGCAATAAACCCCACAGAACAAACTGGTCAATAAACAGAATTTATTGCCACTTTTTATTCACAGATCCTTATAAGAATTCGGCCAGGCAAGCTGGCACCTTTTTTATTTCTCCAAAGAAGGCAGACTGCAATGTGCACAATTTATGACCTGAATTTTATACATTGTGTATGTTATACATAGCCATAAACCAGGGACAATACTTGCCTAGCCGCTAGAGCAGACGGCACGCATACTTACTCTGTTCAACCAAGTTTGCTGCCATTAAATACTTTGTATGGCTCCTACATAGGAATTTTGAAAGGATAAGGCATTGGTGCAGAATTATCAATAATGTCACTGAGAAATCAATTTGCGCAATGACTTCACATGTCGGAAGGTAAATATGTCTAAATATGACAGACTGTTATAAACCAGGACGAGACCTTTAACAAGTCATGTGCAATAATGTCACAAATCCCACCCAACGTTTGATTGCTCTCTTATGTAGACAAATATGTCTATCGAGAACTCTCCTTGGTAATTCTAGAGAGTCTTTTGAGGACCTTTTCACGGTAAGTATGGAGACAGTCACCTTTGATATTAGTTTGAGGACTCTCTAAGGGTAAGTGCACAGTTTTGGGAGTTTTGTTTTATTCTTTAGGGGTCGAAAACGATAAGTTTTTAGTGGAAACCGTTTCAGGATCTTTACGTTTTCTAAAGCATTTTGGAAAAGTAGGTTTGTTTGTGGTTTGTTTTGTTTTTGTTTTTTGTTTTGTTTTTTGCAGCTTTTTAATTAGACAGTTCCTAGTTTGGCGATCATTTCATGACTAACCAACCTTATCAAAGAAAAGGAAAAAAAAATAATTTTTTGCAGCACATTTATCATATTACATCTAAAACTAAGGAACATTTTTATGCTGCCTCTTAAGCTTCACCTCCAATTTTACATTAACGTTATTGCGATCATCCCTGAAGAGTTAACAACACATGATTAGGTAATTACTGAAAAATAAAAGTAAAAACTATTTTACAGCAACTTAAGGTCATTCCTCTTATCTATATCTATAGAAGTATAATTAGGAATCATGGGGCCCAATGCTGAAACTTTACATTGGGCCTTGCTCCATCATGTCCATTTTATAGCATCGACTAAGTTGAAAGCATTAAAGGGAACCTGTCACTAGTTTTGTCATATGTCAACAAAAACTATCATCTTTATCAGCACCTGTGCTGCATTCCATAAATGGCGCAAGCACACTTATGTTTTCAGCTCTGCCTGCAGTAGGGAAGAGCACAGTGTGCAGGTGCGAACCGGTGCGAACATCTGCACAGATGTGGATTTCGCCTGGCTACGTGGATGACACAGGAGGCGTAATCCACGTCAATCAAAGCAGGAGGACGGGGAGCAGCAGCCTGGAGCCCATTAAGGACGCCTACCTGGTCAGACAAGCGTGATTAACATACAGCACCGCAGAACTTCAAAGGTTTTTTGGGGGGGCATACAGGGTGAGTCAGGGGGTTATATAACCATTTATGGAATGCAGCACACACACTGATTAAGATGATAA
Source organism: Ranitomeya variabilis (assembly GCF_051348905.1). Taxonomy (NCBI): domain Eukaryota; kingdom Metazoa; phylum Chordata; class Amphibia; order Anura; family Dendrobatidae; genus Ranitomeya; species Ranitomeya variabilis. The sequence continues at coordinate 530,568,883 of NC_135236.1, forward strand.
TTTTAGTTGACACATGACAAAACGTGACAGATTACCTTAAGGCTGCCGTCACACTAGCAGTATTTGGTCAGTATTTGACATCAGTATTTGTAAGCCAAAACCAGGAGTGAGTGATAAATACAGAAGTGGTGCATATGTTTCTATTATACTTTTCCTCTACTTGTTCCACTCCTGGTTTTGGCTTACAAATACTGATGTAAAATACTGACCAAATACTGCTAGTGTGACGGCAGCCTAAAGAGGATTGTGCACAGTAATCTACAGACAGTGTCAGGTCGTCGCCATTATGCTGATTTAAATGATAACTTGGTTGATCCTGTGGTTGTTGTTTAATCTTTAGTTAATGATACGCTTGTGCTCCAGAGCGGCCTGTGGGGGGTCTTCTTGTGGTGACCTGATTAGTTATTCATAATACAGACTGTTGACAGGTCACTGATCCATCACTGACCTGCCCCCTAGTTTGCATAATGAATACCTGTACCTAGTGAAGGAAAAAAAAAAAACTTCTGAAGGCAGGTGTCAGCCGTGGCACCTGCGCTGCTGCATAATCACATGTTTAATGTGTAGTTAATACATGTGGTTGAAATTTTCCGGAGGTGTACAAAATATAAAATTTAAAAATGGTGCCAGCCTCGCCTGTGCAGCAGCAGCTATCGTTGTACATAGCTGTGATCTGATAGCTGCTTTTGCACAGGCACTGGCAGTGCCATCTTGCTAGAGAGGAAAAAATTTCCTCCTCCAAGATGGAGCTGTCCGCGCCTGCACAGAAGCAATTTTCGGCGATTGCCAAGAGCTGCTACTGCTCAGGCGGCGCCATCTTGAAGGAGGACATTTTTTTCTTCTCTAGCAAGATGGCGCCGCGGGCCATTTTTTGAGGGTTATATACAATTGAAATGTACCCAAGTATATGTAATACCCTATGGATGAGCAATATAATACCAATAAATTTTTAACATTTTTTTGAGGCTTTTATAGCAATGAAATTTAACCAAGTAACCAAGAATATGTAATAGCCTATGGATGAGCAATATCATACCGATCAATTTTGAACAATTGTTTTGAGTCTTTCATAGCAACAAAATGTACCCAAGAAGATGTAATTCCCTATGGGTGAGCAATATGATAGCGATAAATTTGGAACAAGTTTTTGGAGACTTGTATAGCAATGAAATGTACCCAAGAAAATGTAATATCCTATGAGTGAGCAATGTAACACATCAGCACATTTTGAACAAGTTTTTTGAGGGTTAAATACCATCAAAATGTACTTCAGACCATGAAATAGTCTATAGGTGAGCATTATGATAGCGATACATTTTTAAACAAGTTTTGGATGCTTATATAACACTGAAATCTACCAAAGAATATGTAGAAGTCTATGGATGAGCAATATAATACCCATAAACAAGTTTTGGAAGGTTTATATATCAACAAAATTTACACCAGACCAAAAAATAGTATATGGATGAGCAATATAATACAGATAAAATTTTGAACAATTCTTTGATGCTTATATAGCAACAAAATTTACCCAACAATATGTAATACCCTATGGATGAGCAATATAATACCAATACATTTTGAGGATTATATACCAACAAAATGTACCCAAGAACACACAATACTGTACGGCTGAGAAATGTAACCCAGCAACATTTTTAAATTTTATTTGGAGTCTTCTATATCAGAAAAATGTACCCCCAGAACACGGAATAGTGTATGAGTAAGAAATGTGAAGAAACAAGCAAAATTGTGAAACGCTTTTTCTACTGTTATATACTACCAAAATGTAACAGAAAGCACATAATACTGTATGGATGAGTGATCTAATCCTGGAATATTTTTCTAAGCTTTTAATAAGTTTTACATACCACCATAATGCAACAATAGCCATGTTAAACTGTATAGTTGAGACATTGAACCCATAAAAAGATTTTGAACAAAAATATTTTGAAAGTGTAGCTGATGTACTTAGGCAACAACAGGCGGGCCTCATTAACTTATTGAATACTACAAACACTTTATTTGCTGCTTTTCTTCTGGTGATGTGGAAAAGTGTGGGCTAATCCAGACTTTGTTCATTTTTATGAGAATGAGCCTGTTTATTATGACCTCCCCAGCAGCACTAAAAACCCGCTCAGACAAGAGCACAACACCTCCAATGCATACAGGGGTAGCTCATGCCATGTATCCAGCTTTGAGACTCAATAGTAGAAAGTCGCAGAGAAATTAGGGAGTATTCTGCTTTGGTCGACCAGGTATTGCTTCACCATCTTTAAAAACTTTTCCCTCCTTGTCAAAAGTACCCAGCGATCAGGCCCTAGGCACTGAGCTGGTGTCATAACATTGGACTATGTCTTTGACACCTTTGACAGTGTATGTCCACCACTGCTGTTCATCTCCTTTGCCTCTCATCCTTGGTTGGGCAAGGAAACTTCCCCCTGCTGCTAGCGTTGTCTGATGGGAATTTTTCAACATATTTTCAACAATGGGCTTCTGGTATGGCATCATTTTAGAAGACCTCTCCACCACAGGAAAAAAAGATGCAAAGTTCTCCTTGTAGCATGGGTCTTGCAGGGTGAACAACGAGTACAAGATGAATGTAACGTGAGGGTCATGGTAAAGACAAGGGTACATAAAGTGTCCATATGTGCCAAATGCCAACACTCCCCTTTCTCCACCATGATAACAACTCTCCATCTCCTCCTCCCTCCTCATCCCCATCCTCAGTCCATCCATGTAGGAGAGATGGGAGGAACGTTATGTGGGTACTATCCTCTGTTGCTCTAGCCACCAGCTGCTGTTCCTCCACAACCTCCTCATGATTACCCAATCCGAGCTGAGCAGATGGGATGAGGCTGGGCTGGCTACAATCTCTCGGTATCGCAAACTCATGCTCCATGCCAGGGTGTGAACAGCCCCAGTCTTCACAATGTTGACCTAGTGTGCTGTCGGGGAAATGTAGCATCCCTGGCCACAAGCGCTTGTCTATGTACCGGACGTTAAGTGGACAATGCCACTAAGTGCATTGGTAAGGGCACGGGTGATGTTCCTGGACATGTTCTGGTACAAGGCGGGTCTGTGGTTGGGTGCCTGGGAACTTTCTTCATTCTTAGGCCTGGGGTAGGAACTAGTGATGAGCGAGTGTGCTCGTTACTCAAGATTTCCAAGCATGCTCGGGTGTTTTCTGAGTATCTGGGGCATGCTTGTGTTTTATGTTTGTGTTCCCACAGCTGCATGATTACAAATATACAACACGAGCATGCCCCAGATGCCCGGAGAACATCCAGGCATGCTCACTCATCACTAGTAAGGGCAGCGAAAAGCTGGGCTGGGAAAAGGATTTGTAAGTGCCTGATGATGGTAAGTCAGAATGCGCAAGGATAGGTGCAGAGGAGGAGGCATCTGTGCCAGTGTTTTGGACATAGGATTGGGAAGCACCTGCCACAGGAGAAGAGGCAGTGGTGTCACCCGATGGCACCAATCATAGACCCCGGCGTGTGGCCCACTGAATCGGGTGCTTAGTTGACGTGCCTGATCATGCTGGTGGTGGTTAAATTCTTAGTGGTCAGGCCCCTGCTGATCTTTGCATGACAATAGTTGGAAATAGACATTTTGTTTGTCTCAGAATTCTCTTTACAAAAGACCCACACTGGGGAACACCTAACTCATTAATGGAGAAATTCTGCAGTGTCAGTGCGCTGCAAAACAGTTGTACGCCTTCTCCTTCTAGTCATTTCACTGCCTCTTCCTGTCCGTTTTGATGCTGTTGATCTCTCACCCTCAGCGCTATTGGCCTTGCTCTGCATGCCAGCTTCACAGGTGGGGACTGTGACCTTGTCATCTACCACCTCATCTTTCATCACCGCACCCTGGTCCTCCTGACTTTGTGACTTAACAACAACAAGACTTAGCGACAGCTGTGTCTCATCAGCGTCTTCCTCCTTATCACAAATTTGACGTTCCCCACTGTCATATTATTGTGGCCATGGCTGCTGTAAGGTTTGTGCATCATTAAACAGCACTTCTTCCTGACCCTCTCAAAGAATGCAGGTGGAGAGTCCGCAATCAAGAAATGATGTTGTAAAGAGATTCACAGAGTGTCCTAGTGTGGGATCACTAGTTTCCTGTGACTCAACATGGTGTGAGAAAGGAGGATCAGGGTGACGATTAAGTGATTAAGACTTTAGGCTGGTGAGACTGGATTGTGTGGAAGACTGTTTGGTGCTGCCAAGCCTGCTGGAAGCATTATCTGCTATCCAACCAACCCCCTGTTTACACTACTCTGGCTACTGAGTGGGATAGGAACCTATGTGTTATGGATGAGCGTGTTTCTTGTGCTCCAGCAACAGACGTAGTCACACCTGCCTCACGTCCTCCGCATCTGCATGCACCATCAGCAGCACTTACACTTCTCCATCCCTTAATGCACGCCTTATGGATTTTGTAATTGCTAGGTCTCTTGAAATCAAATTTATTTCTAATAAAAGAAAAAAAATTGGTCACCTGCAGCAATCAAAACAGTTTTGGGGCGTTTCCTCCATTGTAATGTAACAGAAAGAATGCAATGCTGTATGAATGACAATCAAATTAAATCAAGAAAAATGTTTCAATTGATTTTCTCAGTCTTAGAGATCACAGAAATGTTTACAGATCATGCAATACTGTATGGCTGAGAAATAGAAGCCTACAAAATTTTTAAAAGCTTTCCTTCACTTTTAGATATCACAGAAATGTTCACAGACAATATAACACTGTATCGCTGAAAAATGGAAGCCTACAACATTTTTAAAAGCTTTTTATCAGCTTCAGAGATCACAGAAATGTTCACAGACCACGTAACACTGTATGTCTGAAAAATGGTAGCCTACAAAATTTTAAAGGCTTTTGCTCACTTTTAGGGATCACAGAAATTTTCACAGACCATGAAACACTGTATGACTGAGAAATGGAAACCTACAACATTTTTAAAAGCTTTTGTTCATTTGTAAAGATCACAGAAATTTTCACAGACCATGTAACACTATATGTCTGAGAAATGGAAGCCTACAAAATTTTTAAAAACTTCTTAGCAGTTTTAGAGATGACATAAATGTTCACAGACCACGTAACACTGTATGTCTGAGAAAAGGAAGCCAACAAAATAACACTGTTTTAGAAATGAAAACCTACAAAATTATTAGAAGCTTTTTGTCAGTTTTAGAGATAACAAAAATGTACTCCACACTACGGAATAGTGTATTGGCTGAGAAATATAGCTCAGGAAAATGTTTCAACGATTTTTGGATGTGTTATATAACAAAAAAAGGATCTCAAAGTACATAATACTTGATGAATCAAAATATATTCAATTTTTTCAACCCTCACAAAAAATAACTGCAGTTATATATTTGCCAACGGACTGCACAGGCCGAATCCCTGTCTACAGACTGGATTCTGTCATTTTCCCTGCTCCTGCGACTCTCTCTCCATCCCTAGGCTAAATGCAATTTGTATGTGCTGCAAACAATTAGAAGGGCTGCTAGTATGATGGTTCAGCTTCAACACAACAGGCCTCTGATTCGTTATACTGTGCACACAGGCATAGAAAAGCACTCTCTGTGCAATGGCATCCGTGTGCCAAACCGGGCTGCACCTGTCCTTTAATAATCGCTGATAATGTCAGACGGCCAGCCAACCACTGTAATGCCACAAACAAGATGGCTACGGCATTACAATGACTCACAGGCAATCCTCGTATGCTTATTTGATGTGTAACAGACTCCAAAGATGCAGAGAGAGGACTGGAGTTTTGCATGCAGCATGGCCCATTACTCGACAAGCAATGAGCACATCCGAGCACCGTGATACTCGAATGATAACTGAGTATTACCAAGCATGTTCACTCTTCCCTAGGTGCTACACAATAACAAAGTCATACTGTGCAGGGTTTGGTGATAGTTCACATAGGGGTTTGAAAAAGAGATGCATGTGCAGCGCCCCCACTGCCGCAGGGCCAAGGGGTACCCGGTACCGGGCCTCTGAGTCTCTGCTCTGGGGGTTGTCACGGTGGCTAGACCCGGTCCGTGACCCTGCTGAGGGGCGCCCAAATATAATAGGGTGTGGATGATGGTGGTAGTGTGGTGCGGTGTAGTGCCGGCCGCGGTCAATAACAAGGACACCAGGTTTGCAGTCTCTTTACCGCTTTACTGAAGGCTTCAGGGTCCTCAATCCGGAATACGATTAACCGGGCTGCGCAAGCCTGGCCGGTCCGATGGCACATCCAGAGCTCCCTTTGCAGGTGGAAATCTGTGCCTACCTTCTAGCGCTTGTGTGTTGTAGTCCTTCCCTGCTGAGCACCACGGGATAGTCCTCACAACTGTTGTGTCTGTTTCTCGTGTTCCCTCACAACTCGATTCTGATGTTCTTCCACGTCCCCCAGATCTTATGGTTAGGACGCACCCGTACGACGGGGAGGCTCGGAGCTCTTCCGGGACTCTAGCGTCGCCCCACTCCTGTTGTTACCCCCCTGTGTCTTCCTAGGTCAATTGGGTGAGACAGCCCGCCTATAACTGACTGTCCTGCCGTAGGTTTGAAGTTTGGCTTGGAGCTCTATACTTCCTCGGCGTTCCGGCCACCGGTTATGCGCCTCAATAGGATGTTGCCTCGTCTTACAGCACGACTCCTACTGGTATTCTCCTTGTTGCGTTGATCTCGTTTCTCACTCAGCACAATAAACCTCGCTTCTTGTCCTTTCTTGGGGTACCGCCGCTATATCGTGCAGGCGCGGTCCCGTAACGTTCTCTCTGTTCGCTAGGCCTCTGTCAGGATCCAACCCCTGACAGGGACCCCTCTGAATCTTCCCCTACAACACCCTCTGCCACAAGGTGTTGCCTGGTTCCAACCCAGTCAGCTTTTCTCATCTAACTTCCTGCCTAACCCCCAGTTTTACCAGATTGTGAGGAGTGGCCTAATAAATAGAACCCTTAGCTCCCCCTGGACGCCAGACTGTGAAATGTATTGGTGTCTGTGATACCTGGTCAGATGAACTCCTTCAGTGCCATCAGACGTACCATAGCCCCCCTTAGCGGCGGAGCAACAGTACTGCAATGACCAGGACTCTGGGGCGCTGCACTCCCCCCCGGTTAAATCCAGTACTCCTGGACTGGGAAGAAAACAACAATACATGTCAGCAAAAAGACATACAATTTTGAAAATGCAAGTACAAGTAAACTTTTTAACAGAGCTTCCCTTTATGGGAGGTGAGGACACTTGAACGTAACAAACATGGTTAAATATTTTAAATAACATACTATAAATACTTTTCTTACCCAACCGGGTATTCTACTGTGCAAATTTTTGAACAATAATTTAACATTGCCTTTAAGGACGTACTCGCTGAATCCACTAAAGACCTTCTTATAAAACATTATAAGGCTAATTAACTTTTCTGCATTCTCCTTCTTTACATCTGCAGGACCGCCTGTCCTAACTGCTCCAGACCTACTGCCTCTCCTTTCTGTTACAGGACCGCCCCTTTCTGCCCGGGCCTACTGTCTTTCTACTAATATACACAGTATAGAACATATCATCCATCTTTCAGTTCGGATTACTGAGCCATCTCTGTATGGCTCCTAAGAGGACTTACCACTAACCCCTACGGGTTCACTTCCTGTCCTCATTTTCTAGCACATTATTAAACATTTTCTATTAAATAAAACATTAAACTTCCTTCATTACTTTCTTACTGACATGTATGCAGTACGCTATGTCTACCCCTACGGGTCTGCTGCATCTTTCTTCTATCTTTCACCTTTACAGGACTTTATTTCAGAGCACATTACCAACATTTCTTACAATCAACTAGTTAGTTACATTTAACTTCTTCTTTCAAGACATCATTGCCATTTAACCATCTTAAGGCAACACTGTTCATAAGTGCAATATGTGAACATTCCCTTTAAGAGGGAACCAAGTCTCTATGAGGTAGTGCAACTTCTCAAGCTGCAAGTCTGTTTGCAGTAAGGACTCCGGTGCTGGTTCCTAGACCAGTGTCTTCGCAAAGAGTCCTTTCCTTGTGTAAAACCAGTAGAGAGCACCTTTAAGAAGGTGCAAACTATTTACAACATCAGTTTTTGAATCATTCACCGTCCATGATTCGGCAGTCTCTTGATAACTGAGGCAACAAGTAGAAAACAAACAAAAGGCAATAGGGATCCCAGGTCAACTAAGGGATCCCTTTAAGAGTTAACCCTGGACGGGTTTTAGCAAAGCAGCAGAAAAACAATGAACTATTTACAATCAATAAAGCATTCTTGCTTACTCAGTTTTCTTGTGGTGCAGGGGGTGGTCTCCTTCCAGGCCTCACCCGGCCAACGGGTCGCGTTGGTGCAGCAAGGACCGGTCCTGGCTCCAGCAACGACAGGATCCCTCTGCGGGATGCCCTCCTTACTCGTGGGCAAGCGCGACCCAGGGGCACACGGTGAGCCCGGACTTCCGGAGGTTCCACGGAGACAGATTCCATCGCCTTCTCTGCAGGGGGCTCGTCCTCAGATGCCCCGGTATCGGCCTGAAGTGCGACACACCGCTGGACACCCCGAGCTATCCAGCCAGCTTTGCCAGTCTCCCTCCTCCACCGGGTATAGGTCACGGCGTCACCCGGCTCCAGATCGCAAGCGAACCTTCCTCCACAGGGCTCCACTTCCTCCCGGTTGACACGGACCTGTAGCGACTTCCCGATCTCCTGAATAACTCCCCTTCCTTTCCGGGAGTTAAAGGATATCACTACACCCCAGTGTGATGGTGGAACCTCCTCAACGCTCTTCAGATCGACCTGGGCTGCCGGTTGGGGTCTGTTCCGCCACTCTGTCATCAGGCGCTGCAGGTGTTCCGCCTCCGGCAGGATCCTCAGGCCCTGTGCCTGCAGCTCACACTCCGCCGCGGTCGGGATGAAAGAAGCGGGGGACACCGGAGACAGGCGGACCTCCGTAGGTTGGCCCAGCCGAGCGATCACACGGGCGTCGGCCTCCAGGCGGTAGGCTATCTGCCGGGCCTCGGCTGCAGCCACACACTCCTCGGACGGCGGCCAGGGAGGTCGGCCCATCGGTAGCTCCGCAAGGGTCAGTTCCCGCAACGATGGCGTGTCCGGGGCTGTGTCGGGTTGTGCAGCCTCTCGCTGAGTCGGGTCATTCCCACGCAGTGCTCCCGGCATCGCCATCTTCGCTTCCTCTCCAGTGTCCTCTTCCCGCGGTCTCTTTCATGGGCGGCCCAGTCTCCATGGTCTCCATCCTCCAAAGAGAATAAGGAGGCGGACCTTGGCTGCTGACGGGCACGTCCTCAGGACGCAGAAATATTTAGACTGGGCGGCCATTGTCTTTCGCGCTCTCCAGCTTGTCTATGCCCACTCCACGCCCCTCTTCTTCTCCTGCGCTCTCCTCAGCGCTGTAATGGCGGATTTTGGCGGCAAGTGGCGCGGCACAGTCTTTGCAATAAGTCACAGTCCAAGTATAATAAGTCACAGTTCCAAGGCACACATGACCTGATTCTTCAGGCTTAAGTAGATCCTGTTCGTGACGCCAAGTTTTGCAGCGCCCCCACTGTCGCAGGGCCGAGGGGTACCCGGTACCGGGCCTCTGAGTCTCTGCTCTGGGGGTTGTCACGGTGGCTAGACCCGGTCCGTGACCCTGCTGAGGGGTGCCCAAATATAATAGGGTGTGGATGATGGTGGTAGTGTGGTGCGGTGTAGTGCCGGCCACGGTCAATAACGAGGACACCAGGTTTGCAGTCTCTTTACCTCTTTACTGAAGGCTTCAGGGTCCTCAATCCGGAATACGGTTAACCGGGCTGCGCAAGCCTGGCCGGTCCGATGGCACATCCAGAGCTCCCTTTGCAGGTGGAAATCTGTGCCTACCTTCTAGCGCTTGTGTGTTGTAGTCCTTCCCTGCTGAGCACCACGGGATAGTCCTCACAACTATTGTGTCTGTTTCTCGTGTTCCCTCACAACTCGATTCTGATGTTCTTCCACGTCCCCCAGATCTTATGGTTAGGACGCACCCGTATGACGGGGAGGCTCGGAGCTCTTCCGGGACTCTAGCGTCGCCCCACTCCTGTTGTTACCCCCCTGTGTCTTCCTAGGTCAATTGGGTGAGACAGCCCGCCTATAACTGACTGTCCTGCCGTAGGTTTGAAGTTTGGCTTGGAGCTCTATACTTCCTCGGCATTCCGGCCACCGGTTATGCACCTCAATAGGATGTTGCCTCGTCTTACAGCACGACTCCTACTGGTATTCTCCTTGTTGCGTTGATCTCGTTTCTCACTCAGCACAATAAACCTCGCTTCTTGTCCTTTCTTGGGGTACCGCCGCTATATCGTGCAGGCGCGTTCCGTAACGTTCTCTCTGTTCGCTAGGCCTCTGTCAGGATCCAACCCCTGACAGGGACCCCTCTGAATCTTCCCCTACAACACCCTCTGCCACAAGGTGTTGCCTGGTTCCAACCCAGTCAGCTTTTCTCATCTAACTTCCTGCCTAACCCCCAGTTTTACCAGATTGTGAGGAGTGGCCTAATAAATAGAACCCTTAGCTCCCCCTGAGGCCAGACTGTGAAATGTATTGGTGTCTGTGATACCTGGTCAGATGAACTCCTTCAGTGCCATCAGACGTACCATAGCCCCCCTTAGCGGCGGAGCAACAGTACTGCAACGACCAGGACTCTGGGGCGCTGCACATGCACGAAAATAAGGGTTGTTTTTTTACTGAATAGCATTTGCTAAATTGTTGATTTTTTTTAATGCATTGGAGCAATGAAAGAAAGGTGCAGAGGTTTAATATAAAATTTATATTGCTTGGCTTCTAGAGGAGTCCTTCTCCTGACAACTCAAAGGTTAACTTACTGGACATTATGAGCCACACAGTTGATGTAACAAAATCCTATTCTGTAGAGGTCTATCTAGAAGAGCAAAGATAAGACATTCTACATGGGCAGTGATGAATTGTGCTCCATAAAGCTAGCAATTTTCTATGAGTATATGAAGAAGCCAGCTGTCAATCTTGTAAAATAGGGACCCTCAAAGCCAAGGTTTTAGAGCTCAAGATAAAGACAGACATTAGTCATCTAGAAATCAATCACGTGCACTCACATAAAGATGTCAGATTCTTCTAAGGTTTCAATTGCGCTATGAAAGAAACATAGATTTCAGTCTTTGTTCTTCAATCTACAGGCACTAAATACAAGTTAGCAGAAAGCATTGTGACTTCTAAAAGTTACTTCTTTTCAATACAACCTCAATATTGCATCACATTACTTTATATGGAAGTGTAGTAGGATAAAAACATGTAAAAAATTGTCCAGAAAAAACAGGACCATTCGCAATGATAAAGGTTTTCCTACTAGCACATCAATTGCTCTATATTGAGCAAGATGTGTTTTTGATCATGTTATATATATTACGCACTATGTTGGTAGATAGGTAGATTTTTGTTACTTATTTGTTTAATACATATAGCGATTCCTATATTCAGTTACAATATAGGCATTAGATCTGTATCAGGGATATGGGCTATTATATCCATGTCTGAATTTTTCTCTATGTGGGGGGTGATACCGGTTTCCAGCTTTGTTGTGTTTGGGTACCCGGATATACGGTATCTCATCAAGTTATATTGTATTATGTATTTGTTTTTAATTTGTAATAAAATATATGTTTTACTATTTCTACCTAAGATTCCACTCCTTCAATTTTTTCTCTATTGGTGTGTATATTTGCCAATGAAGTGATTAATTCATTAATGATGAGGAATTTATTGGTTTCCTTCTAGCACATGCTTATGTTAATAATATATTACCTATTTCGCTCATTAAAGGAAACCAACATTTCATTATAAAAATAACAGAATTTATTTGTACTGAATGATGAAGTGTCACTTTTAATTTCACATAATGTATGAATCGGAAAAGCACGTGGTCTGAGTCCCTCAGTATAAGGGTCCCTTTCCACTTGCGAGAGAAAAAACGGTCCGTAATCTGGACCGAAAAAACGGATGTAACGTATGCGATTGTCATGCGAGTGCAATGCGATTTTTAATCGCATCATCCGTATGACATCCGTATTACTGTCCGATTTGTACGCACCGGTGTCCTTTGAAAAGCCGGCAAATCAGTGCTGTGTACAGTAATATCACACTGACAGGTTAGAATAGAGTAGATATATACACATAGAATAGGTATATATACATATATATATGTCAGTGAGACACCTATATATGTATATTTATATTTAATGCAGCGCTAGATAGCATTAAAGCCGCTAATTCAATTGCCGGCTTTTCATTTCTCCTTCCCATACCCGACATGATATGAGACATGGTTTACATACAGTAAACCATGTCATATCCCCCTTTTTTTTTTGCATATTCCACACTACTAATGTTAGTAGTGTGTATGTGCAAAATTTCGGCGCTGTAGCTATTAAATTTAAGGGTTAAATCGCGGAAAAAATTGGCGTGGGCTCCCGCGCAATTTTCTCCGCCACAGTAGTAAAGCCAGTGACTGAGGGCAGATATTAATAGCCAGGAGAGGGTCCATGGTTATTGACCCCCCTGACTACAAACATCTGCCCCCAGCCACCCCAGAAAAGGCACATCTGGAAGATGCGCCAATTCTGGCACTTGGCCACTCTCTTCCCACTCCCGTGTAGCGGTGGGATATGGGGTAATGAAGGGTTAATGCCACCTTGCTATTGTAAGGTGACATTAAGCCAGATTAATAATGGAGAGGCGTCAATTATGACACCTATCCATTATTAATCCAATTGTATGAAAGGGTTAAAGAAACACACACACATTATTAAAAAGTATTTTAATGAAATAAACACACAGGTTGTTTTAATATTTTATTGCTCTCTCAATCCATGTGAAGACCCTCGCTTGGAAAAATAATAAACCAACAATATATGATGTGCCCCCTGCTGGCTGTCCTCATGAACTTTTTCCCACGCTCGAGGTCATATGAGGACAACCAGCAGGGGGCGCATCACCGCGACTGAAGGTAACTATAGGTCATTGACCTACATTTCCTTCATTCCCCGGGGCTTACAGACACGAGCACAGCTGCATTAGCAGGGCTCCTGCTTGTAAAATATTTTAACCCCTTCAGATGGATTACCTCGTGGGACGTGACAGGTCATCTGAAGGTATGTATATTGTTGGTTTATTATTTTTCCAAGCGAGGGTCTTCACATGGATTGAGAGAGCAATAAAATATTAAAACAACCTGTGTGTTTATTTCATTAAAATACTTTTTAATAATGTGTGTGTGTTTTTTTAACCCTTTCATACAATTGGATTAATAATGGATAGGTGTCATAATTGACGCCTCTCCATTATTAATCTGGCTTAATGTCACCTTACAATAGCAAGGTGGCATTAACCCTTCATTACCCCATATCCCACCGCTACGCGGGAGTGGGAAGAGAGTGGCCAAGTGCCAGAATAGGCGCATCTTCCAGATGTGCCTTTTCTGGGGTGGCTGGGGGCAGATGTTTTTAGCCACAGGGGGGCCAATAACCATGGACCCTCTCCTGGCTATTAATATCTGCCCTCAGTCACTGGCTTTACTACTCTGGCGGAGAAAATTGCGCGGGAGCCCACGCCAATTTTTTCAGCGATTTAACCCTTAAATTTAGTAGCTACAGCGCCGAAATTTTGCACATACACACTACTAACATTAGTAGTGTGGAATATGCAAAAAAAGGGGGATATGAGATGGTTTACTGTATGTAAACCATGTCTCATATCATGTCGGGTTTGGGAAGGAGAAATGAAAAGCCGGCAATTGAATTAGCGGCTTTAATGCTATCTTGCGCTGCATTAAATATAAATATACATATATAGGTGTCTCACTGACATATATATATGTATATATACCTATTCTATGTGTATATATCTACTATATTCTAACCTGTCAGTGTGATTTTACTGTACACCGCGCTGAATTACCTGCTTTTCAAAGGACACCGGTGCGTAAAAATCGGACAGAACTCGAATGGTGCGAGTGCTGTGCGATTTTTTTCTCGCACCCATTGACTTGCATTGGCGAGTCTCGTCCGAGAATCGCAGCAATACGCAGCATGCTGCGATTTTTTTCTCAGCCGATCCAGATTTTTCTCAGTCCGATTTCGGCTGAGAAAAAAAATCGCAAATGAAAAGACACCTATTGAATAACATTGGTCCGAGTGCAATCCGATTTTTTATCGGATTGCACTCGTCCGTTTTCCTCGCAAGTGGAAAGGGGCCCTAAGAATGAAACTGCAAGAGACAGACCAACTTCCCACAAGTTTCATTGTATGCGTATAGAGCGCACATGGGTCTCTTGGCCCAAAATCAACAGTCTCTTGCCTTGACTATAAAAATCACTGAATAATTGTGCTGCCTTACTCGCTAAAGTGTTATCTGAGAATACAAGATACATGAGCCCTACACTAGCTAATTGAAGACTGAAATAATCAGCAGAAATTTGAAGGGTTTTCCCACTCATTCGTAAAAATATGTTATCACTTTACGATGTGTATAGTTTTACTTTTGGGAACCCCCCATTTCCAAGAATGAAGGGGATGCAGTGATCCTCTGCACATGGGTTTTCCAGCCATGCATTGTGCTGGAATCCAAGTAAATGGAGTTAATGTAGTTTACTGCATACCTGTTTGGCCAAGAAAACTTAGAAGAAAACTATCTCACTCTTATGATTGATGGGGGTCGCAGAGATCAGAACGCTATCAATCATAAAGTGATGTATACCCTCTCTATATGTCATCACTTTATAAAGCAGAGCAACTCTCTTAAACATTAGCATTCATTTCTCTTAGCAATAAATCTGTTTCGCTTGTGTCTACATAGTTGTATTGGTGCCAAATTTATCAAAGTATTGCACAATGTTTGAGAAATTAAACACAAACTTTTCTGAAAGGTATAAATGAAGCTGGTGAGACAGTTCTTAATAAAACCTAGCAGCATTATATGAAGGTCTTCTGTTTCATCATATATCTATAAAACCAAATATTTCCAAAATCTTGTAACCCGTTAAAAGTGTAGTCTTCTCTTTGAAGCAAATCTAAAAAATCAGCAAGAACACAAGGTATGGCAGAAGCTAAGGAAAAATTAGAAACTGCTACAGACAGCATACATGTGGAAAGTCTTTGGACTTTGTTCAAAGTCTTTGTGTGGAAATTCTCGTTGTGTAGGTTGGGTAGGTTGGAAATTGTCTTTGAGGCCGAAGTCCTCAAATCAAAAGATTTTCTTGTCAGTTTTGTGTGTCCCGAGAGATTCACACGTTCTGATGCTTTTCAACAAGCTGTTTTGGACAATTGGATTTGTGAGTTGATTTCTAGCTTTGTCTGTCCGTACAAGGAAAGTAAGAGGGTAAAGGTCTCGTATCAACCAGTAAGATTAATTGGTGCGTCAAACCAGCAGCTGCCGACCTACATCTAGCAAGTACCTCATTTAGAGACCAAGAGAATTTATTGCCCCATGTAAAAGTTAGAGCAAACAGGAAAAATGGTTATAAAACACAAACCATAAATACCTTGTTACTATAGATGGCTACAAACAATATATTAGAATTTGTTCTAATGGTTTTCTTTTACTTGATTTTGTTCCACCGCATTGGTAATAAATGGTAGATGAGCTGGTGGACAACCGTTGAGGTGTTGAGGAACTGTATGGAGTAGAGGATGAGATTATGCAATCCGCTCCATACAGGTCTAAAGATGGTAGGAGAATTGTCCAGTTACAATACTTTCATAGTCTGGTGACCAGTGGGGATACTGGTACCAAAAACTGCTATCCAGACCACTCAGAGTGAGGTTTTGGTGAGGACTATATTCTAACCATGAAAGTAGTTGCTGTGGACATGGGGGATGCAAGGGAATTTGTGTATGCCTTCACATCTTTTTATACAAATTTGATGAATAATTTTATAAGTATTTTGGATATAAAGTAATGCGAGAGCAACATAGATGGTATTATCCTTAAGACCAAGAGAAAAATGTAGAAAGTGTAGGAAAAAAATTATTTTTATTAAAAAATCAAGAGCATGAGTTAAAAAAACAACAACAACCAAAAGTTGAATATAGTCAAACACAGCACCCTGTACCATGATAGGGGCATCATTAAACTGAACATGCCTTTTAATTCTGGTGATATTACATTATATATATATATATATTTGTAGATTGTGAGCCCTCACGGGCAGGGTCCTCTCTCCTCCTGTACCAGTTGTGACTTGCATTGTTCAAGATTATTGTACCTGTTTTTATTATGTATACCCCTCCTCACATGTAAAGCGCCATGGAATAAATGGTGCTATAATAATAAATAATAATAATATAGGATCAAATATGAATTGTATGTCGTAGCTCCATATACAATGATTATATGACAGGACGGTTATTGCGATGTCGTTCAGTCTCTTTATGTCCCATCATGGATCTTGTGTTTTGCTGTCAGAATGTTGTAAAGTTTGTTGTATTCTACTTTTGAGAAAGAAAAATCTGCAAATTTACACCGATCTTGCCACATCTCCATTGCGACAACAGTATGCTGAAACTGACAGGTTTACGGTCACTTTGTTGTCCATGTGTGAAAGGACACCACCCTGACTTAGTCTATGTACCAGGGCACATAACTCATTGAAAAAAAAATAACATGGATCATTCTGGTTGTTAAATGGAGCAAACTAATGTGTGCAATATCGGCAGCTTTTGCCTCCATCCATATGTTGTAGACGTGACTATTCAGTTTTTAATAAGAGTCATCTGAACTCAACCTTAGTTAGCGGTGTCCTTCAACATCTCAATGTACTATAATGGCTACAGCTGCCATGTATGCACTTACTCTTAGCATAGTCATTTAGCTCATATGTTATTCATTAAATATGTTATTTTATTGATATGTGTGACCATAAGTCTTCCTTTCTA
This sequence comes from Ranitomeya variabilis, assembly GCF_051348905.1. Lineage (NCBI taxonomy): Eukaryota > Metazoa > Chordata > Amphibia > Anura > Dendrobatidae > Ranitomeya > Ranitomeya variabilis. Next base: position 530,585,830 of record NC_135236.1, read on the forward strand.
AAATTGGAATTATTTTTAATGGCTACTTATTTTTACTACTGAGGAAACCAATATACAGATGTAACCTTGCAGTAAGGATAACAGATAAACTTCAAATAGGTTACACACAGAATAAAAAATCAAGAAAAACCATTATAAAAGAAACTGATAAAGCAGATAATGTGGAAGATATGGGCACAAACTGCTTCCGCTTCACTTGCTACATGTTTTGTGGTTTATTTCCATTTGAATGGGTTAAATTAAGCAAAGAAGCATCAAAATCAATATTTAATTATTATCTAAAATATGCGTAGTCATTGCTCTAATAGCATCTGATATAATGTAGAGCACGCAACAAATGCAGGTCACCGCTTAGAATAATAATTCCTGTCACTGGAAATGACCCTGTTATTGGCGATCTTTAAAGCTGCTTCTGTAAGTGCCTCAGATGTGATGATGTTCAGTGCCGCATCATCGGGCACAGTATTAATGGTCATCTACGCGCCGTTCCATATCCTGCAATGTATTCCAATAGTATGATGCCCCATTTATTGCCTAACACATGCACTAACTGACCCCGCAATTAGGATTCTTGTTAACAACATTTAATTTATGGTATATATTGCTGTTCTGATTCCCAAAAGAAATAGCCTATTGTCTGTATCGCCTGCCCTCCTATGCAGGTAATATAATTTTATTGGTGTGACATTTCCTAAAAAGATCTAATAATTTGGTTTATAGGCGCACATGAAAATTCAGAAATGAAATGAATAGAAACGCGCTCCGTACCATGGGCAGACAAATTAAAAATGTTCTAATAACAATAATTATAATAATTATAACCTTTATATAAATGTGCTGCAAAATATGCTGCCACTTTATAAGTCAGACAAAGCAATAAACCTTTAAAAAGACAAAAAAAAAGTACTAATAATGCAGCAAATATTAGAAAGGACCCTGCCAATAAGCCCAATATAATGGAGGGGAGAGGGGCAAAGTGCTTATTGTGTCCAGCCGAGCAAATACTTATATGCACAATAGGAAAATGTTATTAAAGGGATCCTTTCAGCTTCCTACGCCCCCCAAACTGCCACCTTCTCTTCATTGAATCTTTTATGGACTTCTTACCAAGCCCCTTTTTGTGGCTTATAGATTTTTGAATCTCCATAAAATCAATTTTTATAACTGGGCTTGTGATATGCTAATTAGTGGGTGACTAGTCATGGGGACATTGGTTTCCCCAGACTATTATTCCCACTAATCATGTGATGTCCCTTTGGGTGTGAGTAACATGATTACCAAGTGCGGCATCATCGCCGGATGTTTGCCAATCTTGCACATGCCCATGACATTCTACCTCCCTGGCAATGCACAGTGGAGCCAGATATATGCCCCCTATATATGCACTTTGCATGCCCAGGGAGGCATGATTGACGCAGGACTCAACCAGCCATTACCGCTAGCTGTGTGCAAATCTTTATCATTAGAGCCTCGCTGTGCATGCACAGCGCACCGATAAAGCCGGAGAGTGTACACCTGGCTCTACTGGCATTGTCAGGGGGGCAAAATGTCACACATGTAGGGGATTTGCAAAGAGTCGGCAGTAATGTCACTTTTGCAAATCATGTCACTCACGACCTAAGAAACGTGATAATATGATTAGTGGGCTAATTCATCTGGAGAGAACAATGCCCCCATGACTAGTCACCCACTAATTAGCATATCTTAAGCCTACTAATAAAACTGATTTCATGGAGATTCAAAAATCCATAAGCCATGAAAAAGGGCTTGTTTGGAACTACATAAAGGGCTCACTAAAGACATGGTGGTGGTTTGGGGAGCCCAGGGAAGCTTATACATTCCCTTTAATGCTGTATGCAATTGGCAGTCATGGGTAGAGTTATTTTATGCAAAAAAAAAGTCGCCATGCTGTGTTCCTAAACAACACTGCAATGCTGTGCATATAACTCATGCCTTCACATAGTACACCACATAAAAATGCTGCCATATGAACAAATAAATCATTTCTCTGTACAGCAAACAGTAACTTAGTAACATAGTACTTATAGTTGAAGGAAGAGTAGAGTATGTCACCACGGAACAGACAGACCAACTGTTGAGGGGGATTTATTAACAGGAGTAAGATTCTCCTCACAGGGAGAAAACAGAGGGGGTTAATAGAGAAAGAGAAAACAGTATAACAATACACAACAAGCTAACTGAAGCTATGAAAGAGTTAAGCAGAATAGAAATGGTTAATGAGTGTTCTTGTAACTTATCAGTCCAGCGAGGTACTGACTGAAGGGTCCTTTTTCCAGCGTGGGTGCCGTCACCAACAGCACTTGAAGATTCTGAAGTCTCTGCTCTGTCTCTTGGGAACTAGCGACTCTGGGGTTAAAAGGCTTTGCAGCCTTTTCTCAGGGTGAAACTGGAAGCAGAACAGCCACACTGCTGCACGAGTCTCTGTATGTTAAGCTGGCAGTCTCTGCAGTAGCTATGCTACACACACACTGGGCAGTTTACTTGTCACACTCAGGGAGTCTTGGCTTGTCACTGCGGTCACCGGGGCTGCGCGCTCGGGTCACTGTCTCTGCACTGTCGGGGGAAAAGTCTTCTCTGATTGCAGAGGCTTCTGAGTCCACACTCTCACATCCAGCCTTCACTACGGCTGTATCTCAGCCTCAGTGCCCTCACGGGGAGCACTCTCTCTCGGGGAGTGCGGCGCTGCAGCCTGCTTTCTCTCTGGCATGCTGTCCCCTATGTCTCGCGCTCTGCTCTCCCGCTCTTTTCTGACCACACCCCTCTCTCTTCCTCTCTGCCCCCAGCAGTCACATGGTCCCCTCTCTCCAAGGCAGAAAGTCCTCCCCCCAACAACCCAGCTGTACGACTAAGTGGTTCCAGGTAAGGAGCAGGGAAAGCAACCTCCTTTGGGCTCGTCTTCCTCTTCACCCCCTTACACAACCCATAGCCTAACCTAACATGCCCTAACATGTTGATCCAGAGGAAGGCAAAAAAAACCATGCTGCAAACACTAAGCTCCACATTGGAGAAAAAAATTCCTTCCCGACTCCACATACGGCAATCAGACTAGTTCCCTGGATCAACGCCCTATCAAGGAATCTAGTGTATATACCCTGTAACATTATACTTTTCCAGAAAGGTATCCAGTCCCCTCTTAAATTTAAGTAATGACTCACTCATTACTACATTATATGGCAGAGAGTTCCATAGTCTCACTGCTCTTACAGTAAAGAATCTGCGTCTGTTATTATGCTTAATCCTTCTTTCTTCCAGACGTAGAGGATGCCCCCTTGTCCCTGTCTCAGGTCTATGATTAAAAAGATCATCAGAAAGGTCTTTGTACTGTCCCCTCATATATTTATACATTAACATAAGATCACCCCTTAGCCTTCATTTTTCCAAACTAAATAGCCCCAAGTGTAATAACCTATCTTGGTATTGCAGACCCCCCAGTCCTCTAATAACCTTGGTCTCTCTTCTCTGCACTTGCTCTAGTTCAGCTATGTCTTTCTTATACACCGGAGACCAGAACTGTACACAGTATTCTAAGTGTGGTCGAACTAGTGACTTGTATAGAGGTAAAATTATGTTCTCCTCATGAGCATCTATGCCTCTTTTAATACATCCCATTATTTTATTTGCCTTTGTAGCAGCTGCCTGACACTGGCCACTAAATGTGAGTTTGTCATCCACCCATACAGCCAAGTCTTTTCAGTGATGGTTTTGCCCAGAGTTTTACAATTAAGTACGTAATTATATCTTATTTCTTCTACCCAAGTGCATGACCTTACATTTATCCCCATTAAAGCTCATTTGCCATTTATCATCTCAAGCTTCTAGTTTACATAAATGCTCCTGTAATATAAAATTGTCATCCTCTGTATTGATTACCCTGCAAAGTTTAGTGTGATCTGCAGATATTGAAATTCTACACTGTATGCCCCCTACAAGAACATTAATAAATATATTAAAAAGAAGCGGACCTAATACTGACCCCTGTGGTACCCCACTGCTAACTGACCCAGTCCGAGTGTGCTCCATTAATAACCACCCTTTGTTTCCTATCCCTGGGCCAGCTCATAACCCACTTACACATATTTTCCCCTATCCCCATTGCTCTCATTTTATGTATCAACCTTTTGTGTGGCACCGTATCAAAAGCTTTTGAAAAGTCCATATACACAACATCCACTGTGTTTCCTTGGTCCAGCCTGGAACTTACCTCTTCATAGAAACGTGTGGCCATCAGGCGCAATCCGGCGCTAATACAACTCTATGAGAAAAAACGGATCCGGCGTAAAAAAACGGATCCGGAGGAATAAAAAAGGGATCTGGCAAAAAATCCCGGATTTGGCGGAAAAAAATGGATCCTGCAAATGTGCTCACAGGATGCGTTTTTTACCCATAGACTTGTATTAGCGACGGATCGCCACACGTCGCGTCCGTCGTGCAACGGATCCGTCGCGTTTTGTCGGACCGTCGGCACGAAAAAACGTTCAAGTTAACTTTTTTTGTTCGTCGCGTCCGCCATTTTCTACCGCACATGCGCGGCCGAAACTCCGCCCCATCCTCCCCGGACTTCAGAATGGGCAGAATATGCATTGAAAAACTGCATCCGCTGCCCACGACGTGCACAAATTTCACAACGTGCGTCGGTACATCGGCCCGACGCATAGCGACGGACCCGTACCGACGTAAGGGTGAAAGAGGCCTTAATGAGCATTTAATTTAAAAAAAAAAGGAAAAAAAACGGCGTGGGCTCCCGCGCAATTTTCTGCGCCAGAGGGGGAAAGCCGACAGCCGGGGGCCAATATTTGTAGCCTGCTATGAATATCAGCCCGCAGCTGTCTGCATAGCCTTTACTGACTCTTAAAATAGGGGGACCCCCAAAAA